>NC_141019.1:12021437-12546437 GCF_052327205.1 Somniosus microcephalus
GGAATGGACAGATCAGATAGAACTACTGAACAGAGAGGGGAATGGACAGATCAGATAGAACTACTGTGCACAGGGGAATGGACAGATCAGATAAAACTACTGTACACAGAGGAATGGACAGATCAGATAGAACTACTGTACAGACAGGGAATGGACAGATCAGATAGAACTACTGTACACAGAGGAATGGACAGATCAAGGATGTCACTGAGCGGCTGCAGGGCATTCTGGAGGGGGAGGGTGAACAGCCAGTGGTCGTGGTCCACATTGGTACCAACGACATAGGTAAAAAGAGGGATGAGGTCCTGCAGCAAGAATTTAGGGAGCTAGGTGAAGGATTAAAGAGCAGGACCTCAAGGGTTGTAATCTCTGGATTACTCCCGGTGCCACGTGCTAGTAAGTATAGGAATAGGAAGATAGAACAGATGAATGCGTGGCTAAAGGGATGGTGCAGGGGGGAGGGCTTTAGTTTCCTGGATCACTGGGTCTGCTTCTGGGAAAGGTGGGACTTGTACAAGTCGGACGGTTTACACCTGAACCAGAGGGGAACCAATATCCTTGCGGGGAGGTTTGCTAGCACTGCTGGGGGGGGTTTAAACTAACTTGGCAGGGGGATGGGGTACAGAGTGGAGCTATAGTAGGGGGTGATTTACAGCCAAATACAGAGGGAAAAACAAGACAGCTGGGAAGGCAAAGCAAATATGTGAAGGCAAAAGAGAATATGGCAGGGCTGGAAGGCATTTATTTTAATGCAAGGAGTCTTGCAAATAAGGTGGATGAACTGAAGTTGTTGTTGAACACATGGGAGTACGATATTGTCGCTATCACGGAGACATGGTTGAGGGAGGGTCAGGACTGGCAGCTCAATATTCCGGGGTATAGAATCTTCAGGCGAGACAGAGGGGGGTGTAAAAGGGGAGGGGGTGTTGCAATATTAATTAAGGAGTCAATTACTGCTGTAAGGAGGGATGATATATTAGCGGGTTCCTCTAATGAGGCCATATGGGTAGAACTTAAAAACAAAAAGGGGGCAAGCACTTTGCTGGGAGTGTACTATAGGCCCCCAAACAGTCAGGGGGAGATAGAGGAACAGATATGTAGGCAAATCTCAGAAAAGTGCGAAAATAATAGGGTAATAATAGTGGGGGATTTCAACTTCCCCAATATAAATTGGGATAGTCAGAGTGTGAAAGGCTTAGAGGGTGCAGAATTCTTAAAGTGCATCCAGGAGAGCTTTTTGAGCCAACATGTAGAAAGTCCTACAAGAGAGGGGGCGGTACTGGACCTAATTCTGGGGAATGTAGCCGGGCAAGTGGTGGAAGTGTCAGTAGGAGAGCATTTTGGCGACAGTGACCACAATTCGGTGAGATTTAAGGTGGTCATGGAAAAAGACAAAGACGGCCCGGAAATAAGGGTTCTAAATTGGGGGAAGGCCGATTTTAATATGATAAGGCAGGATCTGGCCAAATTGGACTGGGAGCACCTACTTATAGGAAAATCCGCATCAAAACAGTGGGAGACTTTCAGAAGGGAAATAGAGAGAGTACAACGCCAACATGTTCCTGTAAAGGTCAAGGGTGGGACCAACAAGCAAAGGGAACCTTGGATGACAAGGGATATACAAAAATGCATTAGACATAAAAGGGGGGCTTTTGGCAGTTACAAAAGACTAAAGACGGAAGAAGCCCTAGAGGAGTATAAAAAATGCAGGGGCATACTTAAAAAAGAAATTAGGAGGGCGAGGAGGGGCCATGAAATAACACTGGCGAGCAAAATAAAGGAAAATCCTAAGATGTTTTATAAGTATATTAAGGGCAAGAGGATAACCAGGGAAAGGGTAGGGCCCATTAGGGACCAAAGTGGCAATCTGTGTGTAGAGCCAGATGATGTAGGCAGGGTTTTAAATGAATTTTTTGCATCTGTGTTCACTATGGAGAAAGACGATGCAGACATAGAAATCGGGCAAGGGGGCTGTGACATACTTGAACATATTAGCATCGAGAGGGAGGAGGTGCTAGCGGTTTTAGCAGGCCAAAAAGTGGATAAATCCCCAGGCCCAGACGAGATGTATCCCAGGCTGCTGTGGGAGGCAAAGGAGGAGATTGCAGGGGCCCTGACACAAATTTTCAGAACCTCTCTGGCCACAGGGGATGTACCAGAGGACTGGAGAACAGCTAACGTAGTACCATTATTCAAGAAGGGTAGCAGGGATAAACCAGGGAATTACAGGCCAGTGAGCCTAACATCTGTGGTAGGGAAATTATTGGAAAAAATTCTGAGGGACAAAATTAGTCTCCACTTGGAGAGGCAAGGATTAATTGGGGATAGTCAGCATGGCTTTGTCAAGGGTAAATCATGTCTGACAAATCTGATTGAATTTTTCGAGGGGGTGACTAGGGGGGTGGATGAGGGAAATGCTGTGGATGTGGTTTACATGGACTTCAGTAAAGCTTTTGACAAAGTCCCGCATAGGAGACTGGTCAAGAAGGTAAGAGCCCATGGGATCCAGGGTGCCTTGGCGCGTTGGATCATAAACTGGCTGAGTGGCAGGAGGCAGAGGGTGATGGTCGAAGGTTGCTTTTGTGACTGGAAGCCTGTGTCCAGTGGGGTACCTCAGGGATCGGTGCTGGGTCCCTTGTTGTTTGTGATCTACATAAATGATTTGGATGAGAATGTAAAAGGTATGATCAGTAAGTTCGCAGATGACACGAAAATTGGTGGGGTGGTAAATTGTGAGGAGGAAAGCCTCAGGCTACAGGACGATATAAACGGGTTGGTCAGATGGGCGGAAAAGTGGCAAATGGAATTTAACCCTGAAAAGTGCGAGGTGATGCATTTTGGACGGACAAATAAGGCAAGGGAATACACAATGAGTGGTAGGACCCTAGGAAGTACAGAGGGTCAGAGGGACCTTGGTGTACATGTACATAGATCCCTGAAGGCAGCGGAACAGGTAGATAAGGTGGTTAAAAAGGCATATGGGATACTTGCCTTCATTAGCCGAGGCATAGAATATAAGAGCAGGGAGGTTATGATGGAACTGTACAAAGCGCTGGTGAGGCCACAGCTGGAGTACTGTGTGCAGTTCTGGTCGCCTCACTATAGGAAGGATGTGATTGCTTTGGAGAGGGTGCAGAGAAGATTCACCAGGATGTTACCTGGGATGGAGCGCCTCAGCTATGAAGAGAGGCTGGACAGGCTGGGGTTGTTTTCCTTGGAGCAAAGAAGGCTGAGGGGGGACCTGATTGAGGTGTACAAAATGATGAGGGGCATAGATAGGGTAGACAAAGAGGAACTTTTCCCCTTAGTAGGGGGGTCAATAACAAGGGGGCATAGATTCAGGGTAAGGGGCAGGAGATTTAGAGGGGATTTGAGGAGGAACTTTTTCACCCAGAGGGTGGTTGGAATGTGGAACTCAATGCCTGAAAGGGTGGTAGAGGCAGGAACCCTCACAACATTCAAGAAGCATTTGGATGAGCACTTGAAATGCCATTGCATACAAGGCTATGGACCAAATGCTGGAAAATGGGATTAGACTGGACAGGGATGGATGGGCGGCGCAGACACGATGGGCCGAAGGGCCTCTTTCTGTGCTGTAAAACTCTATGACTCTATGACTCTATGAGAACTACTGTACACAGAGGGGAATGGACAGATCAGACAGAACTATTGTACACAGGGGAATGAACAGGTCAGATAGAACTACTGTACACAGAGGGGCATGGACAGATCTGATAGAACTACTGTACACAGGGGAATGGACAGATCAGACAGAACTACTGTACACAGAGGAATGGACAGATCATATAGAATTACTGTACATGGGAATGGACAGATCAGATAGAACTACTGTACACAGAGGGGAATGGACAGATCAGATAGAACTACTGTACACTGAGAGGAATGGACAGATCAGATAGAACTACTGTACACAGGGGAATCGACAGATCAGATAGAACTACTCTACACAGAGGAATGAACAGATCAGATAGAACTACTGTACACAGAGGGGAATGGACAGATCAGATAGAACTACTGTGCACAGAGGAATGGACAGATCAGATAGAACTACTGTACACAGGGGAATGGACAGATCAGCTAGAACTACTGTACACAGAGGAATGGACAGATCAGATAGAACTACTGTACACAGAGGGGATTGGACAGATCCGATAGAACTACTGTGCACAGAGAGGAATGGACAGATCAGATAGGACTACTGTACACAGGGGAAGGAACAGATCAGATAGAACTACTGTACACAGAGGAATGTACAGATCCAGATAGAACTACTGTACACAGAGGGGAATGGACAGATCAGATAGAACTACTGTACACAGAGGAATGGACAGATCAGATAGAACTACTGTACACAGTGGAATGGACAGATCAGATAGAACTACTGTACACAGAGGGGGATGGACAGATCAGATAGAACTACTGTACACAGAGGGGAATGGACAGATCAGATAGAACTACCGTACACAGGGGAATGGACAGATCAGATAGAACTACTGTACACAGAGGGGAATGGAGAGATCAGATAGAACTACTGTACAGAGAGGAATGGACAGATCAGATAGAACTACAGTACACAGAGGAATGGACAAATCAGATAGAACTACTGTATACAGCGGAATGGACAGATCAGATTGAACTACTGTACAAAGGGCGGAATGGACAGATCTGATAGAACTACTGTACACAGGGGAATGGACAGAACAGATAGAACTATTGTACACAGGGGAATGGACAGATCAGACAGAACTACTGTACACATGGGAATGGACAGATCAAATAGAACTACTGTACACAGGGGAATGGACAGATCAGATAGAACTACTGTACACAGAGGGGAATGGACAGATCAGATAGAACTACTGTACACAGAGGAATGGACAGATCAGATAAAACTACTGTACACAGAGGAATGGACAGATCAGATAGAACTACTGTACACAGAGGAATGGACAGATCAGATAGAACTACTGTACACAGAGGGAATGGGCAGATCAGATGGAACTACTGTACACAGAGGAATGAACAGATCAGATAGAACTACTGTACACAGGGGAATGGACAGATCAGATAGAACTACTGAACACAGAGGGAATGGACAGATCAGATAGAACTACTGTACACAGGGGTATGGACAGATCAGATAGAACTACTGTACGCATGTGAATGGACAGATCAGATAGAACTACTGTACACAGGGGAATGGACAGATCAGATAGAACTACTGTACAGGGGAATGGACAGATCAGATAGAACTACTGTACACAGAGGAATGGACAGATCGGATAGAACTACTGTACACAGAGGAATGGACAGATCAGATAGAACTACTGTACACAGTGGAATGGACAGATCAGATAGAACTACTGTACACAGAGGGGGATGGACAGATCAGATAGAACTACTGTACACAGAGGAATGGACAGATCAGATAGAACTACCGTACACAGGGGAATGGACAGATCAGATAGAACTACTGTACACAGAGGGGAATGGAGAGATCAGATAGAACTACTGTACAGAGAGGAATGGACAGATCAGATAGAACTACAGTACACAGAGGAATGGACAAATCAGATAGAACTACTGTATACAGCGGAATGGACAAATCAGATTGAACTACTGTACAAAGGGCGGAATGGACAGATCTGATAGAACTACTGTACACAGGGGAATGGACAGAACAGATAGAACTGCTGTACACAGGGGAATGGACAGATCAGATAGAACTACTGTACACATGGGAATGGACAGATCAAATAGAACTACTGTACACAGGGGAATGGACAGATCAGATAGAACTACTGTACACAGAGGGGAATGGACAGATCAGATAGAACTACTGTACACAGAGGAATGGACAGATCAGATAAAACTACTGTACACAGAGGAATGGACAGATCAGATAGAATTACTGTACACAGAGGAATGGACAGATCAGATAGAACTACTGTACACAGAGGGAATGGGCAGATCAGATGGAACTACTGTACACAGAGGAATGAACAGATCAGATAGAACTACTGTACACAGGGGAATGGACAGATCAGATAGAACTACTGAACACAGAGGGAATGGACAGATCAGATAGAACTACTGTACACAGGGGTATGGACAGATCAGATAGAACTACTGTACGCATGTGAATGGACAGATCAGATAGAACTACTGTACACAGGGGAATGGACAGATCAGATAGAACGACTGTACAGGGGAATGGACAGATCAGATAGAACTACTGTACACAGAGGAATGGACAGATCAGATAGAACGACTGTACACAGGGGATTGGACAGATCAGATAGAACTACTGTACACAGAGGGGAATGGACAGATCAGAGCGAACTACTGTACACAGAGAGGAATGCACAGATCAGATAGAACTACTGTACACAGGGGAATGGACAGATCAGCTGGAACTACTGTACACAGAGGAATGGACAGTTCAGATAGAACTACTGTACACAGAGGAATGGACAGATCAGGTAGAACTACTGTACACAGAAGAATGGACTGATCAGATAGAACTACTGTTCACAGAGGGAATGGGCAGATCAGATGGAACTGCTGTACACAGAGGAATGAACAGATCAGATAGAACTACTGTACACAGGGGAATGGACAGATCAGATAGAACTACTGAACACAGAGGGAATGGACAGATCAGATAGAACTACTGTACACAGGGGTATGGACAGATCAGATAGAGCTACAGTACACAGAGGGAATGGACAGATCATATAGAACTACTGCACACAGAGGGGAATGGACAGATCAGATAGAACTACTGTACACAGGGGTATGGACAGATCAGATAGAGCTACAGTACACAGAGGGAATGGGCAGATCAGATGGAACTACTGTACACAGAGGGGAATGTACAGATCAGAGAGAACTACTGTACACAGAGGAATGGACAGATCAGATAGAACTACAGTACACAGAGGAATGGACAGATCAGATAGAACTACTGTATACAGCGGAATGGACAGATCAGATAGAACTACTGTACACAGGGGGGAATGGACAGATCTGATAGAACTACTGTACACAGGGGAATGGACAGATCAGATAGAACTATTGTACACAGAGGAATGGACAGATCAGATAGAACTACTGTACACGGGAATGGACAGATCAGATAGAACTACTGTACGCATGGGAATGGACAGATCAGATAGAACTACTGTACACAGGGAAATGGACAGATCAGATAGAACTGCTGTACACAGGGGAATGGACAGATGAGATAGAACTACTGTACACAGAGGAATGGACAGATCAGATAGAACTACTGTACACAGGGGAATGGACAGATCAGATAGAACTACTGTACACAGAGGGGAATGGACAGATCAGATCGAACTACTGTACACAGAGAGGAATGGACAGATCAGATACAACTACTGTACACAGGGGAATGGACAGATCAGATAGAACTACTGTGCACAGTGGAATGGACAGATCAGATAAAACTACTGTACACAGAGGAATGGACAGATCAGATAGAACTGCTGTACACAGAGGAATGGACAGATCAGATAGAACTACTGTACACAGAGGGAATGGGCAGATCAGATGGAACTACTGTACACAGAGGAATGAACAGATCAGATAGAACTACTGTACACAGGGGAATGGACAGATCAGATAGAACTACTGAACACAGAGGGAATGGACAGATCAGATAGAACTACTGTACACAGGGGTATGGACAGATCAGATAGAGCTACAGTACACAGAGGGAATGGACAGGTCATATAGAACTACTGCAGACAGAGGGGAATGGACAGATCAGATACAACTACTGTATACAGAGGAATGGACAGATCAGATAGAACTAATGTTCACTGGGGGGAATGGACAGATCAGATGGAACTACTGTACACAGAGGAATGAACAGATCAGATAGAACTACTGTACACAGAGGGAATGTACAGATCAGAGAGAACTACTGTACACAGAGGAATGGACAGATCAGATAGAACTACAGTACACAGAGGAATGGACAGATCAGATAGAACTACTGTATACAGCGGAATGGACAGATCAGATAGAACTACTGTACACAGGGGGGAATGGACAGATCTGATAGAACTACTGTACACAGGGGAATGGACAGATCAGATAGAACTATTGTACACAGAGGAATGGACAGATCAGATAGAACTACTGTACGCAGGGGAATGGACAGATCAGATAGAACTACTGTACGCATGGGAATGGACAAATCAGATAGAACTACTGTACACAGGGGAATGGACAGATCAGATAGAACTACTGTACACAGGGGAATGGACAGATGAGATAGAACTACTGTACACAGAGGAATGGACAGATCAGATAGAACTACTGTACACGGGGGAATGGCAGATCAGATAGAACTACTGTACACAGAGGGGAATGGACAGATCAGATCGAACTACTGGACACAGAGAGGAATGGACAGATCAGATACAACTACTGTACACAGGGGAATGGACAGATCAGATAGAACTACTGTGCACAGTGGAATGGACAGATCAGATAAAACTACTGTACACAGAGGAATGGACAGATCAGATAGAACTGCTGTACACAGAGGAATGGACAGATCAGATAGAACTACTGTACACAGAGGGAATGGGCAGATCAGATGGAACTACTGTACACAGAGGAATGAACAGATCAGATAGAACTACTGTACACAGGGGAATGGACAGATCAGATAGAACTACTGAACACAGAGGGAATGGACAGATCAGATAGAACTACTGTACACAGGGGTATGGACAGATCAGATAGAGCTACAGGACACAGAGGGAATGGACAGGTCATATAGAACTACTGCAGACAGAGGGAATGTACAGATCAGATACAACTACTGTATACAGAGGAATGGACAGATCAGATAGAACTAATGTACACAGGGGGGAATGGACAGATCAGATGGAACTACTGTACACAGAGGAATGAACAGATCAGATAGAACTACTGTACACAGAGGGAATGGACAGATCAGATAGAACTGCTGTACACAGGGGAATGGACAGATCAGATAGAACTACTGTACACAGGGGTATGGACAGATCAGATAGAGCTACAGGACACAGAGGGAATGGACAGGTCATATAGAACTACTGCAGACAGAGGGAATGTACAGATCAGATACAACTACTGTATACAGAGGAATGGACAGATCAGATAGAACTAATGTACACAGGGGGGAATGGACAGATCAGATGGAACTACTGTACACAGAGGAATGAACAGATCAGATAGAACTACTGTACACAGAGGGAATGGACAGATCAGATAGAACTGCTGTACACAGGGGAATGGACAGATCAGATAGAGCTACTGTACACAGAGGGAATGAACAGATCATATAGAACTACTGTATACAGCGGAATGGACAGATCAGACAGAACTACTGTACACAGGGGGGAATGGACAGATCTGATAGAACTACTGTACACAGGGGAATGGACAGATCAGATAGAACTATGGTACACAGAGGAATGGACAGATCAGATAGAACTACTGTACACAGGGGAATGGACAGATCAGATAAAACTACTGTACACAGAGGAATGGACAGATCAGATAGAACTACTGTACACAGGGGAATGGACAGATCAGATAGAACTACTGTACACAGAGGAAAGGACAGATCAGATAGAACTACTGTACACAGGAATGAACAGATCAGATAGAACTACTGTACACAGAGGAATGGACAGATCAGATAGAACTACTGTACACAGGGGAATGGACAGATCAGACAGAACTACTGTACACAGAGGAATGGACAGATCAGATAGAACTACTGTACACAGGGGAATGGACTGATCAGATAGAACTAATGTACACAGGTGAATGGACTGATCAGATAGAACTACTGTACACAGAGGGGAATGGACAGATCAGATAGAACTACTGTACACAGAGGCGAATGGACAGATCAGATAGCACTACTGGACACAGAGGAATGGACAGATCAGATAGAACTACGATACACAGGGGAATGGACAGATCAGATAGAACTACCGTACACAGAGGGGAATGGACCGATCAGATAGTACTACTGTACACAGGGGAATGGACAGATCACATAGAACTACTGTACACAGGGGAATGGGCAGATCAGATAGAACTACTGTACACAGGGGAATGGACAGTTCACATAGAACTACTGTGCACAGAGGAATGGACAGATCAGATAGAACTACTGTACACAGGGGAATGGACAGATCAGATAGAACTACTGTACACAGAGGAATGGACAGGTCAGATAGAACTACTGTACACAGAGGGGAATGGACAGATGAGAGAGAACTACTGTACACAGAGGAATGGACAGATCAGATAGATCTACTGTACACAGAGGAATGGACAGATCAGATAGAACTACTGTACACAGGGGAATGGAAAGATCAGAGAGAACTACTGTACACAGAGGAATGGACAGATCAGATAGAACTACTGTACACAGGGGAATGGACAGATCAGATAGAACTGCTGTACACAGAGGAATGGA
The DNA here is from genome assembly GCF_052327205.1 of Somniosus microcephalus. NCBI lineage: Eukaryota > Metazoa > Chordata > Chondrichthyes > Squaliformes > Somniosidae > Somniosus > Somniosus microcephalus. Next base: position 12,031,975 of record NC_141019.1, read on the forward strand.
CAGATCAGATAGATCTACTGTACACAGAGCGATGGACAGATCAGATAGAACAACTGTACACAGGGGAATGGACAGATCAGATAGAACTACTGTACACAGAGGAATGGACAGATCAGATAGAACTACTATACACAGAGGAATGGACAGATCAGAAAAAACTACCGTACACAGGGGAATGGACAGATCAGATAGAACTACTGTACACAGGGGGGAATGGACAGATCTGATAGAACTACTGTACACAGGGGAATGGACAAATCAGATAGAACTACTGTACACAGGGGAATGGACAGATCAGATAGAACTACCGTACACAGAGGGGAATGGACCGATCAGATAGTACTACTGTACACAGGGGAATGGACAGATCACATAGAACTACTGTACACAGGGGAATGGACAGATCAGATAGAACTACTGTACACAGAGGAATGGACAGTTCACATAGAACTACTGTGCACAGAGGAATGGACAGATCAGATAGAACTACTGTACACAGGGGAATGGACAGATCAGATAGAACTACTGTACACAGAGGAATGGACAGATCAGATAGAACTATAGTTCACAGAGGGGAATGGACAGATCAGATAGAACTACTGTACACAGAGGAATGGACATATCAGATAGATCTACTGTGCACAGAGGAATGGACAGATCAGATAGAACTACTGTACACAGGGAATGGAAAGATCAGAGAGGACTACTGGACACAGAGGAATGGACAGATCAGATAGAACTACTGTACACAGAGGGGAATGGACAGATCAGATAGAACTGCTGTACACAGAGGAATGGACAGATCAGATAGATCTACTGTACACAGAGGAATGAACAGATCAGATAGAACTACTGTACACGGGAATCGACAGATCAGATAGAACTACTGTACACAGAGGAATGGACAGATCAGATAGAACTACTGTACACAGAGGAATGGACAAATCAGATAGAACTACCGTACACAGGGGAATGGACAGATCAGATAGAACTACTGTACACAGAGGGGAATGGACAGATCAGATAGTACTACTGTACACAGGGGAATGGACAGATCAGATAGAACTACTGTATACAGCGGAATGGACAGATCAGATAGAACTACTGTACACAGGGGGGAATGGACAGATCTGATAGAACTACTGTACACAGGAGAATGGACAAATCAGATAGAACTACTGTACACAGGGGAATGGACAGATCAGATAGAACTACTGTACACAGGCGAATGGACAGATCAGATAGAACTACAGTACACAGAGGAATGGACAGATCAGGTAGAACTACTGTACACAGGGGAATGGACAGATCAGATAGAACTACTGTACACAGAGGAATGGACAGATCAGATAGAACTGCTGTTCACAGAGGGAATGGGCAGATCAGGTGGAACTACTGTACACAGAGGAATGAACAGATCAGATAAAACTACTGTACACAGGGGAATGGACAGATCAGATAGAACTACTGAACACAGGGGGAATGGACAGATCAGATAGAACTACTGTACACAGGGGTATGGACTGATCAGATAGAGCTAAAGTACACAGAGGGAATGGACAGATCATATAGAACTACTGCACACAGAGGGGAATGGACAGATCAGAAAAAACTACTGTATACAGAGGAATGGACAGATCAAATAGAACTACTGTACACAGAGGGGAATGGACAGATCAGATAGATATACTGTACAGAGAGGGGAATGGACAGATCAGATAGAACTACTGTACACAGTGGAATGGACAGATCAGATAGAACTACTGAACAGAGAGGGGAATGGACAGATCAGATAGAACTACTGTACACAGGGGAATGGACAGATCAGATAGAACTACTGTACACAGAGGAATGGACAGATCAGATAGAACTACTGTACACAGAGGGAATGGACAGATCAGATAGAACTACTGTACACAGAGGAATGGACAGATCAGATAGAACTACTGTACACAGAGGGGAATGGACAGATCAGACAGAACTACTGTACACAGGGGAATGAACAGATCAGATAGAACTACTGTACACAGAGGGGAATGGACAGATCTGATAGAACTACTGTACACAGGGGAATGGACAGATCAGATAGAACTACTGTACACAGAGGAATGGACAGATCATATAGAATTACTGTACACGGGAATGGACAGATCAGATAGAACTACTGTACACAGGGGAATGGACAGATCAGCTCGAACTACTGTACACATTGGAATGGACAGATCAGATAGAACTACTGTACACAGGGGAATCGACAGATCAGATAGAACTACTCTACACAGAGGAATGGACAGATCAGATAGAACTACTGTACACAGAGGGGAATGGACAGATCAGATAGAACTACTGTACACAGAGGAATGGACAGATCAGATAGAAATACTGTACACAGGGGAATGGACAGATCAGCTAGAACTACTGTACACAGAGGAATGGACAGATCAGATAGAACTACTGTACACAGAGGGAAATGGACAGATCAGATAGAACTACTGTACACAGAGGAATGGACAGATCAGATAGAACTACTGTGCACAGAGGGGAATGGACAGATCAGATAGAACTACTGTACACAGAGGAATGGACAGATCAGATAGAACTACTGTACACAGGGGAATGGACAGATCTGATAGAACTACTGTACACAGAGGAATGGACAGATCAGATAGAACTACTGTACACAGAGGGGAATGGACAGTTCAGATAGAACTACTGTACACAGAGGAATGGACAGATCAGATAGATCTACTGTACACAGAGGAATTGACAGATCAGATAGAACTACTGTACACAGAGGAATGGACAGATCAGATAGAACTACTGTACACAGGGGAATGGACAGATCAGATAGAACTACTGTACACAGAGGGGAATGGATAGATCAGATAGAACTACTGTACACAGAGGAATGGACAGATCAGATAGAACTACCGAACACAGGGGAATGGACAGATCAGATAGAACTACTGTACACAGAGGGGAATGGACAGATCAGATAGAACTACTGTACAGAGAGGAATGGACAGATCAGATAGAACTACAGTACACAGAGGAATGGACAAATCAGATAGAACTACTGTATACAGCGGAATGGACAGATCAGATTGAACTACTGTACAAAGGGGGGAATGGACAGATCTGATAGAACTACTGTACACAGGGGAATGGACAGAACAGATAGAACTACTGTACACAGGGGAATGGACAGATCAGATAGAAATACTGTACACATGGGAATGGACAGATCAAATAGAACTACTGTACACAGGGGAATGGACAGATCAGATAGAACTACTGTACACAGAGGGGAATGGGCAGATCAGATAGAACTACTGTACACAGAGGAATGGACAGATCAGATAAAACTACTGTACACAGAGGAATGGACAGATCAGATAGAACTACTGTACACAGAGGAATGGACAGATCAGATAGAACTACTGTACACAGAGGGAATGGGCAGATCAGATGGAACTACTGTACACAGAGGAATGAACAGATCAGATAGAACTACTGTACACAGGGGAATGGACAGATCAGATAGAACTACTGAACACAGAGGGAATGGACAGATCAGATAGAACTACTGTACACAGGGGTATGGACAGATCAGATTGAGCTACAGTACACAGAGGGAATGGACAGGTCATATGGAACTACTGCACACAGAGGGGAATGGACAGATCAGATACAACTACTGTATACAGAGGAATGGACAGATCAGATAGAACTAATGTACACAGAGGAATGGACAGATCAGATAGGACTACTGTACACAGAGGGAATGGGCAGATCAGATGGAACTTCTGTACACAGAGGAATGAACAGATCAGATAGAACTACTGTACACAGAGGAATGGACAGATCAGATAGAACTACTGTACACAGAGGGGAATGGACAGATCAGATAGAACTACTGTACACAGAGAGGAATGGACAGATCAGATAGGACTACTGCACACAGGGGAAGGAACAGATCAGATAGAACTACCGGACACAGGGGAATGGACAGATCAGATAGAACTACTGTACACAGAGGGGAATGGACAGGTCAGATAGTACTACTGTACACAGGATGGACAGATCAGAGAGAACTACTGTATACAGCTGAATGGACAGATCAGATAGAACTACTGTACACAGGGGGGAATGGACAGATCTCATAGAACTACTGTACACAGGGGAATGGACAAATCAGATAGAACTACTGTACACAGGGGAATGGACAGATCAGATAGAACTACTGTACACAGGCGAATGGACAGATCAGATAGAACTACAGTACACAGAGGAATGGACAGGTCAGATAGAACTACTGTACACAGAGGAATGGACAGATCAGATAGAACTACTGTACACAGAGGAATGGACAGATCAGATAGTACTACTGCACACAGAGGGAATGGGCAGATCAGGTGGAACTACTTTACACAGAGGAATGAACAGATCAGATAGAACTACTGTACACAGGGGAATGGACAGATCAGATAGAACTACTGAACACAGGGGGAATGGTCAGATCAGATAGAACTACTGTACACAGCGGTATGGACAGATCAGATGGAGCTACAGTACACAGAGGGAATGGACAGATCATATAGAACTACTGCACACAGAGGGGAATGGACAGATCAGATAGAACTGCTGTATACAGAGGAATGGACAGATCAGATAGAACTACTGTACACAGAGGGGAATGGACAGATCAGATAGAACTATTGTACAGAGAGGGGAATGGACAGATCAGATAGAACTACTGTACACAGTGGAATGGACAGATCAGATAGAACTACTGAACAGAGAGGGGAATGGACAGATCAGATAGAACTACTGTGCACAGGGGAATGGACAGATCAGATAGAACTACTGTACACAGAGGAATGGACAGATCAGATAGAACTACTGTACAGAGAGGGAATGGACAGATCAGATAGAACTACTGCACACAGAGGAATGGACAGATCAGATAGAACTACTGCACACAGAGGGGAATGGACAGATCAGACAGAACTATTGTACACAGGGGAATGAACAGGTCAGATAGAACTACTGTACACAGAGGGGCATGGACAGATCTGATAGAACTACTGTACACAGGGGAATGGACAGATCAGACAGAACTACTGTACACAGAGGAATGGACAGATCATATAGAATTACTGTACACGGGAATGGACAGATCAGATAGAACTACTGTACACAGAGGGGAATGGACAGATCAGATAGAACTACTGTACACTGAGAGGAATGGACAGATCAGATAGAACTACTGTACACAGGGGAATCGACAGATCAGATAGAACTATTCTACACAGAGGGGAATGGACAGATCAGATAGAACTACTGTGCACAGAGGAATGGACAGATCAGATAGAACTACTGTACACAGGGGAATGGACAGATCAGCTAGAACTCCTGTACACAGAGGAATGGACAGATCAGATAGAACTACTGTACACAGAGGGGAATGGACAGATCCGATAGAACTACTGTACACAGAGAGGAATGGACAGATCAGATAGGACTACTGTACACAGGGGAAGGAACAGATCAGATAGAACTACTGTACACAGAGGAATGGACAGATCAGATAGAACTACTGTACACAGAGGGGAATGGACAGATCAGATAGAACTACTGTACACAGAGGAATGGACAGATCAGATAGAACTACTGTACACAGGGGAATGGACAGATCTGATCGAACTACTGTACACAGAGGAATGGACAGATCAGATAGAACTACTGTACACAGAGGGGAATGGACAGATCAGATAGAACTACTGTGCACAGAGGAATGGACAGATCAGATAGATCTACTGTACACAGAGGAATGGACAGATCAGATAGAACTACTGTACACAGAGGAATGGACAGATCAGATAGAACTACTGTACACAGTGGAATGGACAGATCAGAGAGAACTACTGTACACAGAGGGGGATGGACAGATCAGATAGAACTACTGTACACAGAGGAATGGACAGATCAGATAGAACTACCGTACACAGGGGAATGGACAGATCAGGTAGAACTACTGTACACAGAGGGGAATGGACAGATCAGATAGAACTACTGTACAGAGAGGAATGGACAGATCAGATAGAACTACAGTACACAGAGGAATGGACAAATCAGATAGAACTACTGTATACAGCGGAATGGACAGATCAGATTGAACTACTGTACAAAGGGCGGAATGGACAGATCTGATAGAACTACTGTACACGGGAATGGACAGAACAGATAGAACTACTGTACACAGGGGAATGGACAGATCAGATAGAACTACTGTACACATGGGAATGGACAGATGAAATAGAACTACTGTACACAGGGGAATGGACAGATCAGATAGAACTACTGTACACAGAGGGGAATGGACAGATCAGATAGAACTACTGTACACAGAGGAATGGACAGATCAGATAAAACTACTGTACACAGAGGAATGGACAGATCAGATAGAACTACTGTACACAGAGGAATGGACAGATCAGATAGAACTACTGTACACAGAGGGAATGGGCAGATCAGATGGAACTACTGTACACAGAGGAATGAACAGATCAGATAGAACTACTGTACACAGGGGAATGGACAGATCAGATAGAACTACTGAACACAGAGGGAATGGACAGATCAGATAGAACTACTGTACACAGGGGTATGGACAGATCAGATAGAGCTACAGTACACAGAGGGAATGGACAGGTCATATAGAACTACTGCACACAGAGGGGAATGGACAGATCAGACACAACTACTGTATACAGAGGAATGGACAGATCAGATAGAACTAATGTACACAGAGGAATGGACAGATCAGATAGGACTACTGTACACAGAGGGAATGGGCAGATGAGATGGAACTACTGTACACAGAGGAATGAACAGATCAGATAGAGCTACTGTACACAGAGGGGAATGGACAGATCAGACAGAACTACTGTACACAGGGGAATGAACAGATCAGATAGAACTACTGTACACAGAGGGGCATGGACAGGTCTGACAGAACTACTGTACACAGGGGATTGGCAGGTCAGATAGAACTACTGTACACAGAGGAATGGACAGATCATATAGAATTACTGTACACGGGAATGGACAGATCAGATAGAACTACTGTACACAGGGGAATGGACAGATCAGCTCGAACTACTGTACACATTGGAATGGACAGATCAGATAGAACTACTGTACACAGGGGAATGGACAGATCAGATAGAACTACTGTACACAGAGGAATGGACAGATCAGATAAAACTACAGTACACAGAGGAATGGACAGATCAGATAGAACTACTGTACACAGAGGAATGGACAGATCAGATAGAACTACTTTACACAGAGGGGAATGGACAGATCAGACAGAACTACTGTACACAGGGGAATGAACAGATCAGATAGAACTGCTGTACACAGAGGAATGGACAGATCAGATAGATCTACTTTACACAGAGGAATGGACAGATCAGATAGAACTACTGTACACAGGGGAATGGACAGATCAGGTAGAACTACTGTACACAGAGGAATGGACAAATCAGATAGAACTACTTTACACAGAGGAATGGACAGATCAGATAGAACTACCATACACAGGGGAATGGACAGATCAGATAGAACTAATGTACACAGAGGAATGGACAGATCAGATAGTACTACTGTACAGAGAGGAATGGACAGATCAGATAGAACTACTGTATACAGCGGAATGGACAGATCAGATAGAACTACTGTACACAGGGGGGAATGGACAGATCTGATAGAACTACTGTACACGGGAATGGACAAATCAGATAGAACTACTGTACACAGGGGAATGGACAGATCAGATAGAACTACTGTACACAGGCGAATGGACAGATCAGATAGAACTACTGTACACATGGGAATGGACAGATCAGATAGAACTCCTGTACACAGGGGAATGGACAGATCAGATAGAACTGCTGTACACAGAGGGGAATGGACAGATCAGATAGAACTACTGTACACAGAGAGGAATGGACAGATCAGATAGAACTACTGTACACATGGGAATGGACAGATCAGATAGAACTACTGTACACAGAGGAATGGACAGATCAGATAGAACTACTGTACACAGAGGAATGGACAGATCAGATAGAACTACTGTACACAGAGGAATGGACAGATCAGATAGAACTATGGTACACAGAGGGAATGGGCAGATCAGATAGAACTACTGTACACAGAGGAATGAACAGATCAGATAGAACTACTGTACACAGCGGAATGGACAGATCAGATAGAACTACTGAACACAGGGGGAATGGACAGATCAGATAGAACTACTGTACACAGGGGTATGGACAGATCAGATAGAGCTACAGTACACAGAGGGAATGGACAGATCATATAGAACTACTGCACACAGAGGGGAATGGACAGATCAGATAGAACTACTGTATACAGAGGAATGGACAGATCAGATAGAACTACTGTACACAGAGGGGAATGGACAGATCAGGTAGAACTACTGTACAGAGAGGGGAATGGACAGATCAGATAGAACTACTGTCCACAGTGGAATGGACAGATCAGATAGAACTACTGAACAGAGAGGGGAATGGACAGATCAGATAGAACTACTGTACACAGGGGAATGGACAGATCACACAGAACTACTGTGCACAGGGGAACGGACAGATCAGATAGAACTACTGTACACAGGGGAATGGACAGATCACATAGAACTACTGTACACAGAGGAATGGACAGATCAGATAGAACTACTGTACACAGGGGAATGGACAGATCAGATAGAACTACTGTACACAGAGGAATGGACAGATCAGATAGAACTACTGTCCACAGAGGGGAATGGACAGAGCAGATAGAACTACTGTACACAGAGGAATGGACAGGTCAGATAGATCTCCTGTACACAGAGGAATGGACAGATCAGATAGAACTACTGTACACATGGGAATGGACAGATCAGATAGAACTACTGTACACAGAGGAATGGACAGATCAGATAGAACTACTGTACACAGAGGAATGGACAGATCAGATAGAACTACGGTACACAGAGGGGAATGGACAGATCAGATAGAACTACTGTACACAGAGGAATGGACAGATCAGATAGAACTACCGTACACAGGGGAATGGACAGGTCAGATAGAACTACTGTACACAGAGGGGGATGGACAGATCAGATAGAACTACTTTACACAGCGGAATGGACAGATCAGATAGAACTACTGTACACAGGGGGGAATGGACAGATCTGATAGAACTACTGTACACAGGGGAATGGACAAATCAGATAGAACTACTGTACACAGGGGAATGGACAGATCAGATAGAACTACTGTACACAGGCGAATGGACAGATCAGATAGAACTACTGTACACATGGGAATGGGCAGATCAGATAGAACTACTGTACACAGGGGAATTGACAGATCAGATAGAACTACTGTACACAGAGGGGAATGGACAGATCAGATAGAACTACTGTACACAGAGAGGAATGGACAGATCAGATAGAACCACTGTACACAGGGGAATGGACAGATCAGATAGAATTACTCTACACAGAGGAATGGACTGTTCAGATAGAACTACTGTACACAGAGGGGAATGGACAGATCAGATAGAACTACTGTACACGGGAATGGACAGATCAGATAGAACTACTGTACACAGAGGAATGGACAGATCAGATAGAACTACTGCACACAGAGGAATGGACAGATCAGATAGAACTACTGTACACAGAGGAATGGACAGATCAGATAGAACTACTGTACGCATGTGAATGGACAGATCAGATAGAACTACTGTACACAGGGGAATGGACAGATCAGATAGAACTACTGTACAGGGGAATGGACAGATCAGATAGAACTACTGTACACAGAGGAATGGACAGATCAGATAGAACTACTGTACACAGGGGAATGGACAGATCAGATAGAACTACTGTACACAGAGGAATGGACAGATCAGATAGAACTACTGTACACAGAGGGGAATGGACAGATCAGATAGAACTACTGTACACAGAGGAATGGACAGATCAGATAGAACTACTGTACACAGAGGGGAATGGACAGATCAGATAGAACTACTGTACACAGAGGAATGGACAGATCAGATAGAGCTACCGTACACAGGGGAATGGACAGGTCAGATAGAACTACTGTGCACAGGGGAATGGACAAATCAGATAGAACTACTGTACACAGAGGGGAATAGACAGATCAGATAGAACTACTGTACACAGGGGAATGGACTGATCAGATAGAACTACTGTACACAAAGGAATGGACAAATCAGATAGAACTGCTGTACACAGAGGAATGGACAGATCAGATAGAACTACTGTACACAGAGGAATGGACATATCAGATAGAACTACTGTACACAGAGGGAATGGGCAGATCAGATGGAACTACTGTACACAGAGGAATGAACTGATCAGATAGAACTACTGTACACAGGGGAATGGACAGATCAGATAGAACTACTGTTCACAGGGGAATGGACTGATCAGATAGAACTACTGTGCACAGGGGAATGGACTGATCAGATGGAACTACTGTACACAGATGTGAATGGACAGATCAGATCGAACTACTGTACACAGAGGGGAATGTACAGATCAGAGAGAACTACTGTACACAGAGGAATGGACAGATCAGATAGAACTACAGTACACAGAGGAATGGACAGATCAGATAGAACTACTATATACAGCGGAATGGACAGATCAGATAGAACTACTGCACACGGGGGAATGGACAGATCTGATGGAACTACTGTACACAGGGGAATGGACAGATCAGATAGAACTACTGTACACAGAGGAATGGACAGATCAGATAGAATTACTGTACACAGGGGAATGGACAGATCAGATAGAACTACAGTACACAGAGGAATGGACAAATCAGATAGAACTACTGTATACAGCGGAATGGACAGATCAGATTGAACTACTGTACAAAGGGCGGAATGGACAGATCTGATAGAACTACTGTACACGGGAATGGACAGAACAGATAGAACTACTGTACACAGGGGAATGGACAGATCAGATAGAACTACTGTACACATGGGAATGGACAGATGAAATAGAACTACTGTACACAGGGGAATGGACAGATCAGATAGAACTACTGTACACAGAGGGGAATGGACAGATCAGATAGAACTACTGTACACAGAGGAATGGACAGATCAGATAAAACTACTGTACACAGAGGAATGGACAGATCAGATAGAACTACTGTACACAGAGGAATGGACAGATCAGATAGAACTACTGTGCACAGAGGGAATGGGCAGATCAGATGGAACTACTGTACACAGAGGAATGAACAGATCAGATAGAACTACTGTACACAGGGGAATGGACAGATCAGATAGAACTACTGAACACAGAGGGAATGGTCAGATCAGATAGAACTACTGTACACAGGGGTATGGACAGATCAGATAGAGCTACAGTACACAGAGGGAATGGACAGGTCATATAGAACTACTGCACACAGAGGGGAATGGACAGATCAGATACAACTACTGTATACAGAGGAATGGACAGATCAGATAGAACTAATGTACACAGAGGAATGGACAGATCAGATAGGACTACTGTACACAGAGGGAATGGGCAGATGAGATGGAACTACTGTACACAGAGGAATGAACAGATCAGATAGAGCTACTGTACACAGAGGGGAATGGAAAGATCAGACAGAACTACTGTACACAGGGGAATGAACAGATCAGATAGAACTACTGTACACAGAGGGGCATGGACAGATCTGATAGAACTACTGTACACAGGGGATTGGCAGGTCAGATAGAACTACTGTACACAGAGGAATGGACAGATCATATAGAATTACTGTACACGGGAATGGACAGATCAGATAGAACTACTGTACACAGGGGAATGGACAGATCAGCTCGAACTACTGTACACATTGGAATGGACAGATCAGATAGAACTACTGTACACAGGGGAATGGACAGATCAGATAGAACTACTGTACACAGAGGAATGGACAGATCAGATAAAACTACTGTACACAGAGGAATGGACAGATCAGATAGAACTACTGTACACAGAGGAATGGACAGATCAGATAGAACTACTTTACACAGAGGGGAATGGACAGATCAGACAGAACTACTGTACACAGGGGAATGAACAGATCAGATAGAACTGCTGTACACAGAGGAATGGACAGATCAGATAGATCTACTTTACACAGAGGAATGGACAGATCAGATAGAACTACTGTACACAGGGGAATGGACAGATCAGGTAGAACTACTGTACACAGAGGAATGGACAAATCAGATAGAACTACTTTACACAGAGGAATGGACAGATCAGATAGAACTACCATACACAGGGGAATGGACAGATCAGATAGAACTAATGTACACAGAGGAATGGACAGATCAGATAGTACTACTGTACAGAGAGGAATGGACAGATCAGATAGAACTACTGTATACAGCGGAATGGACAGATCAGATAGAACTACTGTACACAGGGGGGAATGGACAGATCTGATAGAACTACTGTACACGGGAATGGACAAATCAGATAGAACTACTGTACACAGGGGAATGGACAGATCAGATAGAACTACTGTACACAGGCGAATGGACAGATCAGATAGAACTACTGTACACATGGGAATGGACAGATCAGATAGAACTCCTGTACACAGGGGAATGGACAGATCAGATAGAACTACTGTACACAGAGGGGAATGGACAGATCAGATAGAACTACTGTACACAGAGAGGAATGGACAGATCAGATAGAACTACTGTACACATGGGAATGGACAGATCAGATAGAACTACTGTACACAGAGGAATGGACAGATCAGATAGAACTACTGTACACAGAGGAATGGACAGATCAGATAGAACTACTGTACACAGAGGAATGGACAGATCAGATAGAACTATGGTACACAGAGGGAATGGGCAGATCAGATAGAACTACTGTACACAGAGGAATGAACAGATCAGATAGAACTACTGTACACAGCGGAATGGACAGATCAGATAGAACTACTGAACACAGGGGGAATGGACAGATCAGATAGAACTACTGTACACAGGGGTATGGACAGATCAGATAGAGCTACAGTACACAGAGGGAATGGACAGATCATATAGAACTACTGCACACAGAGGGGAATGGACAGATCAGATAGAACTACTGTATACAGAGGAATGGACAGATCAGATAGAACTACTGTACACAGAGGGGAATGGACAGATCAGGTAGAACTACTGTACAGAGAGGGGAATGGACAGATCAGATAGAACTACTGTCCACAGTGGAATGGACAGATCAGATAGAACTACTGAACAGAGAGGGGAATGGACAGATCAGATAGAACTACTGTACACAGGGGAATGGACAGATCACACAGAACTACTGTGCACAGGGGAACGGACAGATCAGATAGAACTACTGTACACAGGGGAATGGACAGATCACATAGAACTACTGTACACAGAGGAATGGACAGATCAGATAGAACTACTGTACACAGGGGAATGGACAGATCAGATAGAACTACTGTACACAGAGGAATGGACAGATCAGATAGAACTACTGTCCACAGAGGGGAATGGACAGAGCAGATAGAACTACTGTACACAGAGGAATGGACAGGTCAGATAGATCTACTGTACACAGAGGAATGGACAGATCAGATAGAACTACTGTACACATGGGAATGGACAGATCAGATAGAACTACTGTACACAGAGGAATGGACAGATCAGATAGAACTACTGTACACAGAGGAATGGACAGATCAGATAGAACTACTGTACACAGGGGAATGGACAGATCAGATAGAACTACTGTACACAGAGGGGAATGGACAGATCAGATAGAACTACTGTACACAGAGGAATGGACAGATCAGATAGAACTACCGTACACAGGGGAATGGACAGGTCAGATAGAACTACTGTACACAGAGGGGGATGGACAGATCAGATAGAACTACTTTACACAGCGGAATGGACAGATCAGATAGAACTACTGTACACAGGGGGGAATGGACAGATCTGATAGAACTACTGTACACAGGGGAATGGACAAATCAGATAGAACTACTGTACACAGGGGAATGGACAGATCAGATAGAACTACTGTACACAGGCGAATGGACAGATCAGATAGAACTACTGTACACATGGGAATGGGCAGATCAGATAGAACTACTGTACACAGGGGAATTGACAGATCAGATAGAACTAATGTACACAGAGGGGAATGGACAGATCAGATAGAACTACTGTACACAGAGAGGAATGGACAGATCAGATAGAACCACTGTACACAGGGGAATGGACAGATCAGATAGAATTACTCTACACAGAGGAATGGACAGATCAGATAGAACTACTGTACACAGAGGGGAATGGACAGATCAGATAGAACTACTGTACACGGGAATGGACAGATCAGATAGAACTACTGCACACAGAGGAATGGACAGATCAGATAGAACTACTGTACACAGAGGAATGGACAGATCAGATAGAACTACTGTACGCATGTGAATGGACAGATCAGATAGAACTACTGTACACAGGGGAATGGACAGATCAGATAGAACTACTGTACAGGGGAATGGACAGATCAGATAGAACTACTGTACACAGAGGAATGGACAGATCAGATAGAACTACTGTACACAGGGGAATGGACAGATCAGATAGAACTACTGTACACAGAGGAATGGACAGATCAGATAGAACTACTGTACACAGAGGGGAATGGACAGATCAGATAGAACTACTGTACACAGAGGAATGGACAGATCAGATAGAACTACTGTACACAGAGGGGAATGGACAGATCAGATAGAACTACTGTACACAGAGGAATGGACAGATCAGATAGAGCTACCGTACACAGGGGAATGGACAGGTCAGATAGAACTACTGTGCACAGGGGAATGGACAAATCAGATAGAACTACTGTACACAGAGGGGAATAGACAGATCAGATAGAACTACTGTACACAGGGGAATGGACTGATCAGATAGAACTACTGTACACAAAGGAATGGACAAATCAGATAGAACTGCTGTACACAGAGGAATGGACAGATCAGATAGAACTACTGTACACAGAGGAATGGACATATCAGATAGAACTACTGTACACAGAGGGAATGGGCAGATCAGATGGAACTACTGTACACAGAGGAATGAACTGATCAGATAGAACTACTGTACACAGGAGAATGGACAGATCAGATAGAACTACTGTTCACAGGGGAATGGACTGATCAGATAGAACTACTGTGCACAGGGGAATGGACTGATCAGATGGAACTACTGTACACAGATGTGAATGGACAGATCAGATCGAACTACTGTACACAGAGGGGAATGTACAGATCAGAGAGAACTACTGTACACAGAGGAATGGACAGATCAGATAGAACTACAGTACACAGAGGAATGGACAGATCAGATAGAACTACTATATACAGCGGAATGGACAGATCAGATAGAACTACTGCACACGGGGGAATGGACAGATCTGATGGAACTACTGTACACAGGGGAATGGACAGATCAGATAGAACTACTGTACACAGAGGAATGGACAGATCAGATAGAATTACTGTACACAGGGGAATGGACAGATCAGATAGAACTACTGTACGCATGTGAATGGACAGATCAGATAGAACTACTGCACACAGGGGAATGGACAGATCAGATAGAACTACTGTACAGGGGAATGGACAGATCAGATAGAACTACTGTACACAGAGGAATGGACAGATCAGATAGACCGACTGTACACAGGGGAATGGACAGATCAGATAGAACTACTGTACACAGAGGGGAATGGACAGATCAGAGCGAACTGCTGCACAGAGAGGAATGGACAGATCAGATAGAACTACTGTACACAGGGGAATGGACAGATCAGATAGAACTACTGTACACAGAGGAATGGACAGTTCAGATAGAACTACTGTACACAGAGGAATGGACAGATCAGATAGAACTACTGTACACAGAGGAATGGACTGACCAGATAGAACTACTGTTCACAGAGGGAATGGGCAGATCAGATGGAACTGCTGTACACAGAGGAATGAACAGATCAGATAGAACTACTGTACACAGGGGAATGGACAGATCAGATAGAACTACTGAACACAGAGGGAATGGACAGATCAGATAGAACTACTGTACACAGGGGTATGGACAGATCAGATAGAGCTACAGTGCACAGAGGGAATCGACAGATCATATCGAACTACTGCACACAGAGGGGAATGGACAGATCAGATAGAACTACTGTATAAAGAGGAATGGACAGATCAGATGGAACTAATGTACACAGAGGAGTGGACAGATCAGATAGGACTACTGTACACAGAGGGAATGGGCAGATCAGATGGAACTACTGTACACAGAGGGGAATGTACAGATCAGAGAGAACTACTGTACACAGAGGAATGGACAGATCAGATAGAACTACAGTACACAGAGGAATGGACAGATCAGATAGAACTACTGTATACAGCGAAATGGACAGATCAGATAGAACTACTGTACACAGGGGGGAATGGACAGATCTGATAGAACTACTGTACACAGGGGAATGGACAGATCAGATAGAACTATTGTACACAGAGGAATGGACAGATCAGATAGAACTACTGTACAAAGGGGAATGGACAGATCAGATAGAACTACTGTACGCATGGCAATGGACAGATCAGATAGAACTACTGTACACAGGGGAATGGACAGATCAGATAGAACTACTGTACACAGGGGAATGGACAGATGAGATAGAACTACTGTACACAGAGGAATGGACAGATCAGATAGAACTACTGTACACAGGGGAATGGACAGATCAGATAGAATTACTCTACACAGAGGAATGGACAGATCAGATAGAACTACTGTACACAGAGGGGAATGGACAGATCAGATAGAACTACTGTACACAGAGAGGAATGGACAGATCAGATAGAACCACTGTACACAGGGGAATGGACAGATCAGATAGAATTACTCTACACAGAGGAATGGACAGATCAGATAGAACTACTGTACACAGAGGGGAATGGACAGATCAGATAGAACTACTGTACACGGGAATGGACAGATCAGATAGAACTACTGTACACAGAGGAATGGACAGATCAGATAGAACTACTGCACACAGAGGAATGGACAGATCAGATAGAACTACTGTACACAGAGGAATGGACAGATCAGATAGAACTACTGTACGCATGTGAATGGACAGATCAGATAGAACTACTGTACACAGGGGAATGGACAGATCAGATAGAACTACTGTACAGGGGAATGGACAGATCAGATAGAACTACTGTACACAGAGGAATGGACAGATCAGATAGAACTACTGTACACAGGGGAATGGACAGATCAGATAGAACTACTGTACACAGAGGAATGGACAGATCAGATAGAACTACTGTACACAGAGGGGAATGGACAGATCAGATAGAACTACTGTACACAGAGGAATGGACAGATCAGATAGAACTACTGTACACAGAGGGGAATGGACAGATCAGATAGAACTACTGTACACAGAGGAATGGACAGATCAGATAGAGCTACCGTACACAGGGGAATGGACAGGTCAGATAGAACTACTGTGCACAGGGGAATGGACAAATCAGATAGAACTACTGTACACAGAGGGGAATAGACAGATCAGATAGAACTACTGTACACAGGGGAATGGACTGATCAGATAGAACTACTGTACACAAAGGAATGGGCAAATCAGATAGAACTGCTGTACACAGAGGAATGGACAGATCAGATAGAACTACTGTACACAGAGGAATGGACATATCAGATAGAACTACTGTACACAGAGGGAATGGGCAGATCAGATGGAACTACTGTACACAGAGGAATGAACTGATCAGATAGAACTACTGTACACAGGGGAATGGACAGATCAGATAGAACTACTGTTCACAGGGGAATGGACTGATCAGATAGAACTACTGTGCACAGGGGAATGGACTGATCAGATGGAACTACTGTACACAGATGTGAATGGACAGATCAGATCGAACTACTGTACACAGAGGGGAATGTACAGATCAGAGAGAACTACTGTACACAGAGGAAGGGACAGATCAGATAGAACTACAGTACACAGAGGAATGGACAGATCAGATAGAACTACTATATACAGCGGAATGGACAGATCAGATAGAACTACTGCACACGGGGGAATGGACAGATCTGATGGAACTACTGTACACAGGGGAATGGACAGATCAGATAGAACTACTGTACACAGAGGAATGGACAGATCAGATAGAATTACTGTACACAGGGGAATGGACAGATCAGATAGAACTACTGTACGCATGTGAATGGGCAGATCAGATAGAACTACTGCACACAGGGGAATGGACAGATCAGATAGAACTACTGTACAGGGGAATGGACAGATCAGATAGAACTACTGTACACAGAGGAATGGACAGATCAGATAGACCGACTGTACACAGGGGAATGGACAGATCAGATAGAACTACTGTACACAGAGGGGAATGGACAGATCAGAGCGAACTGCTGCACAGAGAGGAATGGACAGATCAGATAGAACTACTGTACACAGGGGAATGGACAGATCAGATAGAACTACTGTACACAGAGGAATGGACAGTTCAGATAGAACTACTGTACACAGAGGAATGGACAGATCAGATAGAACTACTGTACACAGAGGAATGGACTGACCAGATAGAACTACTGTTCACAGAGGGAATGGGCAGATCAGATGGAACTGCTGTACACAGAGGAATGAACAGATCAGATAGAACTACTGTACACAGGGGAATGGACAGATCAGATAGAACTACTGAACACAGAGGGAATGGACAGATCAGATAGAACTACTGTACACAGGGGTATGGACAGATCAGATAGAGCTACAGTGCACAGAGGGAATCGACAGATCATATCGAACTACTGCACACAGAGGGGAATGGACAGATCAGATAGAACTACTGTATAAAGAGGAATGGACAGATCAGATGGAACTAATGTACACAGAGGAGTGGACAGATCAGATAGGACTACTGTACACAGAGGGAATGGGCAGATCAGATGGAACTACTGTACACAGAGGGGAATGTACAGATCAGAGAGAACTACTGTACACAGAGGAATGGACAGATCAGATAGAACTACAGTACACAGAGGAATGGACAGATCAGATAGAACTACTGTATACAGCGAAATGGACAGATCAGATAGAACTACTGTACACAGGGGGGAATGGACAGATCTGATAGAACTACTGTACACAGGGGAATGGACAGATCAGATAGAACTACCGTACACAGAGGGGAATGGACCGATCAGATAGTACTACTGTACACAGGGGAATGGACAGATCACATAGAACTACTGTACACAGGGGAATGGACAGATCAGATAGAACTACTGTACACAGGGGAATGGACAGTTGACTTAGAACTACTGTGCACAGGGGAATGGACTGATCAGATGGAACTACTGTACACAGATGTGAATGGACAGATCAGATCGAACTACTGTACACAGAGGGGAATGTACAGATCAGAGAGAACTACTGTACACAGAGGAATGGACAGATCAGATAGAACTACAGTACACAGAGGAATGGACAGATCAGATAGAACTACTATATACAGCGGAATGGACAGATCAGATAGAACTACTGCACACGGGGGAATGGACAGATCTGATGGAACTACTGTACACAGGGGAATGGACAGATCAGATAGAACTACTGTACACAGAGGAATGGACAGATCAGATAGAATTACTGTACACAGGGGAATGGACAGATCAGATAGAACTACTGTACGCATGTGAATGGACAGATCAGATAGAACTACTGCACACAGGGGAATGGACAGATCAGATAGAACTACTGTACAGGGGAATGGACAGATCAGATAGAACTACTGTACACAGAGGAATGGACAGATCAGATAGACCGACTGTACACAGGGGAACGGACAGATCAGATAGAACTACTGTACACAGAGGGGAATGGACAGATCAGAGCGAACTGCTGCACAGAGAGGAATGGACAGATCAGATAGAACTACTGTACACAGGGGAATGGACAGATCAGATAGAACTACTGTACACAGAGGAATGGACAGTTCAGATAGAACTACTGTACACAGAGGAATGGACAGATCAGATAGAACTACTGTACACAGAGGAATGGACTGACCAGATAGAACTACTGTTCACAGAGGGAATGGGCAGATCAGATGGAACTGCTGTACACAGAGGAATGAACAGATCAGATAGAACTACTGTACACAGGGGAATGGACAGATCAGATAGAACTACTGAACACAGAGGGAATGGACAGATCAGATAGAACTACTGTACACAGGGGTATGGACAGATCAGATAGAGCTACAGTGCACAGAGGGAATCGACAGATCATATCGAACTACTGCACACAGAGGGGAATGGACAGATCAGATAGAACTACTGTATAAAGAGGAATGGACAGATCAGATGGAACTAATGTACACAGAGGAGTGGACAGATCAGATAGGACTACTGTACACAGAGGGAATGGGCAGATCAGATGGAACTACTGTACACAGAGGGGAATGTACAGATCAGAGAGAACTACTGTACACAGAGGAATGGACAGATCAGATAGAACTACAGTACACAGAGGAATGGACAGATCAGATAGAACTACTGTATACAGCGAAATGGACAGATCAGATAGAACTACTGTACACAGGGGGGAATGGACAGATCTGATAGAACTACTGTACACAGGGGAATGGACAGATCAGATAGAACTATTGTACACAGAGGAATGGACAGATCAGATAGAACTACTGTACAAAGGGGAATGGACAGATCAGATAGAACTACTGTACGCATGGCAATGGACAGATCAGATAGAACTACTGTACACAGGGGAATGGACAGATCAGATAGAACTACTGTACACAGGGGAATGGACAGATGAGATAGAACTACTGTACACAGAGGAATGGACAGATCAGATAGAACTACTGTACACAGGGGAATGGACAGATCAGATAGAATTACTCTACACAGAGGAATGGACAGATCAGATAGAACTACTGTACACAGAGGGGAATGGACAGATCAGATAGAACTACTGTACACAGAGAGGAATGGACAGATCAGATAGAACCACTGTACACAGGGGAATGGACAGATCAGATAGAATTACTCTACACAGAGGAATGGACAGATCAGATAGAACTACTGTACACAGAGGGGAATGGACAGATCAGATAGAACTACTGTACACGGGAATGGACAGATCAGATAGAACTACTGTACACAGAGGAATGGACAGATCAGATAGAACTACTGCACACAGAGGAATGGACAGATCAGATAGAACTACTGTACACAGAGGAATGGACAGATCAGATAGAACTACTGTACGCATGTGAATGGACAGATCAGATAGAACTACTGTACACAGGGGAATGGACAGATCAGATAGAACTACTGTACAGGGGAATGGACAGATCAGATAGAACTACTGTACACAGAGGAATGGACAGATCAGATAGAACTACTGTACACAGGGGAATGGACAGATCAGATAGAACTACTGTACACAGAGGAATGGACAGATCAGATAGAACTACTGTACACAGAGGGGAATGGACAGATCAGATAGAACTACTGTACACAGAGGAATGGACAGATCAGATAGAACTACTGTACACAGAGGGGAATGGACAGATCAGATAGAACTACTGTACACAGAGGAATGGACAGATCAGATAGAGCTACCGTACACAGGGGAATGGACAGGTCAGATAGAACTACTGTGCACAGGGGAATGGACAAATCAGATAGAACTACTGTACACAGAGGGGAATAGACAGATCAGATAGAACTACTGTACACAGGGGAATGGACTGATCAGATAGAACTACTGTACACAAAGGAATGGGCAAATCAGATAGAACTGCTGTACACAGAGGAATGGACAGATCAGATAGAACTACTGTACACAGAGGAATGGACATATCAGATAGAACTACTGTACACAGAGGGAATGGGCAGATCAGATGGAACTACTGTACACAGAGGAATGAACTGATCAGATAGAACTACTGTACACAGGGGAATGGACAGATCAGATAGAACTACTGTTCACAGGGGAATGGACTGATCAGATAGAACTACTGTGCACAGGGGAATGGACTGATCAGATGGAACTACTGTACACAGATGTGAATGGACAGATCAGATCGAACTACTGTACACAGAGGGGAATGTACAGATCAGAGAGAACTACTGTACACAGAGGAAGGGACAGATCAGATAGAACTACAGTACACAGAGGAATGGACAGATCAGATAGAACTACTATATACAGCGGAATGGACAGATCAGATAGAACTACTGCACACGGGGGAATGGACAGATCTGATGGAACTACTGTACACAGGGGAATGGACAGATCAGATAGAACTACTGTACACAGAGGAATGGACAGATCAGATAGAATTACTGTACACAGGGGAATGGACAGATCAGATAGAACTACTGTACGCATGTGAATGGGCAGATCAGATAGAACTACTGCACACAGGGGAATGGACAGATCAGATAGAACTACTGTACAGGGGAATGGACAGATCAGATAGAACTACTGTACACAGAGGAATGGACAGATCAGATAGACCGACTGTACACAGGGGAATGGACAGATCAGATAGAACTACTGTACACAGAGGGGAATGGACAGATCAGAGCGAACTGCTGCACAGAGAGGAATGGACAGATCAGATAGAACTACTGTACACAGGGGAATGGACAGATCAGATAGAACTACTGTACACAGAGGAATGGACAGTTCAGATAGAACTACTGTACACAGAGGAATGGACAGATCAGATAGAACTACTGTACACAGAGGAATGGACTGACCAGATAGAACTACTGTTCACAGAGGGAATGGGCAGATCAGATGGAACTGCTGTACACAGAGGAATGAACAGATCAGATAGAACTACTGTACACAGGGGAATGGACAGATCAGATAGAACTACTGAACACAGAGGGAATGGACAGATCAGATAGAACTACTGTACACAGGGGTATGGACAGATCAGATAGAGCTACAGTGCACAGAGGGAATCGACAGATCATATCGAACTACTGCACACAGAGGGGAATGGACAGATCAGATAGAACTACTGTATAAAGAGGAATGGACAGATCAGATGGAACTAATGTACACAGAGGAGTGGACAGATCAGATAGGACTACTGTACACAGAGGGAATGGGCAGATCAGATGGAACTACTGTACACAGAGGGGAATGTACAGATCAGAGAGAACTACTGTACACAGAGGAATGGACAGATCAGATAGAACTACAGTACACAGAGGAATGGACAGATCAGATAGAACTACTGTATACAGCGAAATGGACAGATCAGATAGAACTACTGTACACAGGGGGGAATGGACAGATCTGATAGAACTACTGTACACAGGGGAATGGACAGATCAGATAGAACTACCGTACACAGAGGGGAATGGACCGATCAGATAGTACTACTGTACACAGGGGAATGGACAGATCACATAGAACTACTGTACACAGGGGAATGGACAGATCAGATAGAACTACTGTACACAGGGGAATGGACAGTTGACTTAGAACTACTGTGCACAGAGGAATGGACAGATCAGATAGAACGACTGTACACAGGGGAATGGACAGATCAGATAGAACTACTGTACACAGAGGAATGGACAGATCAGATAGAACTATAGTACACAGAGGGGAATGGACAGATCAGATAGAACTACTGTACACAGAGGAATGGACAGATCAGATAGATCTACTGTGCAAAGAGGAATGGACAGATCAGATAGAACTACTGTACACAGGGAATGGAAAGATCAGAGAGAACTACTGTACACAGAGGAATGGACAGATCAGACAGAACTACTGTACACAGAGGGGAATGGACAGATCAGATAGAACTACTGTACACAGAGGAATGGACAGATTAGATAGATCTACTGTACACAGAGGAATGGACAGATCAGATAGAACTACTGTACACAGGGGAATGGACAGATCAGATAGAACTACTGTTCACAGAGGAATGGACAGATCAGATAGAACTACTGTACACAGAGGAATGGACAGATCAGATAGAACTACCGTACACAGGGGAATGGACAGATCAGATAGAACTACTGTACACAGAATGGAATGGACAAATCAGATAGTAATACTGTACACAGGGGAATGGACAGATCAGATAGAACTACTGTATACAGCGGAATGGACAGATCAGATAGAACTACTGTACACAGGGGGGAATGGACAGATCTGATAGAACTACTGTACACAGGAGAATGGACAAATCAGATAGAACTACTGTACACAGGGGAATGGACAGATCAGATAGAACTACTGTACACAGGCGAATGGACAGATCAGATAGAACTACAGTACACAGAGGAATGGACAGATCAGGTAGAACTACTGTACACAGGGGAATGGACAGATCAGATAGAACTACTGTACACAGAGGAATGGACAGATCAGATAGAACTACTGTACACAGAGGGAATGGGCAGATCAGGTGGAACTACTGTACACAGAGGAATGAACAGATCAGATAAAACTACTGTACACAGGGGAATGGACAGATCAGATAGAACTACTGAACACAGGGGGAATGGACAGATCAGATAGAACTACTGTACACAGTGGTATGGACTGATCAGATAGAGCTACAGTACACAGAGGGAATGGACAGATCATATAGAACTACTGCACACAGAGGGGAATGGACAGATCAGATAGAACTACTGTACACAGAGGGGAATGGACAGATCAGATAGAACTACTGTACAGAGAGGGGAATGGACAGATCAGATAGAACTACTGTACACAGTGGAATGGACAGATCAGATAGAACTACTGAACAGAGAGGGGAATGGACAGATCAGATAGAACTACTGTACACAGGGGAATGGACAGATCAGATAGAACTACTGTACACAGAGGAATGGACAGATCAGATAGAACTACTGTACACAGAGGGAATGGACAGATCAGATAGAACTACTGTACACAGAGGAATGGACAGATCAGATAGAACTACTGCACACAGAGGGGAATGGACAGATCAGATAGAACTACTGTACACAGGGGAATGGACAGATCAGATAGAACTACTGTACACAGGCGAATGGACAGATCAGATAGAACTACAGTACACAGAGGAATGGACAGATCAGGTAGAACTACTGTACACAGGGGAATGGACAGATCAGATAGAACTACTGTACACAGAGGAATGGACAGATCAGATAGAACTACTGTACACAGAGGGAATGGGCAGATCAGGTGGAACTACTGAACACAGGGGGAATGGACAGATCAGATAGAACTACTGTACACAGGGGTATGGACAGATCAGATAGAGCTACAGTACACAGAGGGAATGGACAGATCATATCGAACTACTGCACACAGAGGGGAAAGGACAGATCAGATAGAACTACTGTACACAGAGGAATGGACAGGTCAGATAGATCTACTGTACACAGAGGAATGGACAGATCAGATAGAACTACTGTACACAGAGGAATGGACAGATCAGATAGAACTACTGTACACAGAGGAATGGACAGATCAGATAGAACTACTGTACACAGGGGAATGGACAGATCAGATAGAACTACTGTACACAGAGGGGAATGGACAGATCAGATAGAACTACTGTACACAGAGGAATGGACAGATCAGATAGAACTACTGTACACAGGGGAATGGACAGGCCAGATAGAACTACTGTACATAGAGGGGAATGGACAGATCAGATAGAACTACTGTACACAGAGGAATGGACAGATCAGATAGAACTACTGTACACAGGGGGAATGGACAGATCTGATCGAACTACTGTACACAGGGGAATGGACAAATCAGATAGAACTACTGCACACAGGGGAACGGACAGATCAGATAGAACTACTGTACACAGGCGAATGGACAGATCAGATAGAACTACTGTACACATGGGAATGGACAGATCAGATAGAACTACTGTACACAGGGGAATGGACAGGTCAGATAGAACTGCTGTACACAGAGGGGAATGGACAGATCAGATAGAACTGCTGTACACAGAGAGGAATGGACAGATCAGATAGAACCACTGTACACAGGGGAATGGACAGATCAGATAGAATTACTCTACACAGAGGAATGGACAGATCAGATAGAACTACTGTACAGACAGGAATGGACAGATCAGATAGAACTACAGTACACAGAGGAATGGACAAATCAGATAGAACTACTGTACACAGGGGAATGGACAGATCAGATTGAACTACTGTACAAAGGGGGGAATGGACAGATCTGATAGAACTACTGTACACAGGGGAATGGACAGAACAGATAGAACTACTGTACACTGGGGAATGGACAGATCAGATAGAACTACTGTACACATGGGAATGGACAGATCAAATAGAACTACTGTACACAGGGGAATGGACAGATCAGATAGAACTACTGTACACAGAGGGGAATGGACAGATCAGATAGAACTACTGTACACAGAGGAATGGAAAGATCAGATAAAACTACTGTACACAGAGGAATGGACAGATCAGATAGAACTACTGTACACAGAGGAATGGACAGATCAGATAGAACTACTGTACAGAGGGGAATGGACAGATCAGATAGAACTACTGAATACAGAGGGAATGGACAGATCAGATAGAACTACTGTACACAGGGGTATGGACAGATCAGATAGAGCTACAGTACACAGAGGGAATGGACAGGTCATATAGAACTACTGCACACAGAGGGGAATGGACAGATCAGATACAACTGCTGTGTACAGAGGAATGGACAGATCAGATAGAACTAATGTACACAGAGGAATGGACAGATCAGATAGGACTACTGTACACAGAGGGAATGGGCAGATCAGATGGAAGTACTGTACACAGAGGAATGAACAGGTCAGATAGAACCACTGTACACAGAGGAATGGACAGATCAGATAGAACTACTGTACACAGAGGGAAATGGACAGATCAGATAGAACTACTGTACACAGAGAGGAATGGACAGATCAGATAGGACTACTGTACACAGGGGAAGGAACAGATCAGATAGAACTACTGTGCACAGAGGAATGGACAGATCAGATAGAAGTCCTGTACACAGAGGGGAATGGACAGATCAGATAGAACTACTGTACACAGAGGAATGGACAGATCAGATAGAACTACTGTACACAGGGGAATGGACAGATCTGATAGAACTACTGTACACAGAGGAATGGACAGATCAGATAGAACTACTGTACACAGAGGGGAATTGACAGATCAGATAGAACTACTGTACACAGAGGAATGGACAGATCAGATAGATCTACTGTACACAGAGGAATGGACAGATCAGATAGAACTACTGTACATAGAGGAATGGACAGATCAGATAGAACTACTGCACACAGGGGAATGGACAGATCAGATAGAACTACTGTACACAGAGGGGAATGGACAGATCAGATAGAACTACTGTACACAGAGGAATGGACAGATCAGACAGAACTACCGTACACAGGGGAATGGACAGATCAGATAGAACTACTGTACACAGAGGGGAATGGACAGATCAGATAGAACTACTGTACACAGGGAATGGAAAGATCAGAGAGAACTACTGTACACAGAGGAATGGACAGATCAGATAGAACTACTGTACACAGAGGGGAATGGACAGATCAGATAGAACTGCTGTACACATAGGAATGGACAGATCAGATAGATCTACTGTACACAGAGGAATGGACAGATCAGATAGACCTACTGTACACAGGGGAATGGACAGATCAGATAGAACTACTGTACACAGAGGAATGGACAGATCAGATAGAACTACTGTACACAGAGGAATGGACAGATCAGATAGAACTACCATACACAGGGGAATGGACAGATCAGATAGAACTACTGTACACAGAGGGGAATGGACAGATCAGATAGTACTACTGTACACAGGGGAATGGACAGATCAGATAGAACTACTGTATACAGAGGAATGGACAGATCAGATAGAACTACTGTACACAGGGGGAATGGACAGATCTGATAGAACTACTGTACACAGGAGAATGGACAAATCAGATAGAACTACTGTACACAGGGGAATGGACAGATCAGATAGAACTACTGTACACAGGCGAATGGACAGATCAGATAGAACTACAGTACACAGAGGAATGGACAGATCAGGTAGAACTACTGTACACAGGGGAATGGACAGATCAGATAGAACTACTGTACACAGAGGAATGGACAGATCAGATAGAACTACTGTACACAGAGGGAATGGGCAGATCAGGTGGAACTACTGAACACAGGGGGAATGGACAGATCAGATAGAACTACTGTACACAGGGGTATGGACAGATCAGATAGAGCTACAGTACACAGAGGGAATGGACAGATCATATAGAACTACTGCACACAGAGGGGAATGGACAGATCAGATAGAACTACTGTATACAGAGGAATGGACAGATCAGATAGAACTACTGAACAGAGAGGGGAATGGACAGATCAGATAGAACTACTGTACACAGGGGAATGGACAGATCAGATAGAACTACTGTACACAGAGGAATGGACAGATCAGATAGAACTACTGTACACAGAGGGAATGGACAGATCAGATAGAACTACTGTATACAGCGGAATGGACAGATCAGATAGAACTGCTGTCCACAGGGGGGAATGGACAGATCTGATAGAACTACTGTACACAGAGGAATGGACAGATCAGATAGTACTACTGTACACAGAGGAATGGACAGATCAGATAGAACTACTGTACACAGAGGAATGGGCAGATCAGATGGAACTACTGTACACAGAGGAATGAACAGATCAGATAGAGCTACTGTTCACAGAGGGGAATGGACAGATCGGACAGAACTACTGTACACAGGGGAATGAACAGATCAGATAGAACTACTGTACACAGAGGAATGGACAGGTCAGATAGAACTACAGTACACAGAGGAATGGACAGATCAGATAGAACTACTGTATACAGCGAAATGGACAGATCAGATAGAACTACTGTACACAGGGGGGAATGGACAGATCTGATAGAACTACTGTACACAGGGGAATGGACAGATCAGATAGAACTATTGTACACAGAGGAATGGACAGATCAGATAGAACTACTGTACACAGGGGAATGGACAGATCAGATAGAACTACTGTACGCATGGCAATGGACAGATCAGATAGAACTACTGTACACAGGGGAATGGACAGTTCACATAGAACTACTGTGCACAGAGGAATGGACAGATCAGATAGAACTACTGTACACAGGGGAATGGACAGATCAGATAGAACTACTGTACACAGAGGAATGGACAGGTCAGATAGAACTACTGTACACAGAGGGGAATGGACAGATGAGATAGAACTACTGTACACAGAGGAATGGACAGATCAGATAGATCTACTGTACACAGAGGAATGGACAGATCAGATAGAACTACTGTACACAGGGGAATGGAAAGATCAGAGAGAACTACTGTACACAGAGGAATGGACAGATCAGATAGAACTACTGTACACAGGGGAATGGACAGATCAGATAGAACTGCTGTACACAGAGGAATGGACAGATC
The DNA here is from genome assembly GCF_052327205.1 of Somniosus microcephalus. NCBI lineage: Eukaryota > Metazoa > Chordata > Chondrichthyes > Squaliformes > Somniosidae > Somniosus > Somniosus microcephalus. The sequence continues at coordinate 12,061,791 of NC_141019.1, forward strand.
AGATAGATCTACTGTACACAGAGGGATGGACAGATCAGATAGAACAACTGTACACAGGGGAATGCACAGATCAGATAGAACTACTGTACACAGAGGAATGGACAGATCAGATAGAACTACTGTACACAGAGGAATGGACAGATCAGATAGAACTACCATACACAGGGGAATGGACAGATCAGATAGAACTACTGTACACAGAGGGGAATGGACAGATCAGATAGTACTACTGCACACAGGGGAATGGACAGATCAGATAGAACTACTGTATACAGCGGAATGGACAGATCAGATAGAACTACTGTACACAGGGGGGAATGGACAGATCTGATAGAACTACTGTACGCAGGGGAATGGACAAATCAGATAGAACTACTGTACACAGGGGAATGGACAGATCAGATAGAACTACCGTACACAGAGGGGAATGGACCGATCAGATAGTACTACTGTACACAGGGGAATGGACAGATCACATAGAACTACTGTACACAGGGGAATGGACAGATCAGATAGAACTACTGTACACAGGGGAATGGACAGTTGACATAGAACTACTGTGCACAGAGGAATGGACAGATCAGATAGAACGACTGTACACAGGGGAATGGACAGATCAGATAGAACTACTGTACACAGAGGAATGGACAGATCAGATAGAACTATAGTACACAGAGGGGAATGGACAGATCAGATAGAACTACTGTACACAGAGGAATGGACAGATCAGATAGATCTACTGTGCAAAGAGGAATGGACAGATCAGATAGAACTACTGTACACAGGGAATGGAAAGATCAGAGAGAACTACTGTACACAGAGGAATGGACAGATCAGACAGAACTACTGTACACAGAGGGGAATGGACAGATCAGATAGAACTACTGTACACAGAGGAATGGACAGATTAGATAGATCTACTGTACACAGAGGAATGGACAGATCAGATAGAACTACTGTACACAGGGGAATGGACAGATCAGATAGAACTACTGTTCACAGAGGAATGGACAGATCAGATAGAACTACTGTACACAGAGGAATGGACAGATCAGATAGAACTACCGTACACAGGGGAATGGACAGATCAGATAGAACTACTGTACACAGAATGGAATGGACAAATCAGATAGTACTACTGTACACAGTGGAATGGATAGATCAGATAGAACTACTGTATACAGCGGAATGGACAGATCAGATAGAACTACTGTACACAGGGGGGAATGGACAGATCTGATAGAACTACTGTACACAGGAGAATGGACAAATCAGATAGAACTACTGTACACAGGGGAATGGACAGATCAGATAGAACTACTGTACACAGGCGAATGGACAGATCAGATAGAACTACAGTACACAGAGGAATGGACAGATCAGGTAGAACTACTGTACACAGGGGAATGGACAGATCAGATAGAACTACTGTACACAGAGGAATGGACAGATCAGATAGAACTACTGTACACAGAGGGAATGGGCAGATCAGGTGGAACTACTGTACACAGAGGAATGAACAGATCAGATAAAACTACTGTACACAGGGGAATGGACAGATCAGATAGAACTACTGAACACAGGGGGAATGGACAGATCAGATAGAACTACTGTACACAGTGGTATGGACTGATCAGATAGAGCTACAGTACACAGAGGGAATGGACAGATCATATAGAACTACTGTACACAGAGGGGAATGGACAGATCAGATAGAACTACTGTACAGAGAGGGGAATGGACAGATCAGATAGAACTACTGTACACAGTGGAATGGACAGATCAGATAGAACTACTGAACAGAGAGGGGAATGGACAGATCAGATAGAACTACTGTACACAGGGGAATGGACAGATCAGATAGAACTACTGTACACAGAGGAATGGACAGATCAGATAGAACTACTGTACACAGGGGAATGGACTGATCAGATAGAACTACTGTACACAGGGCGGAATGGACAGATTAGATAGAACTACTGTACAGAGAGGGGAATGGACAGATCAGATAGAACTACTGTACACACAGGGGAATGGACAGAACAGATAGAACTGCTGTACAGAGAGGGGAATGGACAGATCAGATAGAAGTACTGTACACAGTGCAATGGACAGATCAGATAGAACTACTGTACACAGAGGGGAATGGACAGATCAGATAGAACTACTGTACACAGGGTAATGGACAGATCAGATAGAACTACTGTACACAGAGGAATGGACAGATCAGATAGAACTACTGTACACAGAGGGAATGGACAGATCAGATAGAACTACTGTACACAGGAATGGACAGATCAGATAGAACTACTGTACACAGGGGAATGGACAGATCAGATAGAACTACTGTACACAGAGGAATGGACAGATCAGATAGAACTACTGTACACAGAGGAATGGACAGATCAGATAGAACTACTGTTCACAGAGGAATGGATAGATCAGATAGAACTACTGTACACAGGGGAATGGACAGATCAGATAGAACTACTGTACACAGAGGGGAATGGACAGATCAGATAGAACTACTGTACACAGAGGAATGGACAGATCAGATAGAACTACTGTACACAGGGGAATGGACAGGCCAGATAGAACTACTGTACATAGAGGGGAATGGACAGATCAGATAGAACTACTGTACACAGAGGAATGGACAGATCAGAAAAAACTAATGTATACAGCGGAATGGACAGATCAGATAGAACTACTGTACACAGGGGGGAATGGACAAATCTGATCGAACTACTGTACACAGGGGAATGGACAAATCAGATAGAACTACTGTACACAGGGGAATGGACAGATCAGATAGAACTACTGTACACAGGCGAATGGACAGATCAGATAGAACTACTGTACACATGGGAATGGACAGATCAGATAGAACTACTGTACACAGGGGAATGGACAGGTCAGATAGAACTACTGTACACAGAGGGGAATGGACAGATCAGATAGAACTGCTGTGCACAGAGAGGAATGGGCAGATCAGATAGAACCACTGTACACAGGGGAATGGACAGATCAGATAGAATTACTCTACACAGAGGAATGGACAGATCAGATAGAACTACTGTACACAGAGGGGAATGGACAGATCAGATAGAACTACTGTACACAGTGGAATGGACAGATCAGATAGAACTACTGTACACAGAGGAATGGACAGATCAGATAGAACTTATGTACACAGAGGAATGGACAGATCAGATAGAACTACTGTACACAGAGGAATGGACAGATCAGATGGAACTACTGTACACAAAGGGAATGGGCAGATCAGATGGAACTACTGTACACAGGGGAATGGGCAGATCAGATAGAACTGCTGTACACACAGAGGAATGGACAGATCAAATAGAACTACTGTACACAGAGGAATGGACAGATCAGATAGAACTACTGTACACAGGGGAATGGACAGGCCAGATAGAACTACTGTACATAGAGGGGAATGGACAGATCAGATAGAACTACTGTACACAGAGGAATGGACAGATCAGAAAAAACTAATGTATACAGCGGAATGGACAGATCAGATAGAACTACTGTACACAGGGGGGAATGGACAAATCTGATCGAACTACTGTACACAGGGGAATGGACAAATCAGATAGAACTACTGTACACAGGGGAATGGACAGATCAGATAGAACTACTGTACACAGGCGAATGGACAGATCAGATAGAACTACTGTACACATGGGAATGGACAGATCAGATAGAACTACTGTACACAGGGGAATGGACAGGTCAGATAGAACTACTGTACACAGAGGGGAATGGACAGATCAGATAGAACTGCTGTGCACAGAGAGGAATGGGCAGATCAGATAGAACCACTGTACACAGGGGAATGGACAGATCAGATAGAATTACTCTACACAGAGGAATGGACAGATCAGATAGAACTACTGTACACAGAGGGGAATGGACAGATCAGATAGAACTACTGTACACAGTGGAATGGACAGATCAGATAGAACTACTGTACACAGAGGAAAGGACAGATCAGATAGAACTTATGTACACAGAGGAATGGACAGATCAGATAGAACTACTGTACACAGAGGAATGGACAGATCAGATGGAACTACTGTACACAAAGGGAATGGGCAGATCAGATGGAACTACTGTACACAGGGGAATGGGCAGATCAGATAGAACTGCTGTACACACAGAGGAATGGACAGATCAAATAGAACTACTGTACACAGGGGAATGGACAGATCAGATAGAACTACTCTGCACAGAGGAATGGACAGATCAGATAGAACTACTGTACACAGAGGGGAATGGACAGATCAGATAGAACTACTGTACACAGGGGAATGGACTGATCAGATAGAACTACTGTACACAGGGGAATGGACTGATCAGATAGAACTACTGTACACAGATGTGAATGGACATATCAGATCGAACTACTGTACACAGAGGGGGATGTACAGATCAGAGAGAACTACTGTACACAGAGGAATGGACAGATCAGATAGAACTACAGTACACAGAGGAATGGACAGATCAGATAGAACTACTGTACACAGAGGAATGGACAGATCAGATAGAACTACTGTACACAGGGGAATGGACAGATCAGATAGAATTACTGTACGCATGTGAATGGACAGATCAGATAGAACTACTGTACACAGGGGAATGGACAGATCAGATAGAACTACTGTACACAGGGGAATGGACAGATCAGATAGAACTACTGTACACAGAGGAATGGACAGATCAGATAGAACTACTGTACACAGGGGAATGGACAGATCAGATAGAACTACTGTACACAGAGGGGAATGGACAGATCAGATCGAACTACTGTACACAGAGAGGAATGGACAGATCAGATAGAATTACTGTACACAGGGGAATGGACAGATCAGATAGAACTACTGTACACAGAGGAATGAACAGATCAGATAGAACTACTGTACACAGAGGAATGGACAGGTCAGATAGAACTACTGTACACAGAGGAATGGACAGATCAGATAGAACTACTGTACACAGAGGGAATGGGCAGATCAGATAGAACTACTGTACACAGAGGAATGGACAGATCAGATAGAACTACTGTATACAGCGGAATGGACAGATCAGATAGAACTACTGTACACAGGGGGGAATGGACAGATCTGATAGAAATCCTGTACACAGGGGAATGGACAGATCAGATAGAACTACTGTACACAGGGGAATGGACAGACCAGATAGAACTACTGTACACATGGGAATGGACAGATTAAATAGAACTACTGTACACAGGGGAATGGACAGATCAGATAGAACTACTGTACACAGAGGGGAATGGAGAGATCAGATAGAAATACTGTACACAGAAAGGAATGGACAGATCAGATAGAGCCACTGTACACAGGGGAAAGAACAGATCAGATAGAACTACTCTAAACAGAGGAATGGACAGATCAGATAGAACTACTGTACACAGATGGGAATGGAAAGATCAGATCGAACTACTGTACACAGAGGAATGGACAGATCAGATAGAATTACTGTACACAGAGGATTGGACAGATCAGATAGAACTACTGTACACAGGGGAATTGGCAGATCAGATAGAACTAATGTACACAGAGGAATGGACAGATCAGATAGAACTACTGTACACAGAGGAATGGACAGATCAGATAGAACTACTGTACACAGAGGAATGGACAGATCAGATAGAACTACAGTACACAGAGGGAATGGGCAGATCAGATGGAACTACTGTACACAGAGGAATGAACAGATCAGATAGAACTATTGTACACAGGGGAATGGACAGATCAGAAAGAACTACTGTACACAGAGGCAATGGACAGATCAGATAGAACTACTGTACACAGGGGAATGGACAGATAAGATAGAGCTACTGTACACGGAGGGAAATGACAGATCATATAGAACTACTGTACACAGAAGAATGGACATATCAGCTAGAACTACTGTACACAGAGGAATGGAGAGATCAGATAGAACTACTGTACACAGGGGAATGGACAGATCAGATAGAACTACTGTACACAGAGGGGAATGGACAGCTCAGATAGAACTACTGTACACAGAGGAATGGACAGATCAGATAGAACTACTGTACACAGAGGAATGGACAGATCAGATAGAACTACTGTACACAGAGGAATTGACAGATCAGATAGAACTACTGTACACAGAGGAATGGACAGATCACATAGAACTACTGTACACAGGGGAATGGACAGATTTAATAGAACTACTGTACACAGAGGAATGGACAGATCAGATTGAACTACTGTACAGAGAGGAATGGACAGATCAGATAGAACTACTGTACACAGAGGAATGGACAGATCAGATAGAACTACTGTACAGAGAGGGAATGGGCAGATCATATGGAACTACTGTACACAGAGGAATGAACAGATCAGATAGAACGACTGTACACAGGGGAATGGACAGATCAGATAGAACTACTGTGCACAGAGGGAATGGACAGATCAGATAGAACTACTGTACACAGGGGAATGGACAGATCAGATAGAGCTACTGTCCACAGAGGGAATGGACAGATCATACAGAAGTACTGCACACAGAGGAATGGACAGATCAGATATAACTACTGTACACAGAGAGGAATGGAGAGATCAGATAGAACTACTGTACACAGAGGAATGGACAGATCAGATAGAACTACTATACAAAGGGGAATGAACAGATCAGATAGAACTACTGTACACAGAGGGGAATGGACAGATCAGATAGAACTACTGTACAGAGAGGGGAATGGACAGATCAGATAGAACTACTGTACACAGTGGAATGGACAGATCAGATAGAACGACTGAACAGAGAGGGGAATGGACAGATCAGATAGAACTACTGTACACAGGGGAATGGACAGTTCAGATAGAACTACTGTACACAGAGGAATGGACAGATCAGATAGAACTACTGTACACAGAGGGAATGGACAGATCAGATAGAACTACTGTACACAGGAATGGACAGATCAGATAGAACTACTGTACACAGAGGGGAATGGACAGATCAGATAGAACTACTGTACACAGAGGAATGGACAGGTCAGATAGATCTACTGTACACAGAGGAATGGACAGATCAGATAGAACTACTGTACACATGGGAATGGACAGATCAGATAGAACTACTGTACACAGAGGAATGGACAGATCAGATAGAACTACTGTACACAGAGGAATGGACAGATCAGATAGAACTACTGTACACAGGGGAATGGACAGATCAGATAGAACTACTGTACACAGAGGGGAAAGAACAGATCAGATAGAACTACTGTACACAGAGGAATAGACAGATCAGATAGAACTACCGTACACAGGGGAATGGACAGGTCAGATAGAACTACTGTACACAGAGGGGAATGGACAGATCTGATAGAACTACTGTACACAGAGGAATGGACAGATCAGATAGAACTACTGTATACAGCGGAATGGACAGATCAGATAGAACTACTGTACACAGGGGGGAATGAACAGATCTGATAGAACTACTGTACACAGGGGAATGGACAAATCAGATAGAACTACTGTACACAGGGGAATGGACAGATCAGATAGAACTACTGTACACAGGGGAATGGACAGATCAGATAGAACTACTGTACACAGGGGGAATGGACAGATCAGATAGAACTACTGTACACAGAGAGGAATGGACAGATCAGATAGAACCACTGTACACAGGGGAATGGACAGATCAGATAGAATTACTCTACACAGAGGAATGGACAGATCAGATAGAACTACTGTACACAGAGGGGAACGGACAGATCAGATAGAACTACTGTACACAGGGGAATGGACAGATCAGATAGAACTACTGTACACAGAGGAATGGACAGATCATATAGAACTACTGAACACAGAGGAATGGACAGATCAGATAGAACTACTGTACACAGAGGAATGGACAGATCAGATAGAACTACTGTACACAGAGGGAATGGACAGATCAGATGGAACTACTGTACACAGAGGAATGAACAGATCAGATAGAACTACTGTACACAGGGGAATGGACAGATCAGATAGAACTACTGTACACAGAGGAATGGAGAGATCAGATAGAACTACTGTACACAGGGGAATGGACAGATCAGATAAAACTACTGTACACAGAGGGGAATGCACAGCTCAGATAGAACTACTGTACACAGAGTAATGGACAGGTCAGATAGAACTACTGTACACAGAGGAATGGACAGATCAGATAGAACTACTGTACACAGAGGAATTGACAGATCAGATAGAACTACTGTACACAGAGGAATGGACAGATCAGATAGAACAACTGTACAGAGAGGAATGGACAGATCAGATAGAACTACTGTACAGAGAGGGAATGGGCAGATCATATGGAACTACTGTACACAGAGGAATGAACAGATCAGATAGAACTACTGTACACAGGGGAATGGACAGATCAGATAGAACTACTGTACACAGAGGGAATGGACAGATCAGATAGAACTACTGTACACAGGGGAATGGACAGATCAGATAGAACTACTGTACACAGGGGAATGGACAGATCAGATAGAACTACTGTACACAGGGGAATGGACAGATCAGATAGAACTACTGTACATAGAGAGGAATGGACAGATCAGATAGAACTACTGTACACAGGGGAATGGACTGATCAGATAGAACTACTGTACACAGGGGGGAATGGACAGATTAGATAGAACTACTGTACAGATAGGGGAATGGACAGATGAGATAGAACTACTGTACACACAGGGGAATGGACAGATCAGATAGAACTACTGTACACAGAGGAATGGACAGATCAGATAGAACTACTGTACACAGAGGGGAATGGACAGATCAGATAGAACTACTGTACACAGAGGGGAATGGACAGATCAGATAGAACTACTGTACACAGGGGAATGGACAGATCAGATAGAACTACTGTACACAGAGGAATGGACAGATCAGATAGAACTACTGTACACAGAGGGAATGGACAGATCAGATAGAACTACTGTACACAGGAATGGACAGGTCAGATAGAACTACTGTACACAGGGGAATGGACAGATCAGATAGAACTACTGTACACAAAGGAATGGACAGATCAGATAGAACTACTGTACACAGGGGAATGGACAAATCAGATAGAACTACTGTCCACAGAGGGGAATGGACAGATCAGATAGAACTACTGTACACAGAGGAATGGACAGATCAGGTAGAACTACTGTACACAGGGGAATGGACAGGCCAGATAGAACTACTGTACATAGAGGGGAATGGACAGATCAGATAGAACTACAGTACACAGAGGAATGGACAGATCAGATAGAACTACTGTATACAGCGGAATGGACAGATCAGATAGAACTACTGTACACAGGGGGGAATGGACAGTTCTGATCGAACTACTGTACACGGGAATGGACAAATCAGATAGAACTACTGTACACAGGGGAATGGACAAATCAGATAGAACTACTGTACACAGGCGAATGGACAGATCAGATAGAACTTCTGTACACATGGGAATGGACAGACCAGATAGAACTACTGTACACACAGGGGAATGGACAGATCAGATAGAACTACTGTACAGAGAGGGGAATGGACAGATCAGATAGAAGTACTGTACACAGTGGAATGGACAGATCAGATAGAACTACTGTACACAGAGGGGAATGGACAGATCAGATAGAACTACTGTACACAGGGGAATGGACAGATCAGATAGAACTACTGTACACAGAGGAATGGACAGATCAGATACAACTACTGTACACAGAGGGAATGGACAGATCAGATAGAACTACTGTACACAGGAATGGACAGATCAGATAGAACTACTGTACACAGGGGAATGGACAGATCAGATAGAACTACTGTACACAGAGGAATGGACAGGTCAGATAGATCTACTGTACACAGAGGAATGGACAGGTCAGATAGAACTACTGTACACAGGGGAATGGACAGATCAGATAGAACTACTGTAAACAGGGGAATGGACAGATCAGATAGAACTACTGTACACAGAGGGGAATGGACAGATCAGATAGAACTACTGTACACAGAGGAATGGACAGATCAGATAGAACTACTGTACACAGGGGAATGGACAGGCCAGATAGAACTGCTGTACATAGAGGGGAATGGACAGATCAGATAGAACTACTGTACACAGAGGAATGGACAGATCAGATAGAACTACTGTATACAGCGGAATGGACAGATCAGATAGAACTACTGTACACAGGGGGGAATGGACAGATCTGATCGAATTGCTGTACACAGGGGAATGGACAAATCAGATAGAACTACTGTACACAGGGGAATGGACAGATCAGATAGAACTACTGTACACAGGCGAATGGACAGATCAGATAGAACTACTGTACACATGGGAATGGACAGATCAGATAGAACTACTGTACACAGGGGAATGGACAAGTCAGATAGAACTACTGTACACAGAGGGGAATGGACAGATCAGATAGAACTGCTGTACACAGAGAGGAATGGACAGATCAGATAGAACCACTGTACACAGGGGAATGGACAGATCAGATAGAATTACTCTACACAGAGGAATGGACAGATCAGATAGAACTACTGTACACAGGGGAATGGACAGATCAGATAGAACTACTGTACACAGTGGAATGGACAGATCAGATAGAACTACTGTACACAGAGGAATGGACAGATCAGATAGAACTTATGTACACAGAGGAATGGACAGATCAGATAGAACTACTGTACACAGACGAATGGACAGATCAGATAGAACTACTGTACACAAAGGGAATGGGCAGATCAGATGGAACTACTGTACACAGAGGAATGAACAGATCAGATAGAACTACTGTACACAGGGAAATGGGCAGATCAGATAGAACTACTGTACACAGAGGGGAATGGACAGATCAGATAGAAATGCTGTACACACAGAGGAATGGACAGATCAAATAGAACTACTGTACACAGGGGAATGGACAGATCAGATAGAACTACTCTACACAGAGGAATGGACAGATCAGATAGAACTACTGTACACAGAGGGGAATGGACAGATCAGATAGAACTACTGTACACAGGGGAATGGACTGATCAGATAGAACTACTGTACACAGGGGAATGGACTGATCAGATAGAACTACTGTACACAGAGGTGAATGGACATATCAGATCGAACTACTGTACACAGAGGGGAATGTACAGATCAGAGAGAACTACAGTACACAGAGGAATGGACAGATCAGATAGAACTACAGTGCACAGAGGAATGGACAGATCAGATAGAACTACTGTACACAGAGGAATGGACAGATCAGATAGAACTACTGTACACAGGGGAATGGACAGATCAGATAGAATTACTGTACGCATGTGAATGGACAGATCAGATAGAACTACAGTACACAGTGGAATGGACAGATCAGATAGAACTACTGTACACAGGGGAATGGACAGATCAGATAGAACTACTGTACACAGAGGAATGGACAGATCAGATAGAACTACTGTACACAGGGGAATGGACAGATCAGATAGAACTACTGTACACAGAGGGTAATGGACAGATCAGATCGAACTACTGTGCACAGAGAGGAATGGACAGATCAGATAGAATTACTGTACACAGGGGAATGGACAGATCAGATAGAACTACTGTACACAGAGGAATGAACAGATCAGATAGAACTACTGTACACAGAGGAATGGACAGGTCAGATAGAACTACAGTACACAGAGGAATGGACAGATCAGATAGAACTACTGTACACAGAGGGAATGGGCAGATCAGATGGAACTACTGTACACAGAGGAATGAACAGATCAGATAGAACTACTGTACACAGGGGAATGGTCAGATCAGATAGAACTACTGTACACAGAGGAATGGACAGATCAGATAGAACTACAGTACACAGAGGAATGGACAGATCAGATAGAACTACTGTATACAGCGGAATGGACAGATCAGATAGAACTACTGTACACAGGGGTGAATGGACAGATCTGATAGAACTACTGTACACAGGGGAATGGACAGATCAGATAGAACTACTGTACATAGGGGAATGGACAGACCAGATAGAACTACTGTACACATGGGAATGGACAGATTAAATAGAACTACTGTACACAGGGGAATGGACAGATCAGATAGAACTATTGTACACAGAGGGGAATGGAGAGATCAGATAGAAATACTGTTCACAGAAAGGAATGGATAGATCAGATAGATCCACTGTACACAGGGGAATGGACAGATCAGATAGAACTAATCTAAACAGAGGAATGGACAGATCAGATAGAACTACTGTACACAGATGGGAATGGAAAGATCAGATCGAACTACTGTACACAGAGGAATGGACAGATCAGATAGAACTACTGTACACAGAGGATTGGACAGATCAGATAGAACTACTGCACACAGGGGAGTTGGCAGATCAGATAGAACTACTGTACACAGAGGAATGGACAGATCAGATAGAACTACTGTACACAGAGGAATGGACAGATCAGATAGAACTACTGTACACAGAGGAATGGACAGATCAGATAGAACTACTGTACACAGAGGGAATGGGCAGATCAGATGGAACTACTGTACACAGAGGAATGAACAGATCAGATAGAACTACTGTACACAGGGGAATGGACAGATCAGATAGAACTACTGTACACAGAGGGAATGGACAGATCAGATAGAACTACTGTACACAGGGGAATGGACAGATAAGATAGAGCTACTGTACACGGAGGGAAATGACAGATCATATAGAACTACTGTACACAGAAGAATGGACATATCAGCTAGAACTACAGCACACAGAGGAATGGAGAGATCAGATAGAACTACTGTACACAGGGGAATGGACAGATCAGATAGAACTACTGTACACAGAGGGGAATGGACAGCTCAGATAGAACTACTGTACACAGAGGAATGGTCAGATCAGATAGAACTACTGTACACAGAGGAATGGACAGATCAGATAGAACTACTGTACACAGAGGAATTGACAGATCAGATAGAACTACTGTACACAGAGGAATGGACAGATCAGATCGAACTACTGTACACAGGGGAATGGACAGATCAGATAGAACTACTGTACACAGAGGAATGGACAGATCAGATTGAACTACTGTACAGAGAGGAATAGACAGATCAGATAGAACGACTGTACACAGAGGAATGGACAGATCAGATAGAACTACTGTACAGAGAGGGAATGGGCAGATCATATGGAACTACTGTACACAGAGGAATGAACAGATCAGATAGAACTACTGTACACAGGGGAATGGACAGATCAGATAGAACAACTGTACACAGAGGGAATGGACAGATCAGATAGAACTACTGTACACAGGGGAATGGACAGATCAGATAGAGCTACTGTCCACAGAGGGAATGGACAGAACATATAGAAGTACTGCACACAGAGGAATGGACAGATCAGATATAACGACTGTACACAGGGGAATGGACTGATCAGATAGAACTACTGTACACAGGGGGGAATGGACAGATTAGATAGAACTACTGTACACAGAGGGGAATGGAGAGATCAGATAGAACTACTGTACACAGAGGAATGGACAGATCAGATAGAACTACTTTCCACAGGGGAATGACCAGATCAGATAGAAGTCCTGTACACAGAGGGGAATGGACAGATCAGATAGAACTACTGTACAGAGAGGGGAACGGACAGATCAGATAGAACTACTGTACACAGTGGAATGGGCAGATCAGATAGAACGACTGAACAGAGAGGGGAATGGACAGATCAGATAGAACTACTGTACACAGGGGAATGGACAGTTCAGATAGAACTACTTTACACAGAGGAATGGACAGATCAGATAGAACTACTGTACACAGAGAGAATGGACAGATCAGATAGAACTACTGTACACAGGAATGGACAGATCAGATAGAACTACTGTACACAGAGGGGAATGGACAGATCAGATAGAACTACTGTACACAGAGGAATGGACAGATCAGATAGAACTACTGTACACATGGGAATGGACAGATCAGATAGAACTACTGTACACAGAGGAATGGACAGATCAGATAGAACTACTGTACACAGAGGAATGGACAGATCAGATAGAACCACTGTACACAGGGGAATGGACAGTTCAGATAGAACTACAGTACACAGAGGGGAAAGAACAGATCAGATAGAACTACTGTACACAGAGGAATAGACAGATCAGATAGAACTACTGTACACAGGGAATGGACAGGTCAGATAGAACTACTGTACACAGAGGGGAATGGACAGATCTGATAGAACTACTGTACACAGAGGAATGGACAGATCAGATAGAACTACTGTATACAGCGGAATGGACAGATCAGATAGAACTACTGTACACAGGGCGGAATGAACAGATCTGATAGAACTACTGTACACAGGGGAATGGACAAATCAGATAGAACTACTGCACACAGGGGAATGGACAGATCAGATAGAACTACTGTACACAGGGGAATGGACAGATCAGATAGAACTAATGTGGACAGAGGGGAATGGACAGATCAGATAGAACTACTGTACACAGAGGAATGGACAGATCAGATAGAATTACACTGCACAGAGGAATGGACAGATCAGATAGAACCACTGTACACAGGGGAACGGACAGATCAGATAGAACTACTCTGCACAGAGGAATGGACAGATCAGATAGAACTACTGTACACAGAGGGGAACGGACAGATCAGATAGAACTACTGTACACAGGGGAATGGACAGATCAGATAGAACTACTGCACACAGAGGAATGGACAGATCAGATAGAACTACTGAACACAGAGGAATGGACAGATCAGATAGAACTACTGTACACAGAGGAATGGACAGATCAGATAGAACTACTGTACACAGAGGGAATGGGCAGATCAGATGGAAGTACTGTACACAGAGGAATGAACAGATCAGATAGAACTACTGTACACAGGGGAATGGACAGATCAGATAGAACTACTGTACACAGGGGAATGGACAGATCAGATAGAACTACTGAACAGAGAGGGGAATGGACAGATCAGATAGAACTACTGTACACTGGGGAATGGACAGATCAGATAGAACTACTGTAGACAGAGTAATGGACAGATCAGATAGAACTGCTGTACACAGAGGGAATGGACAGATCAGATAGAACTACTGTACACAGGAATGGACAGATCAGATCGAACTACTGTACACAGAGGGGAATGGACAGATCAGATAGATCTACTGTACACAGAGGAATGGACAGATCAGATAGAACTACTGTACACGGGAATGGACAGATCAGATAGAACTACTGTACACAGAGGAATGGACAGATCAGATAGAACTACTGTACACAGAGGAATGGACAGATCAGATAGAACTACCGTACACAGGGGAATGGACAGATCAGATAGAACTACTGTACACAGAGGGGAATGGACAGATCAGATAGAACTACTGTACACAGAGGAATGGACAGATCAGATAGAACTACCGTACACAGGGGAATGGACAGGTGAGATAGAACTACTGTACACAGAGGGGAATGGACAGATCAGATAGAACTACTGTACACAGGGGAATGGACAGATCAGATAGAACTACTGAACAGAGAGGGAAATGGACAGATCAGATAGAACTACTGTACACAGGGGCATGGACAGATCAGATAGAACTACTGCACACAGAGGAATGGACAGATCAGATAGAACTGCTGTACACAGAGGGAATGGACAGCTCAGATTGTACTACTGTACACAGGAATGGACAGATCAGATAGAACTACTGTACACAGAGGGTAATGGACAGATCAGATAGAACTACTGTACACAGAGGAATGGACAGGTCAGATAGATCTACTGTACACAGAGGAATGGATAGATCAGATAGAACTACTGTACACAGGGGAGTGGACAGATCAGATAGAACTACTGTACACAGAGGGGAATGGACTGCTCAGATAGAACTACTGTACACAGAGGAATGGACAGATCAGATAGAACTACTGTACACAGGGGAATGGACAGATCAGATAGAACTACTGTACACAGGGGGGAATGGACAGATCTGATCGAACTACTGTACACAGGGGAATGGACAAATCAGATAGAACTACTGTACACGGGAATGGACAGATCAGATAGAACTACTGTACACAGGCGAATGGACAGATCAGATAGAACTACTGTACACATGGGAATGGACAGATCAGATAGAACTACTGTACACAGGGGAATGGACAGGTCAGATAGAACTACTGTACACAGAGGGGAATGGACAGATCAGAAAGAACTGCTGTACACAGAGAGGAATGGACAGATCAGATAGAACCACTGTACACATGGGAATGGACAGATCAGATAGAATTACTGTACACGAAGGGAATGGGCAGATCAGATGGAACTACTGTACACAGAGGAATGAACAGATCAGATAGAACTACTCTACACAGGGGAATATGCAGATCAGATAGAACTACTGTACACAGTGGAATGGACAGATCAGATAGAACTACTGTACACAGAGGAATGGACAGATCAGATAGAACTACTGTACACGAAGGGAATGGGCAGATCAGATGGAACTACTGTACACAGAGGAATGAACAGATCAGATAGAACTACTGTACACAGGGGAATATGCAGATCAGATATAACTACTTTACACAGTGGGGAATGGACAGATCAGATAGAACTGCTGTACACACAGAGGAATGGACAGATCAAATAGAACTACTGTACACAGGGGAATGGACAGATCAGATAGAACTACTCTACACAGAGGAATGGACAGATCAGATAGAACTACTGTACACAGAGGGGAATGGACAGATCAGATAGAACTACTGTACACAGGGGAATGGACTGATCAGATAGAACTACTGTACACAGGGGAATGGACTGATCAGATAGAACTACTGTACACAGAGGTGAATGGACATATCAGATCGAACTACTGTACACAGAGGGGAATGTACAGATCAGAGAGAACTACTGTACACAGAGGAATGGACAGATCAGATAGAACGACAGTACACAGAGGAATGGACTGATCAGATAGAACTACTGTACACAGAGGAATGGACAGATCAGATAGAACTACTGTACACACGGGAATGGACAGATCAGATAGAATTACTGTACGCATGTGAATGGACAGATCAGATAGAACTACTGTACACAGTGGAATGGACAGATCAGATAGAACTACTGTACACAGGGGAATGGACAGATCAGATAGAACTACTGTACACAGAGGAATGGACAGATCAGATAGAACTACTGTACACAGGGGAATGGACAGATCAGATAGAACTACTGTACACAGAGGGGAATGGACAGATCAGATCTAACTACTGTACACAGAGAGGAATGGACAGATCAGATAGAATTACTGTACACAGGGGAATGGACAGATCAGATAGAACTACTGTACACAGAGGAATGAACAGATCAGATAGAACTACTGTACACAGAGGAATGCACAGGTCAGATAGAACTACTGTACACAGAGGAATGGACAGATCAGATAGAACTACTGTACACAGAGGGAATGGGCAGATCAGATGGAACTACTGTACACAGAGGAATGAACAGATCAGATAGAACTACTGTACACAGGGGAATGGTCAGATCAGATAGAACTACTGTACACAGAGGAATGGACAGATCAGATAGAACTACAGTACACAGAGGAATGGACAGATCAGATAGAACTACTGTATACAGCGGAATGGACACATCAGATAGAACTACTGTACACAGGGGGGAATGGACAGATCTGATAGAACTACTGTACACAGGGGAATGGACAGATCAGATAGAACTACTGTACACAGGGGAATGGACAGACCAGATAGAACTACTGTACACATGGGAATGGACAGATTAAATAGAACTACTGTACACAGGGGAATGGACAGATCAGATAGAACTACTGTACACAGAGGGGAATGGAGAGATCAGATAGAAATACTGTACACAGAAAGGAATGGACAGATCAGATAGAGCCACTGTACACAGGGGAATGGACAGATCAGATAGAACTAATCTAAACAGAGGAATGGACAGATCAGATAGAACTACTGTACACAGATGGGAATGGAAAGATCAGATCGAACTACTGTACACAGAGGAATGGACAGATCAGATAGAACTACTGTACACAGAGGATTGGACAGATCAGATAGAACTACTGTACACAGGGGAATTGGCAGATCAGATAGAACTACTGTACACAGAGGAATGGACAGATCAGATAGAACTACTGTACACAGAGGAATGGACAGATCAGATAGAACTACTGTACACAGAGGAATGGACAGATCAGATAGAACTACTGTACACAGAGGGAATGGGCAGATCAGATGGAACTACTGTACATAGAGGAATGAACAGATCAGATAGAACTACTGTACACAGGGGAATGGACAGATCAGATAGAACTACTGTACACAGAGGGAATGGACAGATCGGATAGAACTACTGTACACAGGGGAATGGACAGATAAGATAGAGCTACTGTACACGGAGGGAAATGACAGATCATATAGAACTACTGTACACAGAAGAATGGACATATCAGCTAGAACTACTGTACACAGAGGAATGGAGAGATCAGATAGAACTACTGTACACAGGGGAATCGACAGATCAGATAGAACTACTGTACACAGAGGGAAATGGACAGCTCAGATAGAACTACTGTACACAGAGGAATGGACAGATCAGATAGAACTACTGTACACAGAGGAATGGACAGATCAGATAGAACTACTGTACACAGAGGAATTGACAGATCAGATAGAACTACTGTACACAGAGGAATGGACAGATCAGATAGAACTACAGTACACAGGGGAATGGACAGATCAGATAGAACTACTATACACAGAGGAATGGACAGATCAGATTGAACTACTGTACAGAGAGGAATAGACAGATCAGATAGAACTACTGTACACAGAGGAATGGACAGATCAGATAGAACTACTGTACAGAGAGGGAATGGGCAGATCATATGGAACTACTGTACACAGAGGAATGAACAGATCAGATAGAACTACTGTACACAGGGGAATGGACAGATCAGATAGAACTACTGTACACAGAGGGAATGGACAGATCAGATAGAACTACTGTACACAGGGGAATGGACAGATCTGATAGAGCTACTGTCCACAGAGGGAATGGACAGATCATATAGAAGTACTGCACACAGAGGAATGGACAGATCAGATATAACTACTGTACACAGAGGGGAATGGACAGATCAGATAGAACTACTGTACACAGGGGAATGGACTGATCAGATAGAACTACTGTACACAGGGGGGAATGGACAGATTAGATAGAACTACTGTACACAGAGGGGAATGGAGAGATCAGATAGAACTACTGTACACAGAGGAATGGACAGATCAGATAGAACTGCTGTACACAGGGGAATGAACAGATCAGATAGAACGACTGTACACAGAGGGGAATGGACAGATCAGATAGAACTACTGTACAGAGAGGGGAATGGACAGATCAGATAGAACTACTGTACACAGTGGAATGGACAGATCAGATAGAACGACTGAACAGAGAGGGGAATGGACAGTTCAGATAGAACTACTGTACACAGAGGAATGGACAGATCAGATAGAACTGCTGTACACAGAGGGAATGGACAGATCAGATAGAACTACTGTACACAGGAATGGACAGATCAGATAGAACTACTGTACACAGAGGGGAATGGACAGATCAGATAGAACTACTGTACACATGGGAATGGACAGATCAGATAGAACTACTGTACACAGAGGAATGGACAGATCAGATAGAACTACTGTACACAGAGGAATGGACAGATCAGATAGAACCACTGTACACAGGGGAATGGACAGATCAGATAGAACTACAGTACACAGAGGGGAAAGAACAGATCAGATAGAACTACTGTACACAGAGGAATAGACAGATCAGATAGAACTACCGCACACAGGGGAATGGACAGTTCAGATAGAACTACTGTACACAGAGGGGAATGGACAGATCTGATAGAACTACTGTACACAGAGGAATGGACAGATCAGATAGAACTACTGTATACAGCGGAATGGACAGATCAGATGGAACTACTGTACACAGAGGAATGGACAGATCAGATAGAACTACTGTACACAGGGGAATGGACAGATCAGATAGAACTACTGTACACAGGGGGGAATGAACAGATCTGATAGAACTACTGTACACAGGGGAATGGACAAATCAGATAGAACTACTGTACACAGGGGAATGGACAGATCAGACAGAACTACTGTACACAGGCAAATGGACAGATCAGATAGAACTACTGTACACATGGGAATGGACAGATCAGATAGAACTACTGTACACAGAGGAATGGACAGATCAGACAGAACTACTGTACACAGAGGAATGGACAGATCAGATAGAACTACTGTATACAGCGGAATGGACAGATCAGATAGAACTACTGTGCACAGAGGAATGGACAGATCAGATAGAACTACTGTACACAGGGGAATGGACAGATCAGATAGAACTGCTGTACACAGAGGAATGGACAGATCAGATAGAACTACTGTACACAGGGGAATGGACAGATCAGATAGAACTACTGTACACAGGGGTGAATGAACAGATCTGATAGAACTACTGTACACAGGGGAATGGACAAATCAGATAGAACTACTGTACACAGGGGAATGGACAGATCAGATAGAACTACTGTACACAGGCAAATGGACAGATCAGATAGAACTACTGTACACATGGGAATGGACAGATCAGATAGAACTACTGTACACAGGGGAATGGACAGATCAGATAGAACTAATGTAGACAGAGGGGAATGGACAGATCAGATAGAACTACTGTACACAGAGAGGAATGGACAGATCAGATAGAACCACTGTACACAGGGGAATGGACAGATCAGATAGAATTACTCTACACAGAGGAATGGACAGATCAGATAGAACTACTGTACACAGAGGGGAATGGACAGATCAGATAGAACTACTGTACACAGGGGAATGGACAGATCAGATAGAACTACTGTACACAGAGGAATGGACAGATCAGATAGAACTACTGAACACAGAGGAATGGACAGATCAGATAGAACTACTGTACACAGAGGAATGGACAGATCAGATAGAACTGCTGTACACAGAGGGAATGGGCAGATCAGATGGAACTACTGTACACAGAGGAATGAACAGATCAGATAGAACTACTGTACACAGGGGAATGGACAGATCAGATAGAACTACTGTACACAGGGGAATGGACAGATCAGATAGAACTACTGAACAGAGAGGGGAATGGACAGATCAGAGAGAACTACTGTACACTGGGGAATGGACAGATCAGATAGAACGACTGTACACAGAGTAATGGACAGATCAGATAGAACTGCTGTACACAGAGGGAATGGACAGATCAGATAGAACTACTGTACACAGGAATGGACAGATCAGATAGAACTACTGTACACAGAGGGGAATGGACAGATCAGATAGAACTACTGTACACAGAGGAATGGACAGGTCAGATAGATCTACTGTACACAGAGGAATGGACAGGTCAGATAGAACTACTGTACACGGGAATGGACAGATCAGATAGAACTACTGTACACAGAGGAATGGACAGATCCGATAGAACTACTGTACACAGAGGAATGGACAGATCAGATAGAACTACTGTACACAGGGGAATGGACAGATCAGATAGAACTACTGTACACAGAGGGGAATGGACAGATCAGATAGAACTACTGTACACAGAGGAATGGACAGATCAGATAGAACTACCGTACACAGGGAATGGACAGGTCAGATAGAACTACTGTCCACAGAGGGGAATGGACAGATCAGATAGAACTACTGTACACAGGGGAATGGACAGATCAGATAGAACTTCTGAACAGAGAGGGAAATGGACAGATCAGATAGAACTACTGTACACAGGGGAATGGACAGATCAGATAGAACTACTGCACACAGAGGAATGGACAGATCAGATAGAACTGCTGTACACAGAGGGAATGGACAGCTCAGATTGAACTACTGTACACAGGAATGGACAGATCAGATAGAACTACTGTACACAGGGGAATGGACAGATCAGATAGAACTACTGTACACAGAGGAATGGACAGGTCAGATAGATCTACTGTACACAGAGGAATGGATAGATCAGATAGAACTACTGTACACAGGGGAATGGACAGATCAGATAGAACTACTGTACACAGAGGGGAATGGACAGCTCAGATAGAACTGCTGTACACAGAGGAATGGACAGATCAGACAGAACTACTGTACACAGAGGAATGGACAGATCAGACAGAACGACTGTACACAGAGGAATTGACAGATCAGATAGAACTACTGTACACAGAGGAATGGACAGATCAGATAGAACTACTGTACACAGGGGAATGGACAGATCAGATAGAACTACTGTACACAGAGGAATGGACAGATCAGATTGAACTACTGTACAGAGAGGAATGGACAGATCAGATAGAACTACTGTACACAGAGGAATGGACAGATCAGATAGAACTACTGTACAGAGAGGGAATGGGCAGATCATATGGAACTACTGTACACAGAGGAATGAACAGATCAGATAGAACTACTGTACACAGGGGAATGGACAGATCAGATAGAACTACTGTACACAGAGGGAATGGACAGATCAGATAGAACTACTGTACACAGGGGAATGGACAGATCAGATAGAGCTACTGTCCACAGAGGGAATGGACAGATCATATAGAAGTACTGCAGACAGAGGAATGGACAGATCAGATATAACTACTGTGCACAGAAGGGAATGGACAGATCAGATAGAACTACTGTACACAGGGGAATGGACTGATCAGATAGAGCTACTGTCCACAGAGGGAATGGGCAGATCATATAGAAGTACTGCACACAGAGGAATGGACAGATCAGATATAACTACTGTACACAGAGGGGAATGGACAGATCAGATAGAACTACTGTACACAGGGGAATGGACTGATCAGATAGAACTACTGTACACAGGGGGGAATGGACAGATTAGATAGAACTACTGTACACAGAGGGGAATGGAGAGATCAGATAGAACTACTGTACACAGAGGAATGGACAGATCAGATAGAACTGCTATACACAGGGGAATGAACAGATCAGATAGAACTACTGTACACAGAGGGGAATGGACAGATCAGATAGAACTACTGTACAGAGAGGGGAATGGACAGATCAGATAGAACTACTGTACACAGTGGAATGGACAGATCAGATAGAACGACTGAACAGAGAGGGGAATGGACAGATCAGATAGAACTACTGTACACAGGGAAATGGACAGTTCAGATAGAACTACTGTACACAGAGGAATGGACAGATCAGATAGAACTGCTGTACACAGAGGGAATGGACAGATCAGATAGAACTACTGTACACAGGAATGGACAGATCAGATAGAACTACTGTACACAGAGGGGAATGGACAGATCAGATAGAACGACTGTATGCAGCGGAATGGACAGATCAGATAGAACTACTGTACACAGGGGAATGGACAGATCAGATAGAACTACTGTACACAGAGGAATGGACAGATCAGATAGAACTACTGTACACAGGGGAATGGACAGATCAGATAGAACTACTGTACACAGGGGTGAATGAACAGATCTGATAGAACTACTGTACACAGGGGAATGGACAAATCAGATAGAACTACTGAACACAGGGGAATGGACAGATCAGATAGAACTACTGTACACAGGCAAATGGACAGATCAGATAGAACTACTGTACACATGGGAATGGACAGATCAGATAGAACTACTGTACACAGGGGAATGGAGAGATCAGATAGAACTAATGTAGACAGAGGGGAATGGACAGATCAGATAGAACTACTGTACACAGAGAGGAATGGACAGATCAGATAGAACCACTGTACACAGGGGAATGGACAGATCAGATAGAATTACTCTGCACAGAGGAATGGACAGATCAGATAGAACTACTGTACACAGAGGAATGGACAGATCAGATAGAACTACTGAACACAGAGGAATGGACAGATCAGATAGAACTACTGTACACAGAGGAATGGACAGATCAGATAGAACTACTGTACACAGAGGGAATGGGCAGATCAGATGGAACTACTGTTCACAGAGGAATGAACAGATCAGATAGAACTACTGTACACAGGGGAATGGACAGATCAGATAGAACTACTGTACACAGGGGAATGGACAGATCAGATAGAACTACTGAACAGAGAAGGAATGGACAGATCAGATAGAACTACTGTACACTGGGGAATGGACAGATCAGATAGAACTACTGTACACAGAGTAATGGACAGATCAGATAGAACTGCTGTGCACAGAGGGAATGGACAGATCAGATAGAACTACTGTACACAGGAATGGACAGATCAGATAGAACTACTGTACACAGAGGGGAATGGACAGATCAGATAGAACTACTGTACATAGAGGAATGGACAGGTCAGATAGATCTACTGTACACAGAGGAATGGACAGGTCAGATAGAACTACTGTACACGGGAATGGACAGATCAGATAGAACTACTGTACACAGAGGAATGGACAGATCCGATAGAACTACTGTACACAGAGGAATGGACAGATCAGATAGAACTACTGTACACAGGAGAATGGACAGATCAGAAAGAACTACTGTACACAGAGGGGAATGGACAGATCAGATAGAACTACTGTACACAGAGGAATGGACAGATCAGATAGAACTACCGTACACAGGGAATGGACAGGTCAGATAGAACTACTGTACACAGAGGGGAATGGACAGATCAGATATAACTACTGTACACAGGGGAATGGACAGATCAGATAGAACTACTGAACAGAGAGGGAAATGGACAGATCAGATAGAACTACTGTACACAGGGGAATGGACAGATCAGATAGAACTACTGCACACAGAGGAATGGACAGATCAGATAGAACTGCTGTACACAGAGGGAATGGACAGCTCAGATTGAACTACTGTACACAGGAATGGACAGATCAGATAGAACTACTGTACACAGAGGGGAATGGACAGATCAGATAGAACTACTGTACACAGAGGAATGGACAGGTCAGATAGATCTACTGTACACAGAGGAATGGATAGATCAGATAGAACTACTGTACACAGGGGAATGGACAGATCAGATAGAACTACTGTACACAGAGGGGAATGGACAGCTCAGATAGAACTACTGTACACAGAGGAATGGACAGATCAGACAGAACTACTGTACACAGAGGAATGGACAGATCAGATAGAACGACTGTACACAGAGGAATTGACAGATCAGATAGAACTACTGTACACAGAGGAATGGACAGATCAGATAGAACTACTGTACACAGGGGAATGGACAGATCAGATAGAACTACTGTACACAGAGGAATGGACAGATCAGATTGAACTACTGTACAGAGAGGAATGGACAGATCAGATAGAACTACTGTACACAGAGGAATGGACAGATCAGATAGAACTACTGTACAGAGAGGGAATGGGCAGATCATATGGAACTACTGTACACAGAGGAATGAACAGATCAGATAGAACTACTGTACACAGGGGAATGGACAGATCAGATAGAACTACTGTACACAGAGGGAATGGACAGATCAGATAGAACTACTGTACACAGGGGAATGGACAGATCAGATAGAGCTACTGTCCACAGAGGGAATGGACAGATCATATAGAAGTACTGCAGACAGAGGAATGGACAGATCAGATATAACTACTGTGCACAGAAGGGAATGGACAGATCAGATATAACTACTGTGCACAGAAGGGAATGGACAGATTAGATAGAACTACTGTACACAGAGGGGAATGGAGAGATCAGATAGAACTACTGTACACAGAGGAATGGACAGATCAGATAGAACTACTATACACAGGGGAATGAACAGATCAGATAGAACTACTGTACACAGAGGGGAATGGACAGATCAGATAGAACTACTGTACAGAGAGGGGAATGGACAGATCAGATAGAACTACTGAACACAGAGGAATGGACAGATCAGATAGAACTACTGTACACAGAGGAATGGACAGATCAGATAGAACTACTGTACACAGAGGGAATGGGCAGATCAGATGGAACTACTGTACACAGAGGAATGAACAGATCAGATAGAACTACTGTACACAGGGGAATGGACAGATCAGATAGAACTACTGTACACAGGGGAATGGACAGATCAGATAGAACTACTGAACAGAGAGGGGAATGGACAGATCAGATAGAACTACTGTACACTGGGGAATGGACAGATCAGATAGAACTACTGTACACAGAGTAATGGACAGATCAGATAGAACTGCTGTACACAGAGGGAATGGACAGATCAGATAGAACTACTGTACACAGGAATGGACAGATCAGATCGAACTACTGTACACAGAGGGGAATGGACAGATCAGATAGAACTACTGTACACAGAGGAATGGACAGGTCAGATAGATCTACTGTACACAGAGGAATGGACAGATCAGATAGAACTACTGTACACGGGAATGGACAGATCAGATAGAACTACTGTACACAGAGGAATGGACAGATCAGATAGAACTACTGTACACAGAGGAATGGACAGATCAGATAGAACTACTGTACACCGGGGAATGGACAGATCAGATAGAACTACTGTACACAGAGGGGAATGGACAGATCAGATAGAACTACTGTACACAGAGGAATGGACAGATCAGATAGAACTACCGTACACAGGGGAATGGACAGGTCAGATAGAACTACTGTACACAGAGGGGAATGGACAGATCAGATAGAACTACTGTACACAGGGGAATGGACAGATCAGATAGAACTACTGAACAGAGAGGGAAATGGACAGATCAGATAGAACTACTGTACACAGGGGAATGGACAGATCAGATAGAACTACTGCACACAGAGGAATGGACAGATCAGATAGAACTGCTGTACACAGAGGGAATGGACAGCTCAGATTGAACTACTGTACACAGGAATGGACAGATCAGATAGAACTACTGTACACAGAGGGTAATGGACAGATCAGATAGAACTACTGTACACAGAGGAATGGACAGGTCAGATAGATCTACTGTACACAGAGGAATGGATAGATCAGATAGAACTACTGTACACAGGGGAGTGGACAGATCAGATAGAACTACTGTACACAGAGGGGAATGGACTGCTCAGATAGAACTACTGTACACAGAGGAATGGACAGATCAGATAGAACTACTGTACACAGGGGAATGGACAGATCAGATAGAACTACTGTACACAGGGGGGAATGGACAGATCTGATCGAACTACTGTACACAGGGGAATGGACAAATCAGATAGAACTACTGTACACAGGGGAATGGACAGATCAGATAGAACTACTGTACACAGGCGAATGGACAGATCAGATAGAACTACTGTACACATGGGAATGGACAGATCAGATAGAACTACTGTACACAGGGGAATGGACAGGTCAGATAGAACTACTGTACACAGAGGGGAATGGACAGATCAGATAGAACTGCTGTACAGAGAGAGGAATGGACAGATCAGATAGAACCACTGTACACATGGGAATGGACAGATCAGATAGAATTACTCTACACAGAGGAATGGACAGATCAGATAGAACTACTGTACACAGAGGGGAATGGACAGATCAGATAGAACTACTGTACACAGTGGAATGGACAGATCAGATAGAACTACTGTACACAGAGGAATGGACAGATCAGTTAGAACTTATGTACACAGAGGAATGGACAGATCAGATAGAACTACTGTACACAGAGGAATGGACAGATCAGATAGAACTACTGTACACAAAGGGAATGGGCAGATCAGATGGAACTACTGCACACAGAGGAATGAACAGATCAGATAGAACTACTGTGCACAGGGGAATATGCAGATCAGATATAACTACTTTACACAGTGGGGAATGGACAGATCAGATAGAACTGCTGTACACACAGAGGAATGGACAGATCAAATAGAACTACTGTACACAGGGGAATGGACAGATCAGATAGAACTACTCTACACAGAGGAATGGACAGATCAGATAGAACTACTGTACACAGAGGGGAATGGACAGATCAGATAGAACTACTGTACACAGGGGAATGGACTGATCAGATAGAACTACTGTACACAGGGGAATGGACTGATCAGATAGAACTACTGTACACAGAGGTGAATGGACATATCAGATCGAACTACTGTACACAGGGGAATGGACAGATCAGATAGAATTACTGTACGCATGTGAATGGACAGATCAGATAGAATTACTGTACGCAGTGGAATGGACAGATCAGATAGAACTACTGTACACAGGGGAATGGACAGATCAGATAGAACTACTGTACACAGAGGAATGGACAGATCAGATAGAACTACTGTACACAGGGGAATGGACAGATCAGATAGAACTACTGTACACAGAGGGGAATGGACAGATCAGATAGAACTACTGTACACAGAGGAATGGACAGGTCAGATAGAACTACTGTACACAGAGGAATGGACAGATCAGATAGAACTACTGTACACAGAGGGAATGGGCAGATCAGATGGAACTACTGTACACAGAGGAATGAACAGATCAGATAGAACTACTGCACACAGGGGAATGGTCAGATCAGATAGAACTACTGTACACAGAGGAATGGACAGATCAGATAGAACTACAGTACACAGAGGAATGGACAGATCAGATAGAACTACTGTATACAGCGGAATGGACACCTCAGATAGAACTACTGTACACAGGGGGGAATGGACAGATCTGATAGAACTACTGTACACAGGGGAATGGACAGATCAGATAGAACTACTGTACACAGGGGAATGGACAGACCAGATAGAACTACTGTACACATGGGAATGGACAGATTAAATAGAACTACTGTACACAGGGGAATGGACAGATCAGATAGAACTACTGTACACAGAGGGGAATGGAGAGATCAGATAGAAATACTGTACACAGAAAGGAATGGACAGATCAGATAGAGCCACTGTACACAGGGGAATGGACAGATCAGATAGAACTAATCTAAACAGAGGAATGGACAGATCAGATAGTGCTACTGTACACAGATGGGAATGGAAAGATCAGATCGAACTACTGTACACAGAGGAATGGACAGATCAGATAGAACTACTGTACACAGAGGATTGGACAGATCAGATAGAACTACTGTACACAGGGGAATTGGCAGATCAGATAGAACTACTGTACACAGAGGAATGGACAGATCAGATAGAACTACTGTACACAGAGGGAATGGGCAGATCAGATGGAACTACTGTACACAGAGGGAATGGGCAGATCAGATGGAACTACTGTACACAGAGGAATGAACAGATCAGATAGAACTACTGTACACAGGGGAATGGACAGATCAGATAGAACTACTGTACACAGAGGGAATTGACAGATCGGATAGAACTACTGTACACAGGGGAATGGACAGATAAGATAGAGCTACTGTACACGGAGGGAAATGACAGATCATATAGAACTACTGTACACAGAAGAATGGACATATCAGCTAGAACTACTGTACACAGAGGAATGGAGAGACCAGATAGAACTACTGTACACAGGGGAATCGACAGATCAGATAGAACTACTGTACACAGAGGGAAATGGACAGCTCAGATAGAACTACTGTACACAGAGGAATGGACAGATCAGATAGAACTACTGTACACAGAGGAATGGACAGATCAGATAGAACTACTGTACACAGAGGAATTGACAGATCAGATAGAACTACTGTACACAGAGGAATGGACAGATCAGATAGAACTACTGTACACAGGGGAATGGCCAGATCAGATAGAACTACTGTACACAGAGGAATGGACAGATCAGATTGAACTACTGTACAGAGAGGAATAGACAGATCAGATAGAACTACTGTACACAGAGGAATGGACAGATCAGATAGAACTACTGTACAGAGAGGGAATGGGCAGATCATATGGAACTACTGTACACAGAGGAATGAACAGATCAGATAGAACTACTGTACACAGGGGAATGGACAGATCAGATAGAACTACTGTACACAGAGGGAATGGACAGATCAGATAGAACTACTGTACACAGGGGAATGGACAGATCAGATAGAGCTACTGTCCACAGAGGGAATGGACAGATCATATAGAAGTACTGCACGCAGAGGAATGGACAGATCAGATATAACTACTGTACACAGAGGGGAATCGACAGATCAGATAGAACTACTGTACACAGGGGAATGGACTGATCAGATAGAACTACTGTACACAGGGGGGAATGGACAGATTAGATAGAACTACTGTACACAGAGGGGAATGGAGAGATCAGATAGAACTACTGTACACAGAGGAATGGACAGATCAGATAGAACTGCTATACACAGGGGAATGAACAGATCAGATAGAACTACTGTACACAGAGGGGAATGGACAGATCAGATAGAACTACTGTACAGAGAGGGGAATGGACAGATCAGATAGAACTACTGTACACAGTGGAATGGACAGATCAGATAGAGCGACTGAACAGAGAGGGGAATGGACAGATCAGATAGAACTACTGTACACAGGGGAATGGACAGTTCAGATAGAACTACTGTACACAGAGGAATGGACAGATCAGATAGAACTGCTGTACACAGAGGGAATGGACAGATCAGATAGAACTACTGTACACAGAGGGGAATGGACAGATCAGATAGAACTACTGTACACAGAGGAATGGACAGGTCAGATAGATCTACTGTACACAGAGGAATGGACAGATCAGATAGAACTACTGTACACATGGGAATGGAGAGATCAGATAGAACTACTGTACACAGAGGAATGGACAGATCAGATAGAACTACTGTACACAGAGGAATGGACAGATCAGATAGAACCACTGTACACAGGGGAATGGACAGATCAGATAGAACTACAGTACACAGAGGGGAAAGAACAGATCAGATAGAACTACTGTACACAGAGGAATAGACAGATCAGATAGAACTACCGTACACAGGGGAATGGACAGGTCAGATAGAACTACTGTACACAGAGGGGAATGGACAGATCTGATAGAACTACTGTACACAGAGGAATGGACAGATCAGATAGAACTACTGTATACAGCGGAATGGACAGATCAGATAGAACTACTGTACACAGAGGAATGGACAGATCAGATAGAACTACTGTACACAGGGGAATGGACAGATCAGATAGAACGACTGTCCACAGAGGAATGGACAAATCAGATAGAACTACTGAACACAGAGGAATGGACAGATCAGATAGAACTACTGTACACTGAGGAATGGACAGATCAGATAGAACTACTGTACACAGAGGGAATGGGCAGATCAGATGGAACGACTGTACACAGAGGAATGAACAGATCAGATAGAATTACTGTACACAGGGGAATGGACAGATCAGATAGAACTACTGCACACAGAGGGGAATGCACAGCTCAGATAGAACTACTGGACAAAGAGGAATGGACAGGTCAGATAGAACTACTGTACACAGAGGATTGGACAGATCAGATAGAACTACTGTACACAGGGGAATTGGCAGATCAGATAGAACTACTGTACACAGAGGAATGGACAGATCAGATAGAACTACTGTACACAGAGGGAATGGGCAGATCAGATGGAACTACTGTACACAGAGGGAATGGGCAGATCAGATGGAACTACTGTACACAGAGGAATGAACAGATCAGATAGAACTACTGTACACAGGGGAATGGACAGATCAGATAGAACTACTGTACACAGAGGGAATGGACAGATCGGATAGAACTACTGTACACAGGGGAATGGACAGATAAGATAGAGCTACTGTACACGGAGGGAAATGACAGATCATATAGAACTACTGTACACAGAAGAATGGACATATCAGCTAGAACTACTGTACACAGAGGAATGGAGAGACCAGATAGAACTACTGTACACAGGGGAATCGACAGATCAGATAGAACTACTGTACACAGAGGAATGGACAGGTCAGATAGATCTACTGTACACAGAGGAATGGACAGATCAGATAGAACTACTGTACACGGGAATGGACAGATCAGATAGAACTACTGTACACAGAGGAATGGACAGATCAGATAGAACTACTGTACACAGAGGAATGGACAGATCAGATAGAACTACTGTACACCGGGGAATGGACAGATCAGATAGAACTACTGTACACAGAGGGGAATGGACAGATCAGATAGAACTACTGTACACAGAGGAATGGACAGATCAGATAGAACTACCGTACACAGGGGAATGGACAGGTCAGATAGAACTACTGTACACAGAGGGGAATGGACAGATCAGATAGAACTACTGTACACAGGGGAATGGACAGATCAGATAGAACTACTGAACAGAGAGGGAAATGGACAGATCAGATAGAACTACTGTACACAGGGGAATGGACAGATCAGATAGAACTACTGCACACAGAGGAATGGACAGATCAGATAGAACTGCTGTACACAGAGGGAATGGACAGCTCAGATTGAACTACTGTACACAGGAATGGACAGATCAGATAGAACTACTGTACACAGAGGGTAATGGACAGATCAGATAGAACTACTGTACACAGAGGAATGGACAGGTCAGATAGATCTACTGTACACAGAGGAATGGATAGATCAGATAGAACTACTGTACACAGGGGAGTGGACAGATCAGATAGAACTACTGTACACAGAGGGGAATGGACTGCTCAGATAGAACTACTGTACACAGAGGAATGGACAGATCAGATAGAACTACTGTACACAGGGGAATGGACAGATCAGATAGAACTACTGTACACAGGGGGGAATGGACAGATCTGATCGAACTACTGTACACAGGGGAATGGACAAATCAGATAGAACTACTGTACACAGGGGAATGGACAGATCAGATAGAACTACTGTACACAGGCGAATGGACAGATCAGATAGAACTACTGTACACATGGGAATGGACAGATCAGATAGAACTACTGTACACAGGGGAATGGACAGGTCAGATAGAACTACTGTACACAGAGGGGAATGGACAGATCAGATAGAACTGCTGTACAGAGAGAGGAATGGACAGATCAGATAGAACCACTGTACACATGGGAATGGACAGATCAGATAGAATTACTCTACACAGAGGAATGGACAGATCAGATAGAACTACTGTACACAGAGGGGAATGGACAGATCAGATAGAACTACTGTACACAGTGGAATGGACAGATCAGATAGAACTACTGTACACAGAGGAATGGACAGATCAGTTAGAACTTATGTACACAGAGGAATGGACAGATCAGATAGAACTACTGTACACAGAGGAATGGACAGATCAGATAGAACTACTGTACACAAAGGGAATGGGCAGATCAGATGGAACTACTGCACACAGAGGAATGAACAGATCAGATAGAACTACTGTACACAGGGGAATATGCAGATCAGATATAACTACTTTACACAGTGGGGAATGGACAGATCAGATAGAACTGCTGTACACACAGAGGAATGGACAGATCAAATAGAACTACTGTACACAGGGGAATGGACAGATCAGATAGAACTACTCTACACAGAGGAATGGACAGATCAGATAGAACTACTGTACACAGAGGGGAATGGACAGATCAGATAGAACTACTGTACACAGGGGAATGGACTGATCAGATAGAACTACTGTACACAGGGGAATGGACTGATCAGATAGAACTACTGTACACAGAGGTGAATGGACATATCAGATCGAACTACTGTACACAGGGGAATGGACAGATCAGATAGAATTACTGTACGCATGTGAATGGACAGATCAGATAGAATTACTGTACGCAGTGGAATGGACAGATCAGATAGAACTACTGTACACAGGGGAATGGACAGATCAGATAGAACTACTGTACACAGAGGAATGGACAGATCAGATAGAACTACTGTACACAGGGGAATGGACAGATCAGATAGAACTACTGTACACAGAGGGGAATGGACAGATCAGATCTAACTACTGTACACAGAGAGGAATGGACAGATCAGATAGAATTACTGTACACAGGGGAATGGACAGATCAGATAGAACTACTGTACACAGAGGAATGAACAGATCAGATAGAACTACTGTACACAGAGGAATGGACAGGTCAGATAGAACTACTGTACACAGAGGAATGGACAGATCAGATAGAACTACTGTACACAGAGGGAATGGGCAGATCAGATGGAACTACTGTACACAGAGGAATGAACAGATCAGATAGAACTACTGCACACAGGGGAATGGTGAGATCAGATAGAACTACTGTACACAGAGGAATGGACAGATCAGATAGAACTACAGTACACAGAGGAATGGACAGATCAGATAGAACTACTGTATACAGCGGAATGGACACCTCAGATAGAACTACTGTACACAGGGGGGAATGGACAGATCTGATAGAACTACTGTACACAGGGGAATGGACAGATCAGATAGAACTACTGTACACAGGGGAATGGACAGACCAGATAGAACTACTGTACACATGGGAATGGACAGATTAAATAGAACTACTGTACACAGGGGAATGGACAGATCAGATAGAACTACTGTACACAGAGGGGAATGGAGAGATCAGATAGAAATACTGTACACAGAAAGGAATGGACAGATCAGATAGAGCCACTGTACACAGGGGAATGGACAGATCAGATAGAACTAATCTAAACAGAGGAATGGACAGATCAGATAGTGCTACTGTACACAGATGGGAATGGAAAGATCAGATCGAACTACTGTACACAGAGGAATGGACAGATCAGATAGAACTACTGTACACAGAGGATTGGACAGATCAGATAGAACTACTGTACACAGGGGAATTGGCAGATCAGATAGAACTACTGTACACAGAGGAATGGACAGATCAGATAGAACTACTGTACACAGAGGGAATGGGCAGATCAGATGGAACTACTGTACACAGAGGGAATGGGCAGATCAGATGGAACTACTGTACACAGAGGAATGAACAGATCAGATAGAACTACTGTACACAGGGGAATGGACAGATCAGATAGAACTACTGTACACAGAGGGAATTGACAGATCGGATAGAACTACTGTACACAGGGGAATGGACAGATAAGATAGAGCTACTGTACACGGAGGGAAATGACAGATCATATAGAACTACTGTACACAGAAGAATGGACATATCAGCTAGAACTACTGTACACAGAGGAATGGAGAGACCAGATAGAACTACTGTACACAGGGGAATCGACAGATCAGATAGAACTACTGTACACAGAGGGAAATGGACAGCTCAGATAGAACTACTGTACACAGAGGAATGGACAGATCAGATAGAACTACTGTACACAGAGGAATGGACAGATCAGATAGAACTACTGTACACAGAGGAATTGACAGATCAGATAGAACTACTGTACACAGAGGAATGGACAGATCAGATAGAACTACTGTACACAGGGGAATGGACAGATCAGATAGAACTACTGTACACAGAGGAATGGACAGATCAGATTGAACTACTGTACAGAGAGGAATAGACAGATCAGATAGAACTACTGTACACAGAGGAATGGACAGATCAGATAGAACTACTGTACAGAGAGGGAATGGGCAGATCATATGGAACTACTGTACACAGAGGAATGAACAGATCAGATAGAACTACTGTACACAGGGGAATGGACAGATCAGATAGAACTACTGTACACAGAGGGAATGGACAGATCAGATAGAACTACTGTACACAGGGGAATGGACAGATCAGATAGAGCTACTGTCCACAGAGGGAATGGACAGATCATATAGAAGTACTGCACGCAGAGGAATGGACAGATCAGATATAACTACTGTACACAGAGGGGAATCGACAGATCAGATAGAACTACTGTACACAGGGGAATGGACTGATCAGATAGAACTACTGTACACAGGGGGGAATGGACAGATTAGATAGAACTACTGTACACAGAGGGGAATGGAGAGATCAGATAGAACTACTGTACACAGAGGAATGGACAGATCAGATAGAACTGCTATACACAGGGGAATGAACAGATCAGATAGAACTACTGTACACAGAGGGGAATGGACAGATCAGATAGAACTACTGTACAGAGAGGGGAATGGACAGATCAGATAGAACTACTGTACACAGTGGAATGGACAGATCAGATAGAGCGACTGAACAGAGAGGGGAATGGACAGATCAGATAGAACTACTGTACACAGGGGAATGGACAGTTCAGATAGAACTACTGTACACAGAGGAATGGACAGATCAGATAGAACTGCTGTACACAGAGGGAATGGACAGATCAGATAGAACTACTGTACACAGAGGGGAATGGACAGATCAGATAGAACTACTGTACACAGAGGAATGGACAGGTCAGATAGATCTACTGTACACAGAGGAATGGACAGATCAGATAGAACTACTGTACACATGGGAATGGAGAGATCAGATAGAACTACTGTACACAGAGGAATGGACAGATCAGATAGAACTACTGTACACAGAGGAATGGACAGATCAGATAGAACCACTGTTCACAGGGGAATGGACAGATCAGATAGAACTACAGTACACAGAGGGGAAAGAACAGATCAGATAGAACTACTGTACACAGAGGAATAGACAGATCAGATAGAACTACCGTACACAGGGGAATGGACAGGTCAGATAGAACTACTGTACACAGAGGGGAATGGACAGATCTGATAGAACTACTGTACACAGAGGAATGGACAGATCAGATAGAACTACTGTATACAGCGGAATGGACAGATCAGATAGAACTACTGTACACAGAGGAATGGACAGATCAGATAGAACTACTGTACACAGGGGAATGGACAGATCAGATAGAACGACTGTCCACAGAGGAATGGACAAATCAGATAGAACTACTGAACACAGAGGAATGGACAGATCAGATAGAACTACTGTACACTGAGGAATGGACAGATCAGATAGAACTACTGTACACAGAGGGAATGGGCAGATCAGATGGAACGACTGTACACAGAGGAATGAACAGATCAGATAGAACTACTGTACACAGGGGAATGGACAGATCAGATAGAACTACTGCACACAGAGGGGAATGCACAGCTCAGATAGAACTACTGGACAAAGAGGAATGGACAGGTCAGATAGAACTACTGTACACAGAGGATTGGACAGATCAGATAGAACTACTGTACACAGGGGAATTGGCAGATCAGATAGAACTACTGTACACAGAGGAATGGACAGATCAGATAGAACTACTGTACACAGAGGGAATGGGCAGATCAGATGGAACTACTGTACACAGAGGGAATGGGCAGATCAGATGGAACTACTGTACACAGAGGAATGAACAGATCAGATAGAACTACTGTACACAGGGGAATGGACAGATCAGATAGAACTACTGTACACAGAGGGAATGGACAGATCGGATAGAACTACTGTACACAGGGGAATGGACAGATAAGATAGAGCTACTGTACACGGAGGGAAATGACAGATCATATAGAACTACTGTACACAGAAGAATGGACATATCAGCTAGAACTACTGTACACAGAGGAATGGAGAGACCAGATAGAACTACTGTACACAGGGGAATCGACAGATCAGATAGAACTACTGTACACAGAGGGAAATGGACAGCTCAGATAGAACTACTGTACACAGAGGAATGGACAGATCAGATAGAACTACTGTACACAGAGGAATGGACAGATCAGATAGAACTACTGTACACAGAGGAATTGAAAGATCAGATAGAACTACTGTACACAGAGGAATGGACAGATCAGATAGAACTACTGTACACAGGGGAATGGACAGATCAGATAGAACTACTGTACACAGAGGAATGGACAGATCAGATTGAACTACTGTACAGAGAGGAATAGACAGATCAGATAGAACTACTGTACAGAGAGGAATGGACAGATCAGATAGAACTACTGTACAGAGAGGGAATGGGCAGATCATATGGAACTACTGTACACAGAGGAATGAACAGATCAGATAGAACTACTGTACACAGGGGAATGGACAGATCAGATAGAACTACTGTACACAGAGGGAATGGACAGATCAGATAGAACTACTGTACACAGGGGAATGGACAGATCAGATAGAGCTACTGTCCACAGAGGGAATGGACAGATCATATAGAAGTACTGCACACAGAGGAATGGACAGATCAGATATAACTACTGTACACAGAGGGGAATCGACAGATCAGATAGAACTACTGTACACAGGGGAATGGACTGATCAGATAGAACTACTGTACACAGGGCGGAATGGACAGATTAGATAGAACTACTGTACACAGAGGGGAATGGAGAGATCAGATAGAACTACTGTACACAGAGGAATGGACAGATCAGATAGAACTGCTATACACAGGGGAATGAACAGATCAGATAGAACTACTGTACACAGAGGGGAATGGACAGATCAGATAGAACTACTGTACAGAGAGGGGAATGGACAGATCAGATAGAACTACTGTACACAGTGGAATGGACAGATCAGATAGAACGACTGAACAGAGAGGGGAATGGACAGATCAGATAGAACTACTGTACACAGGGGAATGGACAGTTCAGATAGAACTACTGTACACAGAGGAATGGACAGATCAGATAGAACTGCTGTACACAGAGGGAATGGACAGATCAGATAGAACTACTGTACACAGGAATGGACAGATCAGATAGAACTACTGTACACAGAGGGGAATGGACAGATCAGATAGAACTACTGTACACAGAGGAATGGACAGGTCAGATAGATCTACTGTACACAGAGGAATGGACAGATCAGATAGAACTACTGTGCACATGGGAATGGAGAGATCAGATAGAACTACTGTACACAGAGGAATGGACAGATCAGATAGAACTACTGTACACAGAGGAATGGACAGATCAGATAGAACCACTGTACACAGGGGAATGGACAGATCAGATAGAACTACAGTACACAGAGGGGAAAGAACAGATCAGATAGAACTACTGTACACAGAGGAATAGACAGATCAGATAGAACTACCGTACACAGGGGAATGGACAGGTCAGATAGAACTACTGTACACAGAGGGGAATGGACAGATCTGATAGAACTACTGTACACAGAGGAATGGACAGATCAGATAGAACTACTGTATACAGCGGAATGGACAGATCAGATAGAACTACTGTACACAGAGGAATGGACAGATCAGATAGAACTACTGTACACAGGGGAATGGACAGATCAGATAGAACTACTGTACACAGGGGGGAATGAACAGATCTGATAGAACTACTGTACACAGGGGAATGGACAAATCAGATAGAACTACTGTACACAGGGGAATGGACAGATCAGATAGAACTACTGTACACAGGCAAATGGACAGATCAGATAGAACTACTGTACACATGGGAATGGACAGATCAGATAGAACTACTGTACACAGAGGAATGGACAGATCAGATAGAACTACTGTACACAGAGGAATGGACAGATCAGATAGAACTACTGTATACAGCGGAATGGACAGTTCAGATAGAACTACTGTACACAGAGGAATGGACAGATCAGATAGAACGACAGTGCACAGGGGAATGGACAGATCAGATAGAACTACTGTACACAGAGGAATGGACAGATCAGATAGAACTACTGTACACAGGGGAATGGACAGATCAGATAGAACTACTGTACACAGGGGTGAATGAACAGATCTGATAGAACTACTGTACACAGGGGAATGGACAAATCAGATAGAACTACTGTACACAGGGGAATGGACAGATCAGATAGAACTACTGTACACAGGCAAATGGACAGATCAGATAGAACTACTGTACACATGGGAATGGACAGATCAGATAGAACTACTGTACACAGGGGAATGGACAGATCAGATAGAACTAACGTAGACAGAGGGGAATGGACAGATCAGATAGAACTACTGTACACAGAGAGGAATGGACAGATCAGATAGAACCACTGTACACAGGGGAATGGACAGATCAGATAGAATTACTCTACACAGAGGAATGGACAGATCAGATAGAACGACTGTACACAGAGGGGAATGGACAGAGCAGATAGAACTACTGTACACAGGGGAATGGACAGATCAGATAGAACTACTGTACACAGAGGAATGGACAGATCAGATAGAACTACTGAACACAGAGGAATGGACAGATCAGATAGAACTACTGTACACAGAGGAATGGACAGATCAGATAGAACTACTGTACACAGAGGGAATGGGCAGATCAGATGGAACTACTGTACACAGAGGAATGAACAGATCAGATAGAACTACTGTACACAGGGGAATGGACAGATCAGATAGAACTACTGTTCACAGGGGAATGGACAGATCAGATAGAACTACTGAACAGAGAGGGGAATGGACAGATCAGATAGAACTACTGTACACTGGGGAATGGACAGATCAGATAGAACTACTGTACACAGAGTAATGGACAGATCAGATAGAACTGCTGTACACAGAGGGAATGGACAGATCAGATAGAACTACTGTACACAGGAATGGACAGATCAGATAGAACTACTGTACACAGAGGGGAATGGACAGATCAGATAGATCTACTGTACACAGAGGAATGGACAGGTCAGATAGAACTACTGTACACGGGAATCGACAGATCAGATAGAACTACTGTACACAGAGGAATGGACAGATCCAATAGAACTACTGTACACAGGGGAATGGACAGATCAGATAGAACTGCTGTACACAGAGGGGAATGGACAGATCAGATAGAACTACTGTACACAGAGGAATGGACAGATCAGATAGAACTACCGTACACAGGGAATGGACAGGTCAGATAGAACTACTGTACACAGAGGGGAATGGACAGATCAGATAGAACTACTGTACACAGGGGAATGGACAGATCAGATAGAACTACTGAACAGAGAGGGAAATGGACAGATCAGATAGAACTACTGTACACAGGGGAATGGACAGATCAGATAGAACTACTGCACACAGAGGAATGGACAGATCAGATAGAACTGCTGTACACAGAGGGAATGGACAGCTCAGATTGAACTACTGTACACAGGAATGGACAGATCAGATAGAACTACTGTACACAGAGGGGAATGGACAGATCAGATAGAACTACTGTACACAGAGGAATGGACAGGTCAGATAGATCTACTGTACACAGAGGAATGGATAGATCAGATAGAACTACTGTACACAGGGGAATGGACAGATCAGATAGAACTACTGTACACAGAGGGGAATGGACAGCTCAGATAGAACTACTGTACACAGAGGAATGGACAGATCAGACAGAACTACTGTACACAGAGGAATGGACAGATCAGATAGCACGACTGTACACAGAGGAATTGACAGATCAGATAGAACTACTGTACACAGAGGAATGGACAGATCAGATAGAACTACTGTACACAGGGGAATGGACAGAGCAGATAGAACTACTGTACACAGAGGAATGGACAGATCAGATTGAACTACTGTACAGAGAGGAATGGACAGATCAGATAGAACTACTGTACACAGAGGAATGGACAGATCAGATAGAACTACTGTACAGAGAGGGAATGGACAGATCATATGGAACTACTGTACACAGAGGAATGAAGAGATCAGATAGAACTACTGTACACAGGGGAATGGACAGATCAGATAGAACTACTGTACACAGAGGGAATGGACAGATCAGATAGAACGACTGTACACAGGGGAATGGACAGATCAGATAGAGCTACTGTCCACAGAGGGAATGGACAGATCATATAGAAGTAGTGCAGACAGAGGAATGGACAGATCAGATATAACTACTGTGCACAGAAGGGAATGGACAGATCAGATAGAACTACTGTACACAGGGGAATGGACTGATCAGATAGAACTACTGTACACAGGGGGGAATGGACAGATTAGATAGAACTACTGTACACAGAGGGGAATGGAGAGATCAGATAGAACTACTGTACACAGAGGAATGGACAGATCAGATAGAACTACTATACACCGGGGAATGAACAGATCAGATAGAACTACTGTACACAGAGGGGAATGGACAGATCAGATAGAACTACTGTACAGAGAGGGGAATGGACAGATCAGATAGAACTACTGTACACAGTGGAATGGACAGATCAGATAGGACGACTGAACAGAGAGGGGAATGGACAGATCAGATAGAACTACTGTACACAGGGGAATGGACAGTTCAGATCGAACTACTGTACACAGAGGAATGGACAGATCAGATAGAACTACTGTACACAGAGGGAATGGACAGATCAGATAGAACTACTGTACACAGGAATGGACAGATCAGATAGAACTACTGTACACAGAGGGGAATGGACAGATCAGATA
Source organism: Somniosus microcephalus (assembly GCF_052327205.1). NCBI lineage: Eukaryota > Metazoa > Chordata > Chondrichthyes > Squaliformes > Somniosidae > Somniosus > Somniosus microcephalus. The sequence continues at coordinate 12,104,407 of NC_141019.1, forward strand.
GAACTACTGTACACAGAGGAATGGACAGGTCAGATAGATCTACTGTACACAGAGGAATGGACAGATCAGATAGAACTACTGTACACATCGGAATGGACAGATCAGATAGAACTACTGTACACAGAGGAATGGACAGATCAGATAGAACTACTGTACACAGAGGAATGGACAGATCAGATAGAACTACTGTACACAGGGGAATGGACAGATCAGATAGAACTACTGTACACAGAGGGGAAAAAACAGATCAGATAGAACTACTGTACACAGAGGAATAGACAGATCAGATAGAACTACCGTACACAGGGGAATGGACAGGTCAGATAGAACTACTGTACACAGAGGGGAATGGACAGATCTGATAGAACTACTGTACACAGAGGAATGGACAGCTCAGATAGAACGACTGTACACAGAGGGAATGGACAGATCAGATAGAACTACTGTACACAGGGGAATGGACAGATCAGATAGAACTACTGTACACAGAGGAATGGACAGATCAGATAGAACTACTGTACACAGGGGGGAATGAACAGATCAGATAGAACTACTGTACACAGGCAAATGGACAGATCAGATAGAACTACTGTACACATGGGAATGGACAGATCAGATAGAACTACTGTACACAGGGGGGAATGAACAGATCAGATAGAACTACTGTACACAGGCAAATGGACAGATCAGATAGAACTACTGTACACATGGGAATGGACAGATCCGACAGAACTACTGTACACAGGGGAATGGGCAGATCAGATAGAACAAATGTACATGGAGGGGAATGGACAGATCAGATAGAACTACTGTACACAGAGAGGAATGGACAGATCAGATAGAACCACTGTACACAGGGGAATGGACAGATCAGATAGAATTACTCTGCACAGAGGAATGGACAGATCAGATAGAACTACTGTACACAGAGGGGAATGGACAGATCAGATAGAACTACTGTACACAGGGGAATGGACAGATCAGATAGAACGACTGTCCACAGAGGAATGGACAAATCAGATAGAACTACTGAACACAGAGGAATGGACAGATCAGATAGAACTACTGTACACAGAGGAATGGACAGATCAGATAGAACTACTGTACACAGAGGGAATGGGCAGATCAGATGGAACGACTGTACACAGAGGAATGAACAGATCAGATAAAACTACTGTACACAGGGGAATGGACAGATCAGATAGAACTACTGCACACAGAGGGGAATGCACAGCTCAGATAGAACTACTGGACAAAGAGGAATGGACAGGTCAGATAGAACTACTGTACACAGAGGAATGGACAGATCAGATAGAACTACTGTACACAGAGGAATTGACAGATCAGATAGAACTACTGTACACAGAGGAATGGACAGATTAGATATAACTACTGTACACAGGGGAATGGACTGATCAGATAGAACTACTGTACACAGGGGGGAATGGACAGATTAGATAGAACTACTGTACAGAGAGGGGAATGGACAGATCAGATAGAACTACTGTACACACAGGGGAATGGACAGATCAGATAGAACTACTGTACAGAGAGGGGAATGGGCAGATCAGATAGAAGTACTGTACACAGTGGAATGGACAGATCAGATAGAACTACTGTACACACAGGGGAATGGACAGATCAGATAGATCTACTGTACACAGGGGAATGGACAGATCAGATAGAACTACTGTACACAGAGGAATGGACAGATCAGATAGAACTACTGTACACAGAGGGAATGGACAGATCAGATAGAACTACTGTACACAGGAATGGACAGATCAGATAGAACTACTGTACACAGGGGAATGGACAGGTCAGATAGAACTACTGTACACAGAGGAATGGACAGGTCAGATAGATCTACTGTACACAGAGGAATGGACAGATCAGATAGAACTACTGTACACAGGGGAATGGACAGATCAGATAGAACTACTGTACACAGAGGAATGGACAGATCAGATAGAACTACTGTACACAGAGGAATGGACAGATCAGATAGAACTACTGTACACAGGGGAATGGACAGATCAGATAGAACTACTGTACACAGAGGGGAATGGACAGATCAGATAGAACTACTGTACACAGAGGAATGGACAGATCAGATAGAACTACTGTACACAGGGGAATGGACAGGCCAGATAGAACGACTGTACATAGAGGGGAATGGACAGATCAGATAGAACTACTGTACACAGAGGAATGGACAGATCAGATAGAACTACTGTATACAGTGGAATGGACAGATCAGATAGAACTACTGTACACAGGGGGGAATGGACAGATCTGATCGAACTACTGTACACAGGGGAATGGACAAATCAGATAGAACTACTCTACACAGGGGAATGGACAGATCAGATAGAACTACTGTACACAGGCGAATGGACAGATCAGATAGAACTACTGTACACAGGGGAATGGACAGGTCAGATAGAACTACTGTACACAGAGGGGAATGGACAGATCAGATAGAACTGCTGTACACAGAGAGGAATGGACAGATCAGATAGAACCACTGTACACAGGGGAATGGACAGATCAGATAGAATTACTCCACACAGAGGAATGGACAGATCAGATAGAACTACTGTACACAGAGGGGAATGGACAGATCAGATAGAACTACTGTACACAGTGGAATGGACAGATCAGATAGAACTACTGTACACAGAGGAATGGACAGATCAGATAGAACTACTGTACAGAGAGGAATGGACAGATCAGATAGAACTACTGTTCACAGAGGAATGGACAGATCAGATAGAACTACTGTACACAAAGGGAATGGGCAGATCAGAAGGAACTACTGTACACAGAGGAATGAACAGATCAGATAGAACTACTGTACACAGGGGAATGGGCAGATCAGATAGAACTACTGTACACAGAGGGGAATGGACAGATCAGATAGAACTGCTGGACAGAGAGGGAATGGGCAGATCATATGGAACTACTGTACACAGTGGAATGAACAGATCAGATAGAGCTACTGTACACAGGGGAATGGACAGATCAGATAGAACTACTGTACACAGAGGGAATGGACAGGTCAGATAGAACTACTGTACACAGGGGAATGGACAGATCAGATAGAACTACTGTACACGGGAATGGACAGATCAGATAGAACTACTGTACACAGGGGAATGGACAGATCAGATCGAACTACTGTACACAGAGAGGAATGGACAGATCAGATAGAACTGCTGTACACAGGGGAATGGACTGATCAGATAGAACTACTGTGCACAGGGGGGCATGGACAGATTAGATAGAACTACTGTACAGAGAGGGGAATGGACAGATCAGATAGAACTACTGAACACACTGGGGATTGGACAGATCAGATAGAACTACTGTACAGAGAGGGGAATGGACAGATCAGATAGAAGTACTGTACACAGTGGAATGGACAGATCAGATAGAACTACTGTACACAGAGGGGAATGGACAGATCAGATAGAACTACTGTACACAGGGTAATGGACAGATCAGATAGAACTACTGTACACAGAGGAATGGACAGATCAGGTGGAACTACTGTACACAGGGGAATGGACAGATCAGATAGAACTACTGTACACAGAGGAATGGACAGGTCAGATAGATCTACTGTACACAGAGGAATGGACAGATCAGATAGAACTACTGTACACGGGAATGGACAGATCAGATAGAACTACTGTACACAGAGGAATGGACAGATCAGATAGAACTACTGTACACAGAGGAATGGACAGATCAGATAGAACTACTGTACACAGGGGAATGGACAGATCAGATAGAACTACTGTACACAGAGGGGAATGGACAGATCAGATAGAACTACTGTACACAGAGGAATGGACAGATCAGATAGAACTACTGTACACAGGGGAATGGACAGGCCAGATAAAACTACTGTACAGAGAGGGGAATGGACAGATCAGATAGAACTACTGTACACAGAGGAATGGACAGATCAGATAGAACTACTGTATACAGCGGAATGGACAGATCAGATAGAACTACTGTACACAGGGGGGAATGGACAGATCAGATCGAACTACTGTACACAGGGGAATGGACAAATCAGATAGAACTACTGTACACAGGGGAATGGACAGATCAGATAGAACTACTGTACACAGGTGAATGGACAGATCAGATCGAACTACTGTACACATGGGAATGGACAGATCAGATAGAGCTACTGTACACAGGGGAATGGACAGGTCAGATAGAACTACTGTACACAGAGGGGAATGGACAGATCAGATAGAACTGCTGTACACAGAGAGGAATGGACAGATCAGATAGAACCACTGTACACAGGGGAATGGACAGATCAGATAGAATTACTCTACACAGAAGAATGCACAGATCAGATAGAACTACTGTACACAGAGGGGAATGGACAGATCAGATAGAACTACTGTACACAGTGGAATGGACAGATCAGATAGAACTACTGTACACAGAGGAATGGACAGATCAGATAGAACTTATGTACACAGAGGAATGGACAGATCAGATAGAACTACTGTACACAGAGGAATGGACAGATCAGATAGAACTACTGTACACAAAGGGAATGGGCAGATCAGAAGGAACTACTGTACACAGAGGAATGAACAGATCAGATAGAACTACTGTACACAGGGGAATGGGCAGATCAGATAGAACTACTGTACACAGAGGGGAATGGACAGATCAGATAGAACTGCTGTACACACAGAGGAATGGACAGATCAAATAGAGCTACTGTACGCAGGGGAATGGACAGATCAGATAGAACTACTCTACACAGAGGAATGGACAGATCAGATAGAACTACTGTACACAGAGGGGAATGGACAGATCAGATAGAACTACTGTACACAGGGGAATGGACTGATCAAAAAAACTACTGTACACAGGGGAATGGACTGATCAGATAGAACTACTGTACACAGAGGTGAATGGACATATCAGATCGAACTACTGTACACAGGGGAATGTACAGATCAGAGAGAACTACTGTACACAGAGGAATGGACAGATCAGATAGAACTACAGTACACAGAGGAATGGGCAGATCAGATAGAACTACTGTACACAGAGGAATGGACAGATCAGATAGAACTACTGTACACAGGGGAATGGACAGATCAGATAGAATTACTGTACGCATGTGAATGGACAGATCAGATAGAACAACTGTACACAGGGGAATGGACAGATCAGATAGAACTACTGTACACAGGGGAATGGACAGATCAGATAGAACTACTGTACACAGTGGAATGGACAGATCAGATAGAACTACTGTACACAGGGGAATGGACAGATCAGATAGAACTACTGTACACAGAGGGGAATGGACAGATCAGATCGAACTACTGTACACAGAGAGGAATGGACAGATCAGATAGAATTACTGTACACAGGGGAATGGACAGATCAGATGGAACTACAGTACACAGAGGAATGAACAGATCAGATAGAACTACTGTACACAGGGGAATGGTCAGATCAGATAGAAGTACTGTCCACAGAGGAATGGACAGATCAGATAGAACTACAGTACACAGAGGAATGGACAGATCAGATAGAACTACTGTATACAGCGGAATGGACAGATCAGATAGAACTACTGTACACAGGGGGGAATGGACAGGTCTGATAGAACTACTGTACACAGGGGAATGGACAGATCAGATAGAACTACTGTACACAGGGGAATGGACAGACCAGATAGAACTACTGTACACATGGGAATGGACAGATTAAATAGAACTACTGTACACAGGGGAATGGACAGATCAGATAGAACTACTGTACACAGAGGGGATGGAGAGATCAGATAGAAATACTGTACACAGAAAGGAATGGACAGATCAGATAGAGCCACTGTTCACAGGGGAATGGACAGATCAGATAGAACTACTCTAAACAGAGGAATGGACAGATCAGATAGAACTACTGTACACAGATGGGAATGGAAAGATCAGATCGAACTACTGTACACAGAGGAATGGACAGATCAGATAGAACTACTGTACACAGAGGATTGGACAGATCAGATAGAACTACTGTACACAGGGGAATTGGCAGATCAGATAGAACTACTGTACACAGAGGAATGGACAGATCAGATAGAACTACTGTACACAGAGGGAATGGGCAGATCAGATGGAACTACTGTACACAGAGGAATGAACAGATCAGATAGAACTACTGTACACAGGGGAATGGACAGATCAGATTGAACGACTGTACACAGAGGGAATGGACAGATCAGATTGAACTACTGTACACAGAGGGAATGGACAGATAAGATAGAGCTACTGTACACGGAGGGAAATGACAGATCATATAGAACTACTGTACACAGAAGAATGGACGTATCAGCTAGAACTACTGTACACAGAGGAATGGAGAGATCAGATAGAACTACTGTACACAGGGGAATGGACAGATCAGATAGAACTACTGTACACAGAGGGGAATGGACAGCTCAGATAGAACTACTGTACACAGAGGAATGGACAGATCAGATAGAACTACTGTACACAGAGGAATGGACAGATCAGATAGAACTACTGTACACAGAGGAATTGACAGATCAGATAGAATTACTGTACACAGAGGAATGGACAGATCAGATAGAACTACTGTACACAGGGGAATGGACAGATCAGATAGAACTACTGTACACAGAGGAATGGACAGATCAGATTGAACTACTGTACAGAGAGGAATGGACAGATCAGATAGAACGACTGTACACAGAGGAATGGACAGATCAGATAGAACTACTGTACAGAGAGGGAATGGGCAGATCATATGGAACTACTGTACACAGAGGAATGAACAGATCAGATAGAACAACTGTACACAGGGGAATGGACAGATCAGATAGAACTACTGTACACAGAGGGAATGGACAGATCAGATAGAACTACTGTACACAGGGGAATGGACAGATCAGGTAGAGCTACTGTCCACAGGGGGGAATGGACAGATGAGATAGAACTACTGTACACAGGGGAATGGACTGATCAGATAGAACTACTGTACACAGGGGGGAATGGACAGATGAGATAGAACTACTGTACACAGAGGGGAATGGAGAGATCAGATAGAACTACTGTACACAGAGGAATGGACAGATCAGATAGAACTAATATACACAGGGGAATGAACAGATCAGATAGAACTACTGTACACAGGGGGGAATGGACAGATGAGATAGAACTACTGTACACAGAGGGGAATGGAGAGATCAGATAGAACTACTGTACACAGAGGAATGGACAGATCAGATAGAACTAATATACACAGGGGAATGAACAGATCAGATAGAGCTACTGTACACAGAGGGGAATGGACAGATCAGATAGAACTACTGTACAGAGAGGGGAATGGACAGATCAGATAGAACTACTGTACACAGTGGAATGGACAGATCAGATAGAACGACTGAACAGAGAGGGGAATGGACAGATCAGATAGAACTACTGTACACAGGGGAATGGACAGTTCAGATAGAACTACTGTACACAGAGGAATGGACAGATCAGATAGAACTACTGTACACAGAGGGAATGGACAGATCAGATAGAACTACTGTACACAGGAATGGACAGATCAGATAGAACTACTGTACACAGAGGGGAATGGACAGATCAGATAGAACTACTGTACACAGAGGAATGGACAGGTCAGATAGATCTACTGTACACAGAGGAATGGACAGATCAGATAGAACTACTGTACACATGGGAATGGACAGATCAGATAGAACTACTGTACACAGAGGAATGGACAGATCAGATAGAACTACTGTACACAGAGGAATGGACAGATCAGATAGAACTACTGTACACAGAGGGGAAAGAACAGATCAGATAGAACTACTGTACACAGAGGAATAGACAGATCAGATAGAACTACCGTACACAGGGGAATGGACAGGTCAGATAGAACTACTGTACACAGAGGGGAATGGACAGATCTGATAGAACTACTGTACACAGAAGAATGGACAGATCAGATAGAACTACTGTATACAGCGGAATGGACAGATCAGATAGAACTACTGTACGCAGGGGGCAATGAACAGATCTGATAGAACTACTGTACACAGGGGAATGGACAGATCAGATAGAACTACTGTACACAGGGGAATGGACAAATCAGATAGAACTACTGTACACAGGGGAATGGACAGATCAGATAGAACGACTGTACACAGGCAAATGGACAGATCAGATAGAACTACTGTACACATGGGAATGGACAGATCAGATAGAACTACTGTACACAGGGGAATGGACAGATCAGATAGAACTAATGTACACAGAGGGGAATGGACAGATCAGATAGAACCACTGTACACAGGGGAATGGACAGATCAGATAGAATTACTCTACACAGAGGAATGGACAGATCAGATAGAACTACTGTACACAGAGGGGAACGGACAGATCAGATAGAACTACTGTACACAGGGGAATGGACAGATCAGATAGAACTGCTGTACACAGAGGAATGGACAGATCAGATAGAACTACTGAACACAGAGGAATGGACAGATCAGATAGAACTACTGTACACAGAGGGAATGGGCAGATCAGATGGAACTACTGTACACAGAGGAATGAACAGATCAGATAGAACTACTGTACACAGGGGAATGGACAGATCAGATAGAACTACTGTACACAGGGGAATGGACAGATCAGATAGAACTACTGAACAGAGAGGGGAATGGACATATCAGATAGAACTACTGTACACTGGGGAATGGACAGATCAGATAGAACTACTGTACACAGAGTAATGGACAGATCAGATAGAACTGCTGTACACAGAGGGAATGGACAGATCAGATAGAACTACTGTACACAGGAATGGACAGATCAGATAGAACTACTGTACACAGAGGGGAATGGACAGATCAGATAGAACTACTGTACACAGAGGAATGGACAGGTCAGATAGATCTACTGTACACAGAGGAATGGACAGATCAGATAGAACTACTGTACACGGGAATGGACAGATCAGATAGAACTACTGTACACAGAGGAATGGACAGATCAGATAGAACTACTGTACACAGAGGAATGGACAGATCAGATAGAACTACTGTACACAGGGGAATGGACAGATCAGATAGAACTACTGTACACAGAGGGGAATGGACAGATCAGATAGAACTACTGTACACAGAGGAATGGACAGATCAGATAGAACTACCGTACACAGGGGAATGGACAGGTCAGATAGAACTACTGTACACAGAGGGGAATGGACAGATCAGATAGAACTACTGTACACAGGGGAATGGACAGATCAGATAGAACTACTGAACAGAGAGGGAAATGGACAGATCAGATAGAACTACTGTACACAGGGGAATGGACAGATCAGATAGAACTACTGCACACAGAGGAATGGACAGATCAGATAGAACTGCTGTACACAGAGGGAATGGACAGCTCAGATTGAACTACTGTACACAGGAATGGACAGATCAGATAGAACTACTGTACACAGAGGGGAATGGACAGATCAGATAGAACTACTGTACACAGAGGAATGGACAGGTCAGATAGATCGACTGTACACAGAGGAATGGATAGATCAGATAGAACTACTGTACACAGGGGAATGGACAGATCAGATAGAACTACTGTACACATGGGAATGGACAGATCAGATAGAACTACTGTACACAGAGGAATGGACAGATCAGATAGAACTACTGTACACAGAGGAATGGACAGATCAGATATAACTACTGTACACAGGGGAATGGACAGATCAGATAGAACTGTGTACAGTAGTTCTATCTGATCTGTCCATTCCTGTGTACAGCACGGTGGCGTAGTGGTTAGCACTGTTGCCTCACAGCGCCAGGGACCCGGGTTCGAATCCGGCCTCGGGTGATTGTCTGTGTGGAGTTTGCACATTCTCCCCGTGTTTGCGTGGGTTTCCTCCGGGTGCTCCGGTTTCCTCCCACAGTCCAAAGATGTGCGGGTTAGGTTGATTGGCTATGATAAATTGACCCTTAGTGTTAGGGGGATTAAATACGTGGGGTTACGGGGATCGGGTGGGATATGTGTCGGTGCAGCCTCGATGGGCCGAAATGGCCTCTATCTGCACTGTGAGGTTTCTGTGATTTCTGTGAACTACCGTACACAGGGGAATGGACAGGTCAGATAGAACTACTGTACACAGAGGGGAATGGACAGATCTGATAGAACTACTGTACACAGAGGAATGGACAGATCAGATAGAACTACTGTATACAGCGGAATGGACAGATCAGATATAACTACTGTACACAGGGTGGAATGAACAGATCCTTTAGAACTACTGGACACAGGGGAATGGACAAATCAGATAGAACTACTGTACACAGGGGAATGGACAGATCAGATAGAACTACTGTACACAGGCAAATGGACAGATCAGATAGAACTACTGTACACATGGGAATGGACAGATCAGATAGAACTACTGTACACAGGGGAATGGACAGATCAGATCGAACTAATGTACACAGAGGGGAATGGATAGATCAGATAGAACTACTGTACACAGAGAGGAATGTACAGATCAGATAGAACCACTGCACACAGGGGAATGGACAGATCAGATAGAATTACTCTACACAGAGGAATGGACAGATCAGATAGAACTACTGTACACAAAGGGGAACGGACAGATCAGATAGAACTACTGTACACAGGGGAATGGACAGATCAGATAAAACTACTGTACACAGAGGAATGGACAGATCAGATAGAACTACTGAACACAGAGGAATGGGCAGATCAGATAGAACTACTGTACACAGGGGAATGGACAGATCAGATAGAACTACTGTACACAGGGGAATGGACAGATCAGATAGAACTACTGAACAGAGAGGGGAATGGACAGATCAGATAGAACTACTGTACACAGGGGAATGGACAGATCAGATAGAACTACTGTACACAGGAATGGACAGATCAGATAGAACTACTGTACACAGAGGGGAATGGACAGATCAGATAGAACTACTGTACACAGAGGAATGGACAGGTCAGATAGATCTACTGTACACAGAGGAATGGACAGATCAGTTAGAACTACTGTACACGGGAATGGACAGATCAGATAGAACTACTGTACACAGAGGAATGGAGAGATCAGATAGAACTACTGTACACAGAGGAATGGACAGATCAGATAGAACTACTGTACACAGAGGGGAATGGACAGATCAGATAGAACTACTGTACACAGAGGAATGGACAGATCAGATAGAACGACCGTACACAGGGGAATGGACAGGTCAGATAGAACTACTGTACAAAGAGGGGAATGGACAGATCAGATAGAACTACTGTACACAGAGGGGAATGGACAGATCAGATAGAACTACTGTACACAGAGGAATGGACAGGTCAGATAGATCTACTGTACACAGAGGAATGGACAGATCAGATAGAACTACTGTACACATGGGAATGGACAGATCAGATAGAACTACTGTACACAGAGGAATGGACAGATCAGATAGAACTACTGTACACAGAGGAATGGACAGATCAGATAGAACTACTGTACACAGAGGGGAAAGAACAGATCAGATAGAACTACTGTACACAGAGGAATAGACAGATCAGATAGAACTACCGTACACAGGGGAATGGACAGGTCAGATAGAACTACTGTACACAGAGGGGAATGGACAGATCTGATAGAACTACTGTACACAGAGGAATGGACAGATCAGATAGAACTACTGTATACAGCGGAATGGACAGATCAGATAGAACTACTGTACACAGGGGGCAATGAACAGATCTGATAGAACTACTGTACACAGGGGAATGGACAGATCAGATAGAACTACTGTACACAGGGGAATGGACAAATCAGATAGAACTACTGTACACAGGGGAATGGACAGATCAGATAGAACGACTGTACACAGGCAAATGGACAGATCAGATAGAACTACTGTACACATGGGAATGGACAGATCAGATAGAACTACTGTACACAGGGGAATGGACAGATCAGATAGAACTAATGTACACAGAGGGGAATGGACAGATCAGATCGAACCACTGTACACAGGGGAATGGACAGATCAGATAGAATTACTCTACACAGAGGAATGGACAGATCAGATAGAACTACTGTACACAGAGGGGAACGGACAGATCAGATAGAACTACTGTACACAGGGGAATGGACAGATCAGATAGAACTACTGTACACATGGGAATGGACAGATCAGATAGAACTACTGTACACAGAGGAATGGACAGATCAGATAGAACTAATGTACACAGAGGGGAATGGACAGATCAGAAGGGTAGTAGGGAAAAACCGGGGAACTACAGGCCAGTGAGCCTAACATCAGTGGTAGGAAAATTACTGGAAAAAATCCTGAGGGACAAAATTTGTCTCCACTTGGAGAGGCAAGGATTAATCAGGGATAGTCAACATGGCTTTGTCAAGGGAAGATCATGTCTGACTAATTTGATTGAATTTTTTGAGGGGGTGACTAGGTGTGTGGATGAGGGTAACGCAGTGGATGTGGTATACATGGATTTCAGTAAGGCCTTCGATAAAGTCCCGCACAGGAGACTGGTCAAGAAGGTAAGAGCCCATGGAATCCAGGGTGCCTTGGCACATTGGATACAAAACTGGCTTAGTGGCAGAAGGCAGAGGGTGATGGTCGAAGGTTGTTTTTGTGACTGGAAACCTGTGGCCAGTGGGGTACCACAGGGATCGGTGCTGGGTCCCTTGCTGTTTGTGGTCTACATTAATGACTTGGATATGTATGTAAAGGGTATGATCAGTAAATTCGCGGATGATACTAAAATTGGTAGGGTGGTAAATAGCGAGGAGGGTAGCCTCAGTCTGCAGAACGATATAGATGGGTTGGTCAGATGGGCGGAACAGTGGCAAATGGAATTTAACCCGGAAAAGTGCGAGGTGATGCACTTTGGGGGGTCTAACAAGGCAAGGGAATACACAATGAAGGGAAAGACCCTAGGCAAGACGGAGGGTCAGAGGGATCTGGGTGTGCAGGTACACAGATCCCTGAAGGCGGCGGAACAGGTGGATAAGGTGGTAAAAAAGGCATATGGGATACTTGCCTTCATTAGCCGAGGCATAGAATATAAGAGCAAGGAGGTTATGATGGAGCTGTATAAAACACTGGTTAGGCCACAGCTGGAATACTGTGTGCAGTTCTGGTCGCCACACTACAGGAAAGATGTGATCGCGTTAGAGAGGGTGCAGAGGAGGTTCACCAGGATGTTACCAGGGCTGGAGCGCTTCAGCTATGAAGAGAGACTGGGCAGATTGGGTTTGTTTTCCTTGGAGCAGAGGAGGCTGAGGGGGGACATGATTGAGGTGTACAAAATTGTGAGGGGCATAGATAGGATGGATGCTGAGGAGCTTTTCCCCTTAGTAGAGGGGTCAATAACTAGGGGGCATAGATTCAAGGTAAAGGGCGGGAGGTTTAGAGGGGATTTGAGAAAGAACTTTTTCACCCAGAGGGTGGTTGGAGTCTGGAACTCACTGCCTGAAAGGGTTGTGGAGGCAGAAACCCTCACAACATTTAAGAAGCATTTGGATGAGCATTTGAAATGCCATAGCGTACAAGGCTACGGGCCAAATGCTGGAATATGGGATTAGATTAGACAGGGCTTGATGGCCGGCATGGACACGATGGGCCGAAGGGCCTCTATCCGTGCTGTATTACTCTATGACTCTATGACTCTATAACTGCTGTACACAGAGGAATGGACAGATCAGATAGAACTACTGAACACAGAGGAATGGACAGATCAGATAGAACTACTGTACACAGAGGGAATGGGCAGATCAGATGGAACTACTGTACACAGAGGAATGAACAGATCAGATAGAACTACTGTACACAGGGGAATGGACAGATCAGATAGAACTACTGAACAGAGAGGGGAATGGACATATCAGATAGAACTACTGTACACTGGGGAATGGACAGATCAGATAGAACTACTGTACACAGAGGAATGGACAGGTCAGATAGATCTACTGTACACAGAGGAATGGACAGATCAGATAGAACTACTGTACACGGGAATGGACAGATCAGATAGAACTACTGTACACAGGAATGGACAGATCAGATAGAACTACTGTACACAGAGGAATGGACAGATCAGATAGAACTACTGTACACAGGGGAATGGACAGATCAGATCGAACTACTGTACACAGAGGGGAATGGACAGATCAGATAGAACTACTGTACACAGAGGAATGGACAGATCAGATAGAACTACCGTACACAGGGGAATGGACAGGTCAGATAGAACTACTGTACACAGAGGGGAATGGACAGATCAGATAGAACTACTGTACACAGGGGAATGGACAGATCAGATAGAACTACTGAACAGAGAGGGAAATGGACAGATCAGATAGAACTACTGTACACAGGGGAATGGACAGATCAGATAGAACTACTGCACACAGAGGAATGGACAGATCAGATAGAACTGCTGTACACAAAGGGAATGGACAGCTCAGATTGAACTACTGTACACAGGAATGGACAGATCAGATAGAACTACTGTACACAGAGGGGAATGGACAGATCAGATAGAACTACTGTACACAGGGGAATGGACAGATCAGATAGAACTACTGAACACAGAGGAATGGGCAGATCAGATAGAACTACTGAACACAGAGGAATGGGCAGATCAGATAGAACTACTGTACACAGGGGAATGGACAGATCAGATAGAACTACTGTACACAGGGGAATGGACAGATCAGATAGAACTACTGAACAGAGAGGGGAATGGACAGATCAGATAGAACTACTGCACACAGGGGAATGGACAGATCAGATAGAACTACTGTACACAGAGTAATGGACAGATCAGATAGAACTGCTGTACACAGAGGGAATGGACAGATCAGATAGAACTACTGTACACAGGAAAGGACAGATCAGATAGAACTACTGTACACAGAGGGGAATGGACAGATCAGATAGAACTACTGTACACAGAGGAATGGACAGGTCAGATAGATCTACTGTACACAGAGGAATGGACAGATCAGATAGAACTACTGTACACGGGAATGGACAGATCAGATAGAACTACTGTACACAGAGGAATGGAGAGATCAGATAGAACTACTGTACACAGAGGAATGGACAGATCAGATAGAACTACTGTACACAGAGGGGAATGGACAGATCAGATAGAACTACTGTACACAGAGGAATGGACAGATCAGATAGAACGACCGTACACAGGGGAATGGACAGGTCAGATAGAACTACTGTACAAAGAGGGGAATGGACAGATCAGATAGAACTACTGTACACAGGGGAATGGACAGATCAGATAGAACTACTGAACAGAGAGGGAATTGGACAGATCAGATAGAACTACTGTACACAGGGGAATGGACAGATCAGATAGAACTACTGCACACAGAGGAATGGACAGATCAGATAGAACTGCTGTACACAGAGGGAATGGACAGCTCAGATTGAACTACTGTACACAGGAATGGACAGATCAGATAGAACTACTGTACACAGAGGGGAATGGACAGGTCAGATAGAACTACTGTACACAGAGGAATGGACAGGTCAGATAGAACTACTGTACACAGAGGGAATGGGCAGATCAGATGGAACTACTGTACACAGAGGAATGAACAGATCAGATAGAACTACTGTACACAGGGGAATGGACAGATCAGATAGAACTACTGTACACAGGGGAATGGACAGATCAGATAGAACTACTGAACAGAGAGGGGAATGGACATATCAGATAGAACTACTGTACACTGGGGAATGGACAGATCAGATAGAACTACTGTACACAGAGTAATGGACAGATCAGATAGAACTGCTGTACACAGAGGGAATGGACAGATCAGATAGAACTACTGTACACAGGAATGGACAGATCAGATAGAACTACTGTACACAGAGGGGAATGGACAGATCAGATAGAACTACTGTACACAGAGGAATGGACAGGTCAGATAGATCTACTGTACACAGAGGAATGGACAGATCAGATAGAACTACTGTACACGGGAATGGACAGATCAGATAGAACTACTGTACACAGAGGAATGGACAGATCAGATAGAACTACTGTACACAGAGGAATGGACAGATCAGATAGAACTACTGTACACAGGGGAATGGACAGATCAGATAGAACGACTGTACACAGAGGGGAATGGACAGATCAGATAGAACTACTGTACACAGAGGAATGGACAGATCAGATAGAACTACCGTACACAGGGGAATGGACAGGTCAGATAGAACTACTGTACACAGAGGGGAATGGACCAATCAGATAGAACTACTGTACACAGGGGAATGGACAGATCAGATAGAACTACTGAACAGAGAGGGAAATGGACAGATCAGATAGAACTACTGTACACAGGGGAATGGACAGATCAGATAGAACTACTGCACACAGAGGAATGGACAGATCAGATAGAACTGCTGTACACAGTGGGAATGGACAGCTCAGATTGAACTACTGTACACAGGAATGGACAGATCAGATAGAACTACTGTACACAGAGGGGAATGGACAGATCAGATAGAACTACTGTACACAGAGGAATGGACAGGTCAGATAGATCTACTGTACACAGAGGAATGGATAGATCAGATAGAACTACTGTACACAGGGGAATGGACAGATCAGATAGAACTGCTGTACACAGAGGGAATGAACAGATCAGATTGAACTACTGTACACAGGAATGGACAGATCAGATAGAACTACTGTGCACAGGGGAATGGACAGATCAGATAGAACTACTGTACACAGAGGAATGGACAGATCAGATAGAACTGCTGTACACAGAGGAATGGACAGATCAGATAGAACTACTGTGCACAGAGGGATGGACAGATCAGATAGAACTACTGTACACAGAGGAATGGACAGATCAGATAGAACTACTGTACACAGAGGGAATGGGCAGATCAGATGGAACTACTGTACACAGAGGAATGAACAGATCAGATAGAACTACTGTACACAGGGGAATGGACAGATCAGATAGAACTACTGAACACAGAGGGAATGGACAGATCAGATAGAACTACTGTACACAGGGGTATGGACAGATCAGATAGAGCTACAGTACACAGAGGGAATGGACAGATCATATGGAACTACTGCACACAGAGGGGAATGGACAGATCAGATAGAACTACTGTATACAGAGGAATGGACAGATCAGATAGATCTAATGTACACAGAGGAATGGACAGATCAGATAGGACTACTGTACACAGAGGGAATGGGCAGATCAGATGGAACTACTGTACACAGAGGGGAATGTATAGATCAGAGAGAACTACTGTACGCATGTGAATGGACAGATCAGATAGAACTACTGTACACAGGGGAATGGACAGATCAGATAGAACTACTGTACACAGGGGAATGGACAGATCAGATAGAACTACTGTACACAGAGGAATGGACAGATCAGATAGAACTACTGTACACAGGGGAATGGACAGATCAGATAGAACTGCTGTACACAGAGGGGAATGGACAGATCAGATCGAACTACTGTACACAATGAGGAATGGACAGATCAGATAGAATTACTGTACACAGGGGAATGGACAGATCAGATAGAACTACTGTACACAGAGGAATGGACAGATCAGATAGAACTACTGTACACAGAGGAATGGACAGATCAGATAGAACTACTGTACACAGAGGAATGGACAGATCAGATAGAACTACTGTACACAGAGGGAATGGGCAGATCAGATCGAACTACTGTACACAGAGGAATGAACAGATCAGATAGAACTACTGTACACAGAGGAATGGACAGATCAGATAGAACTACAGTACACAGAGGAATGGACAGATCAGATAGAACTACTGTATACAGCGGAATGGACAGATCAGATAGAACTACTGTACACAGGGGGGAATGGACAGATCTGATAGAACTACTGTACACAGGGGAATGGACAGATCAGATGGAACTACTGTACACAGGGGAATGGACAGACCAGATAGAACTACTGTACACATGGGAATGGACAGATTAAATTGAACTACTGTACACAGGGGAATGGACAGATCAGATAGAACTACTGTACACAGAGTGGAATGGAGAGATCAGATAGAACTGCTGTACACAGAAAGGAATGGACAGATCAGATAGAGCCACTGTACACAGGGGAATGGACAGATCAGATAGAACTACTCTAAACAGAGGAATGGACAGATCAGATAGAACTACTGTACACAGATGGGATTGGAAAGATCAGATCGAACTACTGTACACAGAGGAATGGACAGATCAGATAGAACTACTGTACACAGAGGATTGGACAGATCAGATAGAACTACTGTGCACAGGGGAATTGGCAGATCAGATAGAACTACTGTACACAGAGGAATGGACAGATCAGATAGAACTACTGTACACAGAGGGAATGGACAGATCAGATAGAACTACTGTACACAGGGGAATGGACAGATCAGATAGAGCTACTGTACACAGAGGGAAATGACAGATCATATAGAACTACTGTACACAGAAGAATGGACATATCAGCTAGAACTACTGTCCACAGAGGAATGGAGAGATCAGATAGAACGACTGTACACAGGAGAATGGACAGATCAGATAGAACTACTGTACACAGAGGGGAATGGACAGCTCAGATAGAACTACTGTACACAGAGGAATGGACAGATCAGATAGAACTACTGTACACAGAGGAATGGACAGATCAGATAGAACTACTGTACACAGAGGAATTGACAGATCAGATAGAACTACTGTACACAGAGGAATGGACAGATCAGATAGAACTACTGTACACAGGGAATGGACAGATCAGATAGAACTACTGTACACAGAGGAATGGACAGATCAGATAGAACTACTGTACAGAGAGGAATGGACAGATCAGATAGAACTACTGTACACAGGAATCGACAGATCAGATAGAACTACTGTACAGAGAGGGAATGGGCAGATCATATGGAACTACTGTACACAGAGGAATGAACAGATCAGATAGAACTGCTGTACACAGGGGAATGGACAGATCAGATAGAACTACTGTACACAGAGGGAATGGACAGATCAGATAGAACTACTGTTCACAGGGGACTGGACAGATCAGATAGAGCTACTGTCCACAGAGGGAATGGACAGATCATATAGAAGTACTGCACACAGAGGAATGGACAGATCAGATATAACTACTGTACACAGAGGGGAATGGACAGATCAGATAAAACTACTGTACACTGCGGAATGGACTGATCAGATAGAACTACTGTACACAGGGGAGAAGGGACAGATTAGATAGAACTACTGTACACAGAGGGGAATGGAGAGATCAGATAGAACTACTGTACACAGAGGAATGGACAGATCAGATAGAACTACTATACACAGGGGAATGAACAGATCAGATAGAACTACTGTACACAGAGGGGAATGGACAGATCAGATAGACCTACTGTACAGAGAGGGGAATGGACAGATCAGATAGAACTACTGTACACAGTGGAATGGACAGATCAGATAGAACTACTGAACAGAGAGAGGAATGGACAGATCAGATAGAACTACTGTACACGGGAATGGACAGATCAGATAGAACTACTGTACACAGAGGAATGGAGAGATCAGATAGAACTACTGTACACAGAGGAATGGACAGATCAGATAGAACTACTGTACACAGGGGAATGGACAGATCAGAGAGAACTAATGTACACAGAGGGGAATGGACAGATCAGATAGAACTACTGTACACAGAGGAATGGACAGATCAGATAGAACGACCGTACACAGGGGAATGGACAGGTCAGATAGAACTACTGTACAAAGAGGGGAATGGACAGATCAGATAGAACTACTGCACACAGGGGAATGGACAGGTCAGATAGAACTACTGAACAGAGAGGGAAATGGACAGATCAGATAGAACTACTGTACACAGGGGAAAGGACAGATCTGATAGAACTACTGTACACAGAGGGGAATGGACAGATCAGATAGAACTACTGTACACAGAGGAATGGACAGGTCAGATAGATCTACTGTACACAGAGGGGAATGGGCAGATCAGATGGAACTACTGTACACAGAGGAATGAACAGATCAGATAGAACTACTGTACACAGGGGAATGGACAGATCAGATAGAACTACTGTACACAGGGGAATGGACAGATCAGATAGAACTACTGAACAGAGAGGGGAATGGACTGATCAGATAGAACTACTGTGCACAGGGGAATGGACAGATCAGATAGAACTACTGTACACAGAGGAATGGACAGATCAGATAGAACTGCTGTACACAGAGGGAATGGACAGATCAGATTGAACTACTGTACACAGGAATGGACAGATCAGATAGAACTACTGTGCACAGGGGAATGGACAGATCAGATAGAACTACTGTACACAGAGGAATGGACAGATCAGATAGAACTTCTGTACACAGAGGAATGGACACATCAGATAGAACAACTGTACACAGAGGAATGGACAGATCAGATAGAACTACTGTACACAGAGGGAATGGGCAGATCAGATGGAACTACTGTACACAGAGGAATGAACAGATCAGATAGAACTACTGTACACAGGGGAATGGACAGATCAGATAGAACTACTGAACACAGAGGGAATGGACAGATCAGATAGAACTACTGTACACAGGGGTATGGACAGATCAGATAGAGCTACAGTACACAGAGGGAATGGACAGATCATATAGAACTACTGCACACAGAGGGGAATGGACAGATCAGATAGAACTACTGTATACAGAGGAATGGACAGATCAGATAGAACTAATGTACACAGAGGAATGGACAGATCAGATAGGACTACTGTACACAGAGGAAATGGGCAGATCAGATGGAACTACTGTACACAGAGGGGAATGTATAGATCAGAGAGAACTACTGTATGCATGTGAATGGACAGATCAGATAGAACTACTGTACACAGGGGAATGGACAGATCAGATAGAACTACTGTACACAGGGGAATGGACAGATCAGATAGAACTACTGTACACAGAGGAATGGACAGATCAGATAGAACTACTGTACACAGGGGAATGGACAGATCAGATAGAACTGCTGTACACAGAGGGGAATGGACAGATCAGATCGAACTACTGTACACAGTGAGGAATGGACAGATCAGATAGAATTACTGTAAACAGGGGAATGGACAGATCAGATAGAACTACTGTACACAGAGGAATGGACAGATCAGATAGAACTACTGTACACAGAGGAATGGACAGATCAGATAGAACTACTGTACACAGAGGAATGGACAGATCAGATAGAACTACTGTACACAGAGGGAATGGGCAGATCAGATCGAACTACTGTACACAGAGGAATGAACAGATCAGATAGAACTACTGTACACAGGGGAATGGACAGATCAGATAGAACTACTGTACACAGAGGAATGGACAGATCAGATAGAACTACAGTACACAGAGGAATGGACAGATCAGAAAGAACGACTGCATACAGCGGAATGGACAGATCAGATAGAACTACTGTACACAGGGGGGAATGGACAGATCTGATAGAACTACTGTACACAGGGGAATGGACAGGTCAGATAGAACTACTGTACACAGGGGAATGGACAGACCAGATAGTACTACTGTACACATGGGAATGGACAGATTAAATAGAACTACTGTACACGGGGGAATGGACAGATCAGATAGAACTACTGTACACAGAGGGGAATGGAGAGATCAGATAGAACTACTGTACACAGAAAGGAATGGACAGATCAGATAGAGCCACTGTACACAGGGGAATGGACAGATCAGATAGAACTACTCTAAACAGAGGAATGGACAGATCAGATAGAACTACTGTACACAGATGGGATTGGAAAGATCAGATCGAACTGCTGTACACAGAGGAATGGACAGATCAGATAGAACTACTGTACACAGAGGATTGGACAGATCAGATAGAACTACTGTGCACAGGGGAATTGGCAGATCAGATAGAACTACTGTACACAGAGGAATGGACAGATCAGATAGAACTACTGTACACAGAG
This sequence comes from Somniosus microcephalus, assembly GCF_052327205.1. NCBI lineage: Eukaryota > Metazoa > Chordata > Chondrichthyes > Squaliformes > Somniosidae > Somniosus > Somniosus microcephalus. The sequence goes on from NC_141019.1 coordinate 12,126,573, forward strand.
GAATGGGCAGATCAGATAGAACTACTGTACACAGAGGAATGGACAGATCAGATAGAACTACTGTACACAGAGGGAACGGCAGATCAGATGGAACTACTGTACACAGAGGAATGAACAGATCAGATAGAACTACTGTACACAGGGGAATGGACAGATCAGATAGAACTACTGTACACAGAGGGAATGGACAGATCAGATAGAACTACTGTACACAGGGGAATGGACAGATCAGATAGAGCTACTGTACACAGAAAGAAATGACAGATCATATAGAACTACTGTACACAGAAGAATGGACATATCAGCTAGAACTACTGTACACAGAGGAATGGAGAGATCAGATAGAACTACTGTACACAGGAGAATGGAAAGATCAGATAGAACTACTGTACACAGAGGGGAATGGACAGCTCAGATAGAGCTACTGTACACAGAGGAATGGACAGATCAGATAGAACTACTGTACACAGAGGAATGGACAGATCAGATAGAACTACTGTACACAGAGGAATTGACAGATCAGATAGAACTACTGTACACAGAGGAATGGACAGATCAGATAGAACTACTGTACACAGGGGAATGGACAGATCAGATAGAACTACTGTACACAGAGGAATGGACAGATCAGATAGAACTACTGTACAGAGAGGGAATGGGCAGATCATATGGAACTACTGTACACAGAGGAATGAACAGATCAGATAGAACTGCTGTACACAGGGGAATGGACAGATCAGATAGAACTACTGTACACAGAGGGAATGGACAGATCAGATAGAACTACTGTTCACAGTGGAATGGACAGATCAGATAGAGCTGCTGTCCACAGAGGGAATGGACAGATCATATAGAAGTACTGCACACAGAGGAATGGACAGATCAGATATAACTACTGTACACAGAGGGGAATGGACAGATCAGATAAAACTACTGTACACAGCGGAATGGACTGATCAGATAGAGCTACTGTACACAGGGGGGAAGGGACAGATTAGATAGAACTACTGTACACAGAGGGGAATGGAGAGATCAGATAGAACTACTGTACACAGAGGAATGGACAGATCAGATAGAACTACTATACACAGGGGAATGAACAGATCAGATAGAACTACTGTACACAGAGGGGAATGGACAGATCAGATAGACCTACTGTACAGAGAGGGGAATGGACAGATCAGATAGAACTACTGTACACAGTGGAATGGACAGATCAGATAGAACTACTGAACAGAGAGGGGAATGGACAGATCAGATAGAACTACTGTACATGGGAATGGACAGATCAGATAGAACTACTGTACACAGGGGAATGGACAGATCAGATAAAACTACTGTACACAGGGGAATGGACACATCAGATAGAACTACTGTACACAGTGGAATGTACAGGTCAGATAGAACAACTGTACACAGAGGAATGGACAGATCAGATAGAACTACTATACACAGGGGAATGGACAGATCAGAGAGAACTACTGTACACAGACGAATGGACAGATCAGATAGAACTACTGTACACAGAGGAATGGACAGATCAGATAGAACTACTGTACACAGGGGAATGGACAGATCAGATAGAACAACTGTACACAGAGGGGAATGGACAGATCAGATAGAACTACTGTACACAGGGGAATGGACAGATCAAAGAGTACTACTGTACACAGAGGAATATACAGATCAGATATAACTACTGTACACAGGGGAATGGACAGATCAGATAGAACTACTGTACACAGAGTAATGGACAGATCAGATAGAACTACTGTACACAGAGGAATGGACAGATCAGATAAAACTACTGTACACAGGGGAACGGACAGATCAAATAGAACTACTGTACACAGAGGGGTTTGGACAGATCAGATAGAACTACTGTACACAGGGGAATGGACAGATCAGATAGAACAACTGTACACAGAGGAATGGACAGATCAGAAAGAACGACTGTACACAGGGGAATGGACAGATCAGATAGAACTACTTTACACAGAGGGGAATGGACAGATCAGATAGAACTACGGTACACAGGGGAATGGACAGGTCAGATAGAACTACTGTACACAGAGGGGAATGGACAGATCAGATAGAACTACTGTACACAGAGGGGAATGGACAGATCAGATAGAACTACTGTACACAGGGGAATGGACACATCAGAGAGAACTACTGTGCACAGACGAATGGACAGATCAGATAGAACTACTGTACACAGAGGAATGGAGAGATCAGATAGAACTACTGCACACAGGGGAATGGACAGATCAGATAGAACTCTTGTACACAGGGGAATGGACAGATCAGATAGAACAACTGTACACAGAGGAATGGACAGTTCAGATAGAACTACTGTACACGGGGAATGGACAGATCAGATCGAACTACTGTACACAGAGGAATGGACGGATCAGATAGAACTACTGTACACAGGGGAATGGACAGATCAGATAGAACTACTTTACACAGGAATGGACAGATCAAATAGAACTCCTGTACACAGTAATGGACAGATCAGATAGAACTACTTTACACGGGAATGGACAGATCAGATTGAACTACTGTACATGGGAATGGACAGATCAGATAGGACTACTGTACACGGGAATGGACAGATCAGATAAAACTACTGTACACAGGGGAATGGACAGATCAGATAGAACTACTGTACACAGAGGGGTTTGGACAGATCAGATAGAACTACTGTACACAGGGGAATGGACAGATCAGATAGAACAACTGTACACAGAGGAATGGACAGATCAGAAAGAACGACTGTACACAGGGGAATGGACAGATCAGATAGAACTACTTTACACAGAGGGGAATGGACAGATCAGATAGAACTACGGTACACAGGGGAATGGACAGGTCAGATAGAACTACTGTACACAGAGGGGAATGGACAGATCAGATAGAACTACTGTACACAGAGGGGAATGAACAGATCAGATAGAACTACTGTACACAGGGGAATGGACACATCAGAGAGAACTACTGTACACAGACGAATGGACAGATCAGATAGAACTACTGTTCACAGAGGAATGGAGAGATCAGATGGAACTACTGCACACAGGGGAATGGACAGATCAGATAGAACTCTTGTACACAGGGGAATGGACAGATCAGATAGAACAACTGTACACAGAGGAATGGACAGTTCAGATAGAACTACTGTACACGGGGAATGGACAGATCAGATCGAACTACTGTACACAGAGGAATGGACGGATCAGATAGAACTACTGTACACAGGGGAATGGACAGATCAGATAGAACTACTTTACACAGGAATGGACAGATCAAATAGAACTACTGTACACAGTAATGGACAGATCAGATAGAACTACTGTACACGGGAATGGACAGATCAGATAGAACTACTGTACATGGGAATGGACAGATCAGATAGAACTACTGTACACAGGGGAATGGACAGATCAGATAAAACTACTGTACACAGGGGAATGGACAGATCAGATAGAACTACTGTACACAGAGGGGAATGGACAGATCAGATAGAACTACTGTACACAGAGGAATGGACAGATCATAAATAACTACTGTACACAGGGGAATGGACAGATCAGATAGAACTACTGTACACAGAGGAATGGACAGATCAGATAGAACTACTGTAAACAGAGGGGAATGGACAGATCAGATAGATCTGCTGTGCACAGGGGAATGGACAGATCAGATAGAACTACTGTACACAGGGGAATGGACAGATCAGATAGAACTACTGTACACAGGGAAATGGACGGATCAGATAGAACTACTGTACACTGGAATGGACAGATCAGATAGAACTACTGTACACAGGGGAATGGACAGATCAGATAGAACTACTGTACACAGAGGAATGGACAGATCAGATAGAACTACTGTACACAGAGTGAAATGGACAGATCAGATAGAACTACTGTACACAGGGGAATGGACAGATCAGATAGAACTACTGTACACAGAGGAATGAACAGATCAGATATAACTACTGTACACAGAGGGGAATGGACAGATCAGAGAGAACTACTGTACACAGAGGGAATGGACAGATCAGATAGAACAACTGTACACAGGGGAATGGACAGATCAGATAGAACTACTGTACACAGGGGAATGGACAGATCAGATAGAACTACTGTACACAGAGGAATGGGCAGATCAGATAGAACTACTGTACACAGAGTGAAATGGACAGATCAGAGAGAACTACTGTACACAGGGGAATGGACAGATCAGATAGAACTACTGTACACAGAGGAATGGACAGATCAGGTAGAACTACTGTACACAGAGGGGAATGGACAGATCAGATAGAACTACTGTACACAGAGGGAATGGACAGATCAGATAGAACAACTGTACACAGGGGAATGGACAGATCAGATAGAACTACTGTACACAGAGGGCAATGGACAGATCAGAGAGAACTACTGTATACAGAGGAATGGACAGATCAGATAGAACTACTGTACACAGAGGAATGGACAGATCAGATCGAACTACTGTACACAGGGGAATGGACAGATCAGATAGAACTACTGTACACAGGGGAATGGACAGATCAGATAGAACTACTGTACACAGAGGGAATGGACAGATCAGATAGAACAACTGTACACAGGGGAATGGACAGATCAGATAGAACTACTGTACACAGAGGGCAATGGACAGATCAGAGAGAACTACTGTATACAGAGGAATGGACAGATCAGATAGAACTACTGTACACAGAGGAATGGACAGATCAGATCGAACTACTGTACACAGGGGAATGGACAGATCAGATAGAACTACTGTACACAGGGGAATGGACAGATCAGATAGAACTACTGTACACAGGGGAATGGACAGATCAGATAGAACTAATGTACACAGGGGAATGGACAGATCAGATAGAACTACTATACCCAGGGGAATGGACAGATCAGATAGAACTACTGTACATAGAGGAATGGACAGATCAGATAGCTCTTCGTCAGGTCCTCGATTTGCTGATCGATCCCCGGCCACCACACATTAGCCCCAGCAAGGCTTTTCATTTTCACCCCTTCCAGATGGCCTTCATGAAGCTCATTGAGCACTCTCTCCCTTAACTTGGGTGGAATTACCACTTGGGATCCACACATCAAGGTCCCCTGGCATACTGACAGCTGTTCTCTTCTGGATGAGAATGCTGGCAACAGTGAGTCGCCATGTGTTGGCCATCCCTTCACCGTCAAGTCATATACCCGAGACAGTGTCGGGTCATTTCGGGTCTCCTTCTCTATATCAGCGTTAGTTCCTGGCAAGCGTTCAATTATAGTCGAATAAAATATTTTGACAGGGTCCACTGCTGGTGCTTCCTCCACAGTAGGCAGTGGCAGGAGTGATAGCCCATCAGCGTTTCCATGCTTTTTCGTGCCCTTATACTCGATTTCATATTGGTTCGCCCCTAGAAAAAGGGACCATCTTTGTAGCCCTTGCGCAGTCATCACCGGAATGCCCTTCTTTGGATTAAAGATGGAGACAAGTGGTTGGTGGTCAGTCAGCAAGGTGAACTTCTGCCCATGCAGATAGTGGTTGAACTTTTTCACTCCCCACACTAGGCTGAGGGCCTCCCTGTCAATCTGGGCGAAGTTACGCTCGGCTGAGGTTAGTGACCGAGACGCAAAGGCTACCGGCCTCTCCAAGCCGTCCGGGAATTTGTGTGACAGCACCGCTCCAATGCCATAGGGTGATGCATCACACGCCAACCGAATTGGTAGTGCTGGGTTGAAATGAGCCAACGCCTCTTTTGATGTGATGAATTCTTTGCACTTCTGGAAAGCTCATTTACATTCGTCATTCCACTTCCATGGTACCCCCATTTGCAGTAGGGTGTTCAGTGGGTGTAGTACTGTAGACAAATTTGGCAAGAACTTATGGTAGTAGTTCACCAGCCCGAGGAACGACCTCAGTTGTGACACATTTTCCGGTGCTGGAGCCTTGACTACTGCCTCAATCTTTTCAGGGGACTTATGTAACCCTTCTTCATCAATAACGTGGCCACAATACGAGATCTGCTTCTGGAAAAACTCGCATTTGTGGCGATTTGCTCAGAGCCCATATTCCTTCAATCTTGTGAGCACCTGCTCCAGGTTGGCAAGGTGATCACTGTCATTTTCGCCCGTGACCAGGATGTCGTCCAAATAACACTGGGTCCCTGGAATCCCTTGCAGGACTTGATCCATTGCCCTTTGCCAAATAGCCGGAGCTGATGCTACCCCGAACACCAGCCGGTTGTATTGGTAGAGACCTTTATGAGTGTTGATCGTGAGGTACTGTTTCGAGGCTTCTTCTACCTCCATTTGCAGGTACGCCTGGGCCAGATCAATCTTAGTGAAGCGTTTCCCTCCAGATAGCGAGGCGAAAATATCTTCAATCCGCGGAAGCGGATATTGTACCGTGTGAAGGACTGGGTTCACTGTCACCTTAAAGTCCCCACAGATGCGAACCTTCTTTGGTTCCCCAGGCGTATTACTCAACGACCTCTTCATTACAGGAACGATGGGTGTAGCCCACTCGCTCCAGTCCACTTTGGACAGTACTCCTGAACGTTCCAAACCTTCCAGCTCTGCTTCGACGGCTGGGTGGATTGCATAAGGCACCGGTCTGGCCTTAAAAAACTTTGGGCTTGCATTTTCCTCTATTTTGATCATCGCTGTTATGCCTTTTAGTGTTCCGAGTCCCTCCTGGAACACTTCTTGTGCGTCAGTTAGCATTTTTGACAGTCGTCCAGGTGTGACGTCGTCATCCTTTTTGGCATCTACAGTCAGTGCTTGTATGGAATGCCAATCTAGCTGTATCTTCCGGATCCATTCACATCCTAGTAGTGGTGGTCCTCCATCTGGCAATACATATAGGTCCATTTTTGGTCTTTCCTTGCTGTTATATATAACGTTCACCCTTATTTTTCCTTTGGGGTAGACTTTTTGCCCCGTGTACATCTTCAAGACAATCTCTGTATCTCTCAAGGGTATATGTGAGAATAGCCGCTTGTAGTCCCTTCGGTTTATGACTGTTAGGGCTGATCCTGTGTCCAATTCCATTTTCACTTGGACTCCGGCTATCTTGAGCGTGACCCAGATAGTTTGGTGATCCTCCGTCTTGATCACCTTATGTAGTTTCAGACAACCCAGCTCCTTGCTTCCGGAGTCTGTATCACTTTTCTGTTCGTCTGAACTACTCTCCGTCACCTTATGTACCTTCTTGTACTTCTCCTGTGGAGATTTCTTGCTGCTGGTTTTCTTTCCCGACCTGCAGACTCTTGCTATGTGTCCTACTTTTCCACACTGTCTGCACACTTTGTCCTTGAACCAGCAATCATTATGGTCGTGTGTTGTTCTGCCGCAGCGATAGCACTTCACTGTTCCGTATGACATTTCATTTGTGCCATATTCTTGCGGTCTCCGTTGTATCTCTGCAGCGCCCTGTGCTGCTGCTTTGTGTGATACTGCAATGCTGAAAGCCTTGTCCAGCGTAAGATCCTTTTCTGATAGAAGCCGTTTCTGGGTTCCTTCACTTTGAAGCCCACACACAAACTTGTCCCTTAAAGTATCTGCTCGTCCTGTTCCAAACTGGCAGTGTTTTGATAGCTTGCGCAGTTCCGTTAAATACTCAGCATTACTTTCATCTTTATGCTGGTTCCTTTTGTGAAACTTAAATCTTTCTGCTATCAGCAGCGGTGTGGGGTTTAGGTGGTCCTGTAGGATTGACACTATGTTTCCAAAATCCTTTTCCACTGGCTTCTCTGGGGTTACTAGGTTTCGCAGTAAGCCATATGTTTTTGCACCCATTGAATTCAACAATACCAGCGCTTTCCTCTCATCTGGCACTTCATTCGCCTTGCAGTACACTTCTATGCGTTCAACATATGTCGTCCAATCTTCGACTTCGTTGTCGAACGCTGTGACACTGCCACTCTTCGGCATCCCTGGGTGTGGTTAGACTGGCTCAAAATGGCGTTTTCCCGCGCTCTCCCTTCGTCTCCGCTGTGGCTCAAAATGGCGTTTTCCCGCGCTCTCCTTCTCCGCTGTGGCTCAAAATGGCGTCTCCCGCGCTTTCCTTTCTTCCCCGCTGATGCTGCTCGGCCCTCGAACACCGGCTGCGCTCTGTGCGTTTTCCTGCGCGCCTCTCTCTCTCATTGATGCTGCTCGGCCCTTGAACACCGGCTACGCTCTGCTCTCTCTCGTTGACGCCACTCGGTCCTGAACACCGGCTGCGCCCTGTGCGCTCTACCCTCTCTCTTCTCCCGTCGACGCCACTCGGTCCTGAACACCGGCTGCGCCCTGTGTGCTCTGCCCTCTCTCTTCTCCCGTCGACGCTGCTCGGCCTTTTTCTGTGCCGTCGGTCGGCTCTAGCCGCCGCTGTCCGGGAAGGGTCTGCACCGTACCTGTTGCCAGCCCGTTTCACTGGACCACCGTGACTGGAGAACCAAGCCCAGCTCTCAACAGCCTCCCCTGCGATGCTCAAGTCTCCGCTGGATGGTCGACGCCCGTGCTTCTAGACTCGGCCTTCTTCTTTCACTTTTCTCCAGGAGCGAATCCCTGGGAGGTAATGCAGAGTTGCAGGTAGGTTTGAATCTTCTCGTTGCCAATGTTAGATCCGTGTATCTTGATGTTGTGTGTCCTTCAATAACTAGACACGAGACTGCAGGGAACAATCAACAGGTGTTTACTGGATGAGGGTTGCTCTAAAAACTAACTGTACAGATCCCTACTCAGGGTTTATATACAGGTGTGGTCACTGCCGGTACTACAGTATACAGGAGCTGTAAAAAGTAGTTCTCCCCTTAAAGGTACATACACTACAGTAATTATTCCAGATTTATTTAATTAACTGAATTTAAATTCCCCAGCTGCCGTGGTGAGATTTGAACTCACGTCCCCGGATCATTAGTCTAGGCCTCGGGATTACTCGTCCACTCGTAATAATGTTCCCATGGAGTATAATGTAGGGAAGTGTGAGGTTATTCACTTTGGTAGGAAGAATAGAAAAACAGAATATTTTTTAAATGGTGAGAAACTTTCAAATGTTGGTGTTCAGAGAGATTTGGGTGTCCTCATGCAAGAAACACAGAAAGCTAGCATGCAGGTACAGCAAGCAATAAGGAAGGCAAATGGCCTGTTGGCCTTTATTGCAAGTGGGTTGTAGTAGAAGAGTAAGGCAGTCTTGCTACAATTGTACAGGGCCTTGGTGAGATCACACCTGGAGTACTGTGCACAGTTTTGGTCTCCTTATCTAAGGAAGGATATACTTGCCTTGGAGGCGGTGCAACGAAGGTTCACTAGATTGATTCCTGGGATGAGAGGGCTGTCCTATGAGGAGAGATTGTGTAGATTGGGCCGATACTCTCTGGAGTTTAGAAGAATGAGAGGTGATCTCATTGAAACATACAAGATTCTGAAGGGGATTGACAGGGTAGATGCTGAGAGGTTGTTTCCCCTGGCTGGAGTGTCTAGAACTAGGGGGCATAGTCTCAGGATAAGGTGCAGGCCATTTAAGACTGAGATGAGGAGGAATTTCTTCACTGAGAGGGTTGTGAATCTTTGGAATTCTCTGCCCCAGAGGGCTGTGAATGCTGAGTCTTTGAGTATATTCAAGGCCGAGATCGATAGATTTTTGGACTCTAGGGGAATCAAGGGATATGGAGATCGGGCGGGAAAGTGGAGTTGAGGTCGATGATCAGCCATGATCTTACTGAATGGTGGAGCAGGCTCGAGGGGCCATGTGGCCTACTCCTGCTCTTATTTCTTATGTTCTTATTTCTGTGGCATTCCTTTTTTTTTGTTCCCATTTTAATGTTTCTCGCCTTTCTCAGCTGAAAGCATGGACTCCTTGCTGGGGTTTAAGTTGCTCGAGTGGTGTTAACCTGTAGCTCATCCAAGGGCCTTTCTTCATGTGTGTGTGTGCCTGTACAGTAAGTTATTCAACCATCAAAAACATCTCTGGATGAAGTTCCTGGCAATGGGACCGGAGTTTGTGGTGTCAGTGGGAGGCCCCCTTCTTACCATGGGGCACAAGTACCACTGCGGGTGTATCTCCAGCATCTGCCTGCCCCATGTGGCTGAAAACTTTGGCACCTACCCACCACTGGGAAGTGGGGGGATGCTGCCCAGGTGATTTATCCCACCTACCCCAGGCCTCTCTTCCCTTGGGCCAATCTGGAACAGTTTCAAAATTAATACCTTGGAGTCCAGGCCACTTGCCTGGTCTGCACTCCATTGGTGAAGCCCACATCCTCCCAAGTGGAGGCTGGTTCTCCTCGGCTCACTCAGCATCCCAGCCTCCGAAGATACACCGAGTCCAGATGAACCACTGGAATAGGAACTCCCGGCATTGGGAGTCCTCGCCCCTGGCTCCGCCCTCTTGCCGTAATTTGCCTTGTCAGGAGCGGGCAGAGGTTACACCTTTTACAAGGCAAGTTGGAATCTCCTGGGAATAATGGAGACTGTGTCTCTGCTGTTTTCCGGAGGGGTTCACCGGACTGCCGCTGGAGGTACGGTGGGAGACCAACAGAACCACCAGTACATTTCTGTCCCCACAGCTCAACCTGATCCTATCCTGGTGCTGCACTGGCACAAGCACTGGCACTGGTGCTCACATTGGCACTGGTGCACACACGGGCACACACACTGGTGCACACACTGGCACTGGTACTCACTCTGGCACTGGCACATGCACAGGCACTGGTGTTCACACTAGCACTGGCTCAGGCACTGGTGTTCACACTGGCACTGGTGCACACACTGGCACTGATGCTCACACTGGCACATGCAATGGCACTGGTGCTCGCAATGGCACTGGTGCTCACACTGGCACTGGTGCACACACTGGCACTTGTGCTCACACAGGCACTGGCACAGGCACTGGTGCTCACACGGGCACTGGTGCACGCACTGCCACATGCACTGGCATGGGCGCTCACACTGGCACTGGTGCTCACACTGGAACTGGTGCATGCACTGGAACTGGTGCATGCACTGGTACATGCATTGGCACTGGTGTTCACACAGGCAGTGGTGCACGCACTGGCACACACACAGGCACTGGTGCTCACACCAGCACTGGTGCATGCCCTAACACACGCACTGGCACTCACACAGGCACTGGCACATGCACTGGCACTGGTGCTCGCACTGGCACTGTTGCATGCACTGGCACTGGTGCTCACACAGGCACTGGTGCATGCACTAGCATACATATTGGCACTGGTGCTCACACTGGCACTGTAGCCACACTGACACTGGTGCTCACACAGGCACTGGTGCACACACTGGCACTGGTGCTCACACTGACACAGGTGTTTGCACTGGCACTGGTGCTCACACTGGCACTGGTGCATGCACTGGCACTTGTGCTCACACAGGCACTGGTGCTCACACAGGCACTGGTGCTCACATTGGCACTGGTGCTCACACTGGCACTGGTGTTCACACTGGCACTGGTGCTCACACTGGCACTGGTGCTTACACAGGTATATGCACTGGCACTGGTGCTCATACTGGCACATGTGCTGCACTAGCATACATATTGGCACTGGTGCTCACACTGGCACTGTAGCCACACTGACACTGGTGCTCACACTGGCACTGGTGCTCACACTGACACAGGTGTTTGCACTGGCACTGGTGCTCACACTGGCACTGGTGCATGCACTGGCACTTGTGCTCACACAGGCACTGGTGCTAACACTGGCACCGGTGCTCACACTGACACTGGTGCTCACATTGGCACTGGTGCACACACTAGTACATGCACTGGCACACACATTGGCACTGATGCTCACACTGGCACTGCTGCTCACACAGGCACTTGTGCGTGCACTTGCACTGGTGCTCACACTGGCACTGGTGCATGCACTGGCACTGGCACTGGTGCTCAAAATGGCATGGGTGCTGCATTGGCACTGGTGCTCACACAGGCACTGGTGCACGCACTGGCACATGCACTGGCATGGGCACTCACACTGGCACACGCACTGGCACTGGTGCTCACACTGGAGCTGGTGCATGTACTGGTACATGCATTGGCACAGGTGTTCACAGGCAGTGGTGCACACACTGGCACAGGCACAGGTGCTCACACTGGCACTGGTGCATGCACTCACACATGCACTGGCACTCACACAGGTACTGGCACATGCACTGGTGCTCGCACTAGCACTGGTGCATGCACTGGAACTGGTGCTCACACAGGCACTGGTGCATGCACTGGCATACATATTGGCACTGGTGCTCACACGGGCACTGTAGCTGCACTGACACTGGTGCTCACACTGGCACTGGTGCATGCACTGGCACTGGTGCTCGCACAGGTACTGGTGTTCACACTGGCACTGGTGCTCAAACAGGCACTGGTGCTCGCACTGGCACTGGTGCTCACACTGGCACTGGTGCTCAAACAGGCACTGGTGCTCACAGTGGCACTGGTGCTCACACTGGCACTGGTGCTCACACACGTACATGCACTGGCACTGGTGCTCACACTGGCACGTGTGCTGCGCTGGCACCAGTGCTCACACTGGCACTGGTGCCACACTGGCACTAGTGCTGCACTGGCACACACATTGACACTGGTGCTCACATTGGCACTGGTGCATGCACTAGTACATGCACTGGCACACACATTGGCACTGCTGCTCACACTGGCTTGGGTGCCACACTGGCTCTGGTGCCACACTAGCACCGGTGCTCACACAGGCACTGGTGCATGCGCTTGCACTGGTGCTCACACTGGCACTGGTGCATGCACTGGCACTGGTGCTCACAATGGCATGGGTGCTGCATTGGCACTGGTGCTCACTCTGGCATTGGTGCAGCACTGGCACAAGCAACTGCACTGGTGCTCACACAGGCACTGGTGTATGCACTGGCACTGGTGCTGCACCAGCACATGCACTGGCACTGGTTCTCACACAGGCACTGGTGCTCGCACTGACACTGGTGCTCACACTGGCACTGGTGTTCACACAGGCACTAGTGCATGCATTAGCACACGCACTGGTGCACACACAGGCACATGCACTGGCACTGGTGCTCACACTGGCACTGGTGAATGCACTGGCACTGGTGCTCATGCAGGCACTGGTGCATGCACTGGCATACGTATTGGCACTGGTGCTCACAATGGCACTGGTGCACGCACTTGCACATGCACTTGCACTGGTGCTCACACTAGCACTGGTGCTTACACTGGCACTGGTGCATGCACTGGCACTGGTGCTCACACTGGCACTGGCGCACGCACTTGCACTGATGCTCACACAGGCACTAGTGCTCACACTGGCACTGATGTTCACACAGGCACTGGTGCACGCACTGGCACCGGTGCTCACACTGGCACTGGTGCTCGCACTGGCACTGGTGCATGCACTGGCATACGTATTGGCACTGGTGCACACACTTGCACATGCACTTGCACTGGTGCTCACACTAGCACTGGTGCTCACATATGCACTGGTGCTTGCACTGGCCCACGCACTTGCACTGGTGCTCACACAGGCACTGGTGCTCACACTGGCACTGGTGCATGCACTGGCACTGGCACTGGTGCTCACAATGGCATGGGTGCTGCATTGGCACTGGTGCTTGTTGTGTCCATCAGTAGTAAGACACAAGACTGCAGGAGAACAGTACAACAGGTGTTTACTCAACGTGGCTCACTCTGGAACTGAACTGTACAGATTACTACTCAGTGCTATATACAGGTGTGGTCACTGCCGGTACTACAGTATACATGAGCTGTAAAAAGTAGTTCCCCCCTTAAAGGTATATACATTACAATTCCTCCCCTTTTAGATTAACAGTACCATAACACTCATTTAACAATTAAATATCAAACTAATTACAATTAACACTTTTAACATACAACGTTAGCTGAAAATAGTCCATTTATATATTCAGTCTTTGGGGAGGCTTCCTGATCCTTTCTGGATAGCGCCTTTCCCAAGTGTCTCGCTCTTGGTGCGGAGGCGATTCTGGCACCCTGTCGTCGGTTGGGTCATCAGCTTCCGATGCTACTGTTTCTGGGGTAGATGCGACCTGTACATCGGGTTCCTCACCAGGTACGTATGGGCGAGGCATGGGGTTGACTTGTTCCTGTGACTCTAGGATCTGGTCAGCATGGACTCTCACGACTTTCTCCCCAGCGTCCACTGTGTACATTAGTGGGCCCTGCCGTGTGCATATCGTTCCTGGCTGCCATTTTTCTGTTCGGTAGTCGCGGGCCAAGACTGGTTGCCCGACATTGAAGCTCCTCGTTGGCTTCTCATGGATGTGCTGGAATTGCTTACTCTCAACATCTCTTCGTACGTTTGGTCTGAGCAAATCCAGGCGAGATCTTAACCTTCGGTTAAAGAACATCATGGCCGGGGCCTGGTTGGTGACTGCATGTGTCGCATTCCGGTAGGCGAACAGGAAATTGTCCACCTTATGCTGCAGCGGAATGTTGTCATTGTACATAGCCTTTATTGCCTTCTTAAAGGTTTTTATGAACCTCTCAGCCAATCCATTTGTGGCTGGATGATATGGGGCGGATGTGTAATGCCTTACCCCATTCTTCTTCATAAACCTCCGGAACTCTTCGGACACAAACTGTGGTCCGTTATCGGAGCAAATCTGTTCTGGCAAGCCATTCCTGGCAAAAATGGTCCGTAGGACTGCAATAGTTTTCTCTGTGGTGGTGGTGTAAGGGGGGCATCTTTTTAACTGGTTTATGGTAATTTACCTGGCCAGCAGCCTTTGCCTCTGAGCTCTGACCAATTCCAACCTTTTACCTGGTTTACGGTAATTCACCTGGTCAGTAGCCTTTTGCTGCTGCACTCTAAACCAATTTACAAACAGCGGTTTCGAATCACTACCCCTCCTTCAGTTCTGAGTGGAGGAACTTATAATTAATGATATTAAAATGGACAAGTGGTTTGGATGAGAGAAAAATCAAGTTTTATTACCTAAATAAACTACAATCAAAAGAATAAACTATACCACACGAACACAGTAATTACAGTAAAACTATATAACAGGGGGTTGCAGACAGCGAAAACGAGGGATACAATGGCTACAATGTTATTTAAACAATCTTAGCAATTCCCTTAAATCACCACCCCAAACTCCTGCTAGGTTGCCTTGCCGAGGAGTCAGAACACCCTGCTCACCTGTGGTCCAGCGAAGTAAAGAAAGAGTGATAGCTTCTCAGCAGCTATCTTTATACCTGGTGAGCCCCCTGCCGTTCTGCCTTGCAAGGGCTGTGTGCAAAATGCCCACCCAAAGGGTCCAATACACAAGAGAAAGCTGTGATTGGCTAACTCAGAGTGGTTGGACTGGGTTAATGTGTCTTCCGGAGCTCCCTGGGCTGAAACAAAAGGGAAAAACAACTGCTCTATTGTCCAGAATGCTAGGTGATTTAGACCCATTCGGTTCTTAAACGGCTCCCATTCAAGATACAAAAGTCTCTTCTGCAGTTTAGATGTATCCACTCGATATTCAAACAAATGCTAATAGCATTCAATTGCTTTGTAAACAAAGCATTGTCCTGTGCTCATCTGGAACCACTATTGAAACAGGCATCGATTGTCCTGCTGCAGGGGGGGGGGGGGACACCCCTTTGATTGGCAGCTCCATTGAACCTTACTTCCAGACACAGAAAGCTGCTTTCCAAGTCCTTTGTCTTTGGCCATGTGGTGACAGCCATTTTTATCCCTGGAAATTTAAAAGCACAACGCCCAGGGATTCTTTAATCAAAAAAATTAATCTTCAGAACTGTAAATTATTGCGAATTCTTACAGTCCGCCCTTGGATACTTCCAGCTTGCTTGTAGTATCCTCTTGAAGAAATGAGCAATAATTTCTGACCCCTCACAAACAACCATCCCCTGTATTTACCTAATAGCTATCTGCCACTGATCCCCGTCCTGTCTATTCCCCTTAAATTCAAGAAAAAAACCATGGTACGGTAGGCATCTTAGATACTTCAGTTTTCAATAAGGGGTCTCATACCCCTACATGCTTGTAAAATTATACAATGTAAATCAAATTTACAATCACTTTTTTACATCATAACTTATTACAAAATGTTGCAATCTTAGTTACACAATGTAATCAAAATGATCCCAAGCACGGAGAGTGTCCTACGCCTCTGCTCAACTTGGAGTTGTCACAAAATGGTCCCAACCACGGAGAGGATCCTACGCCTCTGCTCAACTTGGGGCTGCAACACAAAATACAAAAAATCATTAAACATTTGAAACAACATGCTTAAATAAACCCCGATCATCACGTGCCGATGATGGGTCGCGAAATTCGAGTGGGTATTGCTCCTCCCACTCGGGCAGTAAAAGTACCTTCCACCCCCCTTTAATCGTCTTAAACTTTAAAACAGGCAGAATGGATTTACAGACCAGCCTGCTCCGCCAGCCCCAAGCCGTTCCCTTGTCCCTTTCTGGAGGCGGGGTACCCCTCATGTTAAAATTACCTTGGCAGAGACCGAGACCGGGGAGTATGGGACCGTGACTCCCAGTCCCTCCCCCTCCCATCTTCCCTCGACTGGCTGCAGAAAATGATGGGTGCCTGTGTGGCGGCTCTCCCTGGCCCCACACTGATCCGGCCACCCACTCATCCTTCCCAGCCACACTTACCCTCTTTGCCCGTGGGCCCCCGGGTGAGTTCCTCCCTCCCCTGACCGCACCCACACGACTCTTGGGTCTCCCCCTCCCTATACGATCTTTCCCGGGCCATCACCACCCACCCCCGAGGAACGCGTCCCTATCACACAAGGCGCCCGCACTTCCCCGCCATGACTCCTCAACAGCGAGGTCTCCCGCAAGTGAACTTCGGTCAGGATAGTGCTGGTTTGGGGGCCGTGCCCCACCCAGCTGGGGCCATCTCCTCCCCGTAGGAGGAGTAGGCAAGTTCCTCCGGACCCTGTCCGGTTTTTCCCGAAGATCGCTGCGGGGTCTCCTGGATTCGTCCAGTGGCGAGGTGATCCCCAATATTCCGTATCCGTATCTTCATTCGATGCCCAGCTCGGGCTGGGCGAACATGGCTGCTTCATTTTCCAATCTCCTGCAAAAACTTAAAAGGACATGCAGCCAGGTCTCACTGACCTGCTGCCTTAGGTGGAGACATGGTTGGGTCCCTTGACCTCGGACCAAAATACAAACATTTGGCACACATGGAAACTTAAACTCTTTAAACTTAAACTTAAAACTAGTTATGTCAACAAAACTTAAAATACACCTTAAAAGCACGCTATATGCACACCAAAGCTATAATACAAATGCCGCCCGTCTCTGGACGGCCAGGCTAATCTCTGGCCCCGTCGCAGATTGCTGCTGGCTGCAGCGAAGCTGAACTGCCTCCTGTCTCTGGTCCCTCGCAGCTTATGGCTGTTGAGTGGGGGCCTCTGTTCTCTGGCTTCTCCCTGGCTCGGGAGACCGCCCTACTCCACTGTAAAGTGGGTGACCATGCTTTCTTAGGCTGGGGCACCCGCTGAGACCTTCTGAGGGGTGTCTCTATGGGGGAAACTTTGGCTGGCGGACCCTGAGCTTGGGTCACAGCCCCAGCTGGCTGGGAACCTTCTCCCCCATGTCCAAATAGCCCGCACTGTATAATGTACCTGGCAGCCTGCCGGTGCAAATCTCTCTCTGGGTTTGTCTGCTCTTCCCTGCCCACTCCTGTGCTGGGGGCAGGTATGCTCTCACCACCCGCTGCTGGTGGCTGGAAATTTTCCTCCCCATGTTTAAAACCTGGTGTTAGCTCCCTCCCTATGTCTCCTGCAAGAGGGATTGCTATCCCTGCCCCCCAGGGTCCCACATCATGGGGGGGACCACTCTAGAAACGGGCTGGGAAGCTGGTCCCTTTAAACAGGCCACTGCACTTGCGTGAATCTGCTGTTCGGAAGACTGGGGGATTCCTGTCACCAGACCAGTGACTGCGCATGCGCGGGCAGTTTCAGTGAATGAATGGGCAGCAGCCTGCTGATTTCTAATCCCAGGCTGCTGTTTCTCCATTTCTGAGCCACATAATCCTTTTAAATTTGAACTTTGGGCAAAACTAGGGTCCCACTGGGGTAGTGAAGTGTTCCAATTGGTGGGCTGGACAACTTTTCCCTGGAATCAAGTCACAGTGCCTGTTTTTACAGGCTGTGAACTTGAACTTGCATGGACAGCAAACACATGTTCCCTCACCCAGGTGGCTTTAAATGGGGAATTTTGGACCTGCCTTTCGTCTGGGGCCAAAACTATCCCCTGTGTGCCTCCCTTGTCCCGGATTTCTGCTACTGGACCTGCTCTACAGGGGTCCCAGAACTCTCCTTCCCTGTTCCCTGGCTTAAACAGCTTACTCTGAACATGAATGGCTCCTCCCCCCACACAAGCCGCAGTGCTTGCCTGTGAATTCGAACTTGCTGTGGGCTGAGGATTCCTATTCTCAGGCTCACTCCTCATGGGTGGACCGTACCTCCGTTGTTGGAGGGGGTGCACTGGTCCTGGTCCCCGCCTGCCTAGTGGGACCTGCTGGTGTTCTCCTACCACCCCATTGTCCACCCCTCCTCGCTGCCAGAGCTCCTCAAGACTCGGAGCTGTGGGCTGCGGTCTTGGGGTCTCTAACTCCCAATCCAGCACCGTTCTGGGCGCTGCCTGTGGGATGGTTCTACTTGGGCTGCCAGTAAAGTCCAGCTGACCTGCCTTCGGGCTGATCAGACAAATCACCCCCTTTGATGCATTTAAAGCCATGTTAAGGCTTTCTATCTCTGCCCTACAGGGGCCATGATCTGCTTCCTCAAACCTTAGGGCGCAGGCCAGCTTATAAGCTGCCTTTACTTCCCTAAACTTCTCCTCCTGCTCTGTCTCTTCTGAGGTGAGGCGGGCATTCTCTTCCCGCAGTCTCATCTCGCTCCTCTTTACTTCTATAATTTGGTACTTTAGGAATTCTATCTCGTTCCTTGCATGGCTTTTGCCCTCGCTAGCTTCTTGGGTGAGGTGTGCAATTTCCTCCCGTAGCCTCATCTCACAGTCCCTTGCCTCTGTGACTTCCTGCACAAGGCGCTCTATAAATGCCTGGCATTTCGTGACCTCTAGTGTGAGGCGTGCATTCTCTTCCCGCACCCTCATTCCACTAGCTGTGGCCTCATACACCTCTCTGAGGCGTTCTACCTCCGCCTGGCATTTTTCAAGCTGGGACTCCCGATTCTTGGCCTCTTTAACCTCCTCCTGCACCCTCTTCTCACCCTCCTTAACCCAGCCACCTATACCATGATAGGTCAGCCTACACGCTGCTGCTAACATCCGCAGGGCTACCCACATACTGAAAACAACGAGAGAAACTATAGCTGATGCTTTCTCCAGATCCAGACCACATATTAAATCAAAAACTGCCTCCACTGGCTCGCCATTTGTAAGGGGGGCATCTTTTAACTGACCTGGCCAGCAGCCTTTTGCTGCTGCACTCTAAACCAATTTACAAACAGCGCGCAATAATTTACAGTGGAGGACATTTTGATGACCTCAGGCCATTTCGAGTGCGCATCCACGGATATTAAAAACATTGAGTCCATGAATGGACCAGTAAAATCAATATGCACCCGTTGCCATGGAGATGAGGCCACTCCCATGGGTGTAGAGGGGCATGTGGTGGTGCATTTTGGACTTTCTGGCATCCTGAGCAGCTCTTGGTCAGGTCCGCGATTTGTTTATCGATTCCCGGCCACCACACATAAGCCCTGGCAAGGCTTTTCATTTTTACCCCTCCCAGATGACCCTCATGAAGCTCATTGAGCACTCTATCCCTTAACTTGGGTGGAATTACCACTCGGGATCCACACATCAAGGTCCCCCGGCACACTGACAGCTGTTCTCTTCTTGTCAAGAATGCTGGCAACAGTGAGTCGCCATGTGCTGGCCATCCCTTCACCGTCAAATCATATACCCGAGACAGTGTCGGGTCATTTCGGGTCTCCTTTTCTATACGAGCGTTAGTTACCGGTAGGTATTCAACTATAGTCGAATGAAATATTTCGACAGGATCCACTGCTGGTGCTTCCTCCACAGTAGGCAGTGGCAGGCGCGATAGCCCATCAGCATTTCCATGCTGTTTCGTGCCCTTATATTCAATCTCATAGTGGTGCGCCCCTAGAAAGAGTGACCATCTTTGTAGTCGTTGCGCAGTCATCACCAGAACGCCCTTCTTCGGATTAAAAATGGAGACAAGAGGCTGGTGGTCAGTCAGCAAGGTGAATTTCTGCCCGTGCAGATAGTGATTGAACTTTTTCACTCCCCACACTAGGCTGAGGGCTTCCCTGTCAATCTGGGCATAGTTACACTCGGCTGAGGTTAGTGATCGTGACGCAAAGGCTATTGGCCTCTCTGAGCCGTCCGAGAATTTGTGCGACAGCACCGCTCCAATGCCGTAGGGTGACGCATCACACGCCAACCGAATTGGTAGTGCTGGGTTGAAATGGGCCAATACCTCTTTCGATGTGATTAGTGTTTTGCTCTTCTGGAAAGCTTGTTTACATTCGTCACTCCACTTCCATGGCACTCCAGTTTGCAGTAGGGTGTTCAGTGGGTGTAGTATTGTAGACAAATTTGGCAAGAACTTATGGTAGTAGTTTACCAGCCCGAGGAACGACCTCAGTTGTGACACGTTTTCCGGTGCTGGAGCCTTGACTGCTGCCTCAATCTTTTCTGGGGACTTATGTAACCCCTCTTTATCGATAACGTGGCCACAATACGAGATCTGTTTTTTTTAAAACTCGCATTTGGGGCGGTTAGCTTGGAGCCCATATTCCTTCAATCTAGTGAGCACCTGCTCCAGGTTGGCGAGGTGATCACTGTCATTTTCGCCCGTGACCAGGATGTCGTCCAAATAACACTGGGTCCCTGGGATCCCTTGCAGGACTTGTTCCATTGCCCTTTGCCAAATAGCCAGAGCTGATGCTACCCCGAATACCAGCCGGTTGTATTGGTAGAGACCTTTATGGGTGTTGATTGTGAGGTATTTTTTGATGCTTCTTCTACCTCCATTTGCAGATACGCCTGGGCCAGATCAATCTTAGTGAAGCGTTTCCCTCCAGATAGCGAGGCGAAAATATCTTCAATCCGCGGAAGTGGATATTGCACGGTGTGAAGGACTGGGTTCACTGTTACCTTAAAGTCCCCACAGATGCGAACCTTCCTTGGTTCCCCAGGCGTGCTGCTCAATGACTTTTTCATCACAGGGACGATGGGTGTAGCCCACTCGCTCCAGTCTACCTTGAACAGTACTCCTGAACGTTCCAGACTCTCCAGCTCTGCTTCGACGGCTGGGCGGATCTGGCCTTAAAAAATTTTGGGCTTGCCTTTTCTTCGATTTTAATTGTTGCTGTCATGCCTTTTAGTGTTCTGAGTCCTTGCTGGAACACTTCTTGCGCGTCGGTTAGGATCTTTGACAGTCGCCCAGGTGTGACGTCATCATCCTTTTTGGCAGCCACAGTCAGTGCTTGTATGGAATGCCAATTCAGCTGTATTTTCCGGATCCATTCACGTCCCAGTAATGGTGGTCCTCCATCTTGTAATACATACAGGTCTAGTTTTGGTGTTTCCTTACCGTTATATGTAACAGTCACCCTTATTTTTCCTTTGGGGTAGACTTTTTGCCCCGTGTACGTCTTCAAAATAATTTCTGTGTCTCTCAATGGTATGTGTGAGAATAGCCACTCGTAGTCCCGTCAGTTTATGACTGTTAGGGCTGATCCTGTGTCCAATTCCATTTTTACCTGGACTCCTGCTATCTTGAGAGTAACCCAAATGGTTCGGTGATCCTCCGTTTTGATCACATTATGTAGTTTCAGACAACTCAGCTCCCTGCTTTCGGAGTCGGTATCACTCTTTTGTTCATCTGAACTATTCTCCGTCACCTTATGTACCTTCTTGTACTTTTCTTTTGGAGATTTCTTATTGCTGGTTTTCTTTCCCGACCTGCAGACTCATGCTATGTGTCCTACTTTTCCACACTGTCTGCACACTTTGTCTTTGAACCAGCAATCATTGTGGTCGTGTGTTGTTCTGCCGCAGCGATAGCACTTCTCTGTTCTGTATGACATTTCGTTTGTGCCATATTCTTGCGGTCTCTGTTGTATCTCTGCATCGCCCCGTGCTGCTGCTTCATATGATACCACAATGCTGAAAGCCTTGTCCAGCGTAAGGTCCTTTTCAGATAAAAGCCCTTTCTGGGTTCCTTCACTTTGAAGCCCACACACAAACTTGTCCCTTAAGGTATCTGCCAGTCCCGTTCCAAACTGGCAGTGTTTCGATAGTTTGCGCAGTTCTGTTAAATATTCAGCATTGCTTTCATCCTTATGCTGGTTCCGTTTGTGAAACTTGAATCTTTCTGCTATCAGCAGTGGTGTGGGGTTTAAATGTTCCTGTAGTATCGTCACTATGTCTCCAAAACTCTTTTCCACTGGCTTCGCTGGGGTTACTAGATTTTGTAATAAGCCATACGTCTTTGCACCCATTAAATTTAACAATACCGGCGCTTTCTTGTCATCTGACACCTCATTTGCCTTGCAGTATACCTCTATTCGTTCGACATATGTAGTCCAATCTTCGACTTCATTGTCAGATGCGGTGATACTGCCACTCTTCGGCATTTTGGGTGTGGTTTAAAATGGCTTAAAATGGCGTCTCCCGCGCTTTCCTTCCTCCCCCGCTGCTGCCAACGCCGCTCTCGGCGGTCCTCGTGGCAATGGCGGCGCCCTGTAGGTTTCGCGCACTTCTCCTGCGCTGCTGCCAATGCCGCTCTCGGCGGTCCTCGTGGCAATGGTGGCGCCTCGCGGGTTTCTGCGCGTCTCTCTCCCTCTCCTCGACGCTGCTCGGCCCCTGAACACCGGCTGCGCCCTGTGCGCTCTGCCCTCTCTCTCTCTCTCTCCCGTCGATGCTGCTCGGCCCTTTGCTGTGCCGCTCGGTCGGGCTCTAGCCCACCGCTGTCTGGGAAGGGTCTGCGCACTACCTGTTGCCAGCCTGTTTCGCTGGACCACCGCGACTGGAAAGCCAAGCCTGGCTCTCAACAGCCTCCCCCGCAATTCTCGAGCCTCTGCTGGATGACTGGGCGGTTGCCCGTGGTCGACGCCCATGTCTCTGGCCTTGACCTCCAATCTACTGGTCTCCAGGAACGAATCCCTGGGAGGTGATGCAGAGTTGCAGGTAGGATCGAATTTGCCTCATCGCCAATGTTGTGTCCGTCAGTAGTAAGACACAAGACTGCAGGAGAACGGTACAACAGGTGTTTACTCAACGTGGCTCACTCTGGAACTGAACTGTACAGATTACTACTCAGTGCTATATACAGGTGTGGTCACTGCCGGTACTACAGTATACATGAGCTGTAAAAAGTAGTTCCCCCCCTTAAAGGTATATACATTACAGTGCTCACACAGGCACTGGTGCACGCACTGGCACTGGTGCTCGCTCTGGCATTGGTGCAGCACCGGCACAAGCAATTGCACTGGTGCTCACACAGGCACTGGTGCACGCACTGGCACATGCACTGACACTGGCGCTCGCACCAGCACTTGTGCTCCCACTGGCACTGGTGCACACACTGGTACATGCACTGGCACTGGTGCTGCACTGGCACACGCACTGGCACTGGTTCTCACACAGGCACTGGTTCTCACACAGGCACTGGTGCTCGCACTGGCACTGGTGCTCACACTGGCACTGGTGTTCACACGGGCACTGGTGCATGCACTAGCACATGCACTGGTGTGCACACAGGCACTGGTGTTCACACGGGCACTGGTGCATGCACTAGCACACGCACTGGTGTGCACACAGGCACATGCACTGGCACTGGTGCTCGCACTGGCACTGGTGAATGCACTGGCATACATATTGGCACTGGTGCTCACACTGGCACTGTAGCCACACTGACACTGGTGCTCACACAGGCACTGGTGCACACACTGACACAGGTGTTTGCACTGGCACTGGTACCAGTGCATGCACCAGTGCCAGTGCATGCACCAGCTCCAGTGTGAGCACCAGTGCCAGTGTGTGTGCCAGTGTGAGCGCCCATGCCAGTGCATGTGCCAGTGCATGCACCAGTGCCTGTGTGAGCACCAGTGTCAGTGTGAGCACTAGTGCCAGTGCAGCACATGTGCCAGTGTGAGCACCAGTGCCAGTGCATGTACCTGTGTGAGCACCAGTGCCAGTGTGAGCACCAGTGCCAGTGTGAGCATCAGTGCCTGTGTGAGCACCAGTGCCAGTGTGAGTGCCAATGCCTGCGTGAGTGCCAATGCCTGTGTGAGCACCAGTGCCAGTGTGAGCACCAGTGCCAGTGCAGCACATGTGCCAGTGTGAGCACCAGTGCCAGTGCATGTACCTGTGTGAGCACCAGTGCCAGTGTGAACACCAGTGCCAGTGTGAGCATCAGTGCCTGTGTGAGCACCAGTGCCAGTGTGAGTGCCAATGCCTGTGTGAGCACCAGTGCCAGTGTGAGCACAAGTGCCAGTGCATGCACCAGTGCCAGTGTGAGCACTGGCACTGGTGCATGCACTAATACACGCACTGGCACTCACACTGGCACTGGCGCATGCACCTGCCCTGGTGCTCATACAGGCACTAGTGCTCACACTGGCACTGATGTTCACACAGGCACTGGTGCACGCACTGGTGCATGCACTTGCACACACACTGGCACTGGTGGTCGCACTGGCACTGCTGTTCACACAGGCTCTGGTGCATGCACTGGCATACGTATTGGCACTGGTGTTCAGACTGGCACTGGTGCACGCACTTGCACATGCACTTGCACTGGTGCTCACACAGGTACTGGTGCTCGCACTGGTCCTCGCACTGGCACTGGTGCTCAAACAGGCACTGGTGCTCACACTGGCACTGGTGCATGCACTGGCACTGGTGCTCGCACTGGCACAGGTGCTCACACTGGCACTGGTGCTCACACAGGTACATGCACTGGCACTGGTGCTCACACTGGCACGTGTGCTGCACTGGCACTAGTGCTCATACTGGCACCGGTGCCACACTGGCACTGCACTGGCACACTCACTGACACTGGTGCTCACACAGGCACTGGTGCATGCACTTGCACTGGTGCTCACACTGGCACTGGTGCATGCACTGGCACTGGAACTGGTGCTCACAATGGCATGGGTGCTGCATTGGCACTGGTGCTCGCTCTGGCATTGGTGCAGCACTGGCACAAGCGATTGCACTGGTGCTCACACAGGCACTGGTGTACGCATTGGCACACGCACTGACACTGGCGCTCGCACAGGCACTTGTGCTCCCACTGGCACTGGTGCACACACTAGTACATAGAAACATAGAAACATAGAAGATAGGAGCAGGAGTAGGCCATTTGGCCCTTCGAGCCTGCTCCGCCATTCAATTAAATCATGGCTGATCATCCAAATTCAGTACACTGTCCCTGCCTTCTCCCCATATCCCTTGATCCCTTTAGCCTTAAGAAATATATCCAACTCTTTCTTGAATATATTTAATGAACTGGCCTCCACCGCCCTCTGTGGCAGAGAATTCCACAGGTTCACCACTCTCTGGGTGAAAAAATTCCTCCTCATTTCAGTCCTAAATGGCTTACCCCTTATCCTTAGACTATGACCCCTGGTTCTGGACTCCCCAGCCATCAAAAACATCCTTCCTGCATCTAGTCTGTCCAGGCCTGACAGAATTTTATAGGTTTCGATGAGATCCCCTCTCAATCTTCTAAACTGCAGTGAGTATAAGCCCAATCGACACAATCTCTCCTCATACGTCATTCCTGCCATCCCAGGTATCAGCCTGGTGAATCTTCGCTGCACTCCTTCCATGGCAAGAACGTCCTTCCTCAGGTAAGGCGACCAAAACTGCACACAATACTCAAGGTGCAGCCTCACCAAGGCCCTGTACAACTGTAGCAAGACATCCTTGTTCCTGTACTCGAACCCTCTTGCTACGAAGGCCAACATACCATTTGCCTTCTTAACCGCCTGCTGCAGCTGCATGCTTACCTTCAGCGACTGGTGCACAAGAACACCCAGGTCTCTTTGCACTCCCCCTTCTCCCAATCTATTGCCATTCAAATAATAATCTGCCTTCCTGTTTTTGCCACCAAAGTGGATAACCTCACATTTATCCACATTATAGTGCATTTGCCATGTTTCTGCCCAATCACCCAACCTGTCCAAATCGTACTGGAGTTTCACGACATCCTCCTCACAGCTTACCCTCCTACCCAGCTTTGTGTCGTCTGCAAATTTGGAGATATTACATCCAATTCCCTCGTCCAGATCATTAATATATATTGTGAACAGCTGGGGTCCTTGGACCGATCCTTGCGGTACCCCACTAGTCACTGCCTGCCACTCGGAAAACAACCCGTTTATTCCAACTCTTTGCTTTCTGTCCGCCAACCAGTTCTCTATCCAAGTCAATACGTTGCCCCCAATCCCATGTGCCTTAATTTTGCACGCTAATCTCTTATGTGGGACCTTATCGAAGGCCTTCTGAAAGTCCAAATACACCACATCCACTGGTTCGCCCTTATCTATTCTCCCTTATCTATTTTACCAGTTACATCCTCAAGTAGATTAGTCAAGCATGATTTACCTTTTGTAAATCCATGTTGACTTTGTCCGATCCTGTCACTGCTTTCCAAGTGCACTGGCACTGGTGCTCACGCTGGTACCGCACTGGCACTGGTGCTGCACTGGCACATGCACTGGCACTGGTTCTCACACAGGCACTGGTGCTTGCACTGACACTGGTGCTCACACTGGCACTGGTGTATGCACTAGCACACGCACTGGTGCGCACACAGGCACATGCACTGGCACTGGTACTCGCACTGGCACTGGTGAATGCCCTGGCACTGGTGCTCACACAGGCACTGGTGCATGCACTGGCATACATATTGGCACTGGTGCTCACACTGGCACTGGTGCATGCACTTGCACATGTACTTGCACTGGTGCTCACACTAGCACTGGTGCTCACACTGGCACTGGTGCATGCACTGGTACTGGTGCTCACACTGGCACTGGCGCATGCACTTGCACTGGTGCTCATACAGGCACTAGTGCTCACATGGGCACTGATGTTCACACAGGCACTGGTGCACGCACTGGTGCATGCACTAGCACATGCACTGGCACTGGTGTTCACACTGGCACTGCTGTTCACACAGGCTCTGGTGCATGCACTGGCATACGTATTGGCATTGGTGCTCACACTGGCGCACGCACTTGCACATCCACTTGCACTGGTGCTCACACTAGCACTGGTGCTCACACTGGCACTGGTGCATGCACTGGAACTGGTGCTCACACACGCACTGGTGCTCGCACTGGCGCACGCACTTGCACTGGTGCTCACACAGGCACTAGTGCTCACACTGGTACTGATGTTCACAAAGGCACTGGTGCATGCACCAGCACATGCACTGGCACTTCTGCTCACACAGGCACTGGCACATGCACTGGCACTGGTGCTTGCACTGGCACTGGTGCTTGCACTGGCCCTGGTGCTTACACAGGCACTGGTGCATGCACTGGCATACGTATTGGCATTGGTGCTCACACTGGTGCACGCACTTGCACATCCACTTGCACTAGTGCTCACACACGCACTGGTGCTCGCACTGGCACACACACTTGCACTGGTGCTCACACAGGCACTAGTGCTCACACTGGTACTGATGTTCACAAAGGCACTGGTGCATGCGCTAGCACATGCACTGGCACTGCTGCTCACACAGGCACTGGCACATGCACTGGCACTGGTGCTTGCACTGGCACTAGTGCTTACATAGGCACTGGTGCATGCACTGGCATATGTATTGGCACTTGTGCTCACACTGGCACTGGTGCACGCACTTCCACTGGTGCTCACACTAGCACCGGTGCTCACAATGGCACTGGTGCATGCACTGATGCTGGCACTGCTGCTTGCACAGGCACTGGTGCTCACAAAGGCACAGGTGCTGCACTGGCACTGTTGCTCACACAGGCACTGGTGCACACACTTGCACTGGTGCTCACTCTGGCACTGGTGCTCGTTCTAGCACTGGTGCTTACACTGGCACTGGTGCTGCACTGGCACACAAACTGGCACTGGTGCTCACACAGGCACTGGTGCATGCACTGGCGCACGCACTTGCACTAGTGCTCACACAGGCACTGGCACTCACACTGGCATTGGTGCACACACTGGTACGGGCACATGCACTGGCACTGGTGCTCAAACTGGCACTGGTGCCACGCTGGCACACGCACTGGCACTGGTGCAGCACTGGTAGCACTGGCACACACACTGGCACTGGTGCTCACACGGGCACCGGTGCTGCACTGGCACTGATGCTCACACTGGCACTGGCGCACACTCTTGCACTGGTGCTCACACTAGCAATGGTGCTCACACTGGCACATGCACTAGCACTAGTGGTCACGCAGGCACTGGTGCTCGCACTGGCACTGGTGCACACACTGGTACATGCACTGGTGCTCACACAGGCACTGGTGCATGCACTGGCACATCCATTGGCACGGGTGCTCACACAGGCACTGACACACGCACTGGCACTGGTGCTCACACTGGCAGTGGTGCTTGAACTGGCACGGGTGCTTACACAAGCACTGATACATGCACTGGCACTGGTGCTCACACTGGCAGTGGTGCTTGCACTGGCACTCGTGCATGCACTGGTACATGCATTGGCACTGGTGTTCACACAGGCACTGGTGCATGCACTGGCACATGCACAGGCACTGGTGCACACACAGACACTGGCATTGGTGCTCGCACTGGCACTCACACAGGCACTGATGCATGCACTAGCACACGGACTGTCACTGGTGCTCACACAGGCATTTGCACACGCACTGGCACCAGTGCTCGCACTGGCACTGGTGCATGCAATGGCATATGTATTGGCACTTGTGCTCACACTGGCACTGGTGCATGCACTGGCACATACACTGACACTGGTGCTCTCACAGGTACTGGCACATGCACTGGCACTGGTGCTCACACTGGCACAGGTGCTCACACTGGCGCACGCACTTACACTGATGCTCATACTAGCACTGGTGCTCACACTGGCACTGGTGCTCGCACTGGCACTGGTGCATGCACTGGCACTCACACTGGCAGTGGTGACACACTGGCACATGCACTGGCACATGCACTGGTGCTCACACAGTCACTGGTGCCCACACAGGCACTGGCACACACACTGGCCCTGGTGCTCACACTGGCACAGGTGCTGCACTGGCACTGGTGCTCACACTGGCACTGCCACATGCACTGGCACTGGTGCTCACACTGGCACTGATACACGCACTGGCGCTGGTGCTTGCACTGGTGGTCACACAGGCACTGGCACATGCACTAACACTGGTGCTCACACTAGCACTGGTGCCGCTGTGGCACATGCACTGGCATTCACACAGATACTGGCACATGCACTGGCACTCACACTGGCACTCCCACTGGTGCACACACTGGTACATTCACTCGCACACGCACTGGTGCTCACACTGGCACTGGTGCTGCACTGGCACATGCACTGGCACTCACACAGGCACTGGAACACACACTGGCACTGGTGCTCACACTGGCATGGGTGCTGCACTTGCACTGGTGCTCACACTGGCACTGGTGCATGCACTGGCACTGGTGCTTGCATGGGCACTAGTGCTCACCGACACTGGTGTTCACAAAGACACGGGTGCTGCACTGGCACTGGTGCTCACACAGGCACTGGTACATGCACTGGCACTGGTTCACACATTGGTACACGCACTGGGACTGGTACTCGCACACACTTGCACTAGTGCTCACACAGGCACTGGTGCATGCACTGGTATACGTATTGGCATTAGTGCTCACACTGGCACTGGTGCTCACACAGGCACTGGTGCACGCACTGGCACTGATGCTCACATTGGCCCTGGTGCTCACACTGGCACTGGTGCACGCACTGGCACACGCACGTGCACTTCCCAGCAGGAGTCACTGGGAAGTGATAAGGTGCGGGAATTGAAGCTCAGGTTTCCCCTCTGCAGCAATGGGTGCTGAGGCCAATTGTAACCCCTCAATTGCTGCCGCAGCTCAAGTCACCATACTCACTGGCCTGCTGATTGGTGCTTTGATGGGTTGTTGCTGCGGTAACATCACAGCCTAGCTGTACCGCAGCTTTTGTTTTAAAAATGAAATTAATTTCTGATATTGAATCCTGAAAAGGTTGGTACAACCTGTGCACTTCTCCAGAGGGAGTACAGAGGACGGCACAGTGCTAAATCGATCATGCACAGTGTCAGATTACAGGCCGAATGCGAATCGGATGCCTCCGTTTGGCCTGGTGTGGGGGGCAGGCAGCAGTCTGTGGATATGAAATAGGTTCTTAAATTAGAATTGAATACAAGTTATTTTTATAAATTCGGTAGCTCTGATCAAGGTCAGAAACCTCCACTGGATTCATTGTCTGACTCTGAGCCATATTCCTGTTTGTGCTGAGAAATGTGTGTTTGGAGGAATTTTATGGAAAAGCGGAGACATTTCCTCAAGGGACTGAACATGATGTTTCCTCTCGGGCTGCATTCTGCCACAAGCAGCTGGTTCTTTTAATGAGCTGGATGCATGTTACATGAGGGCTGTCAATGCTGGGAACAGAATACTTTCCCATGCTTACAGACCATCAATATCAGGTGTTAGATACTATTTACTGTCAAGCCCACTAGGAATTGTGTTAAGACCAATTCAAGTTAACGTCACTTAGGACCCTCACAGTTGTCAGAGGAAGACCTTCAGCCCAACAATCAACATCCATCAGTGTCCCACCATATTCACTTTCCAGCAGTTAGTTACATCACCTCCTCCCCAGTGAGGTACCTTCACAGCCTTGCTGCACGCCGGCTTTTACATTGATGCAATGCAAAAATCACGTCATGATAACACAAAAAAAACGACAGTATAATTGTACCCTTAAAAACCAGACAGAGAGAGAAGTAAATGAAAAATTGCTGCATGATTTAAAGTAAGATTGCCAAGACCATGCAGTGAAGTAGATCTGGAAAAGCAATGAAGGGGTCGGTTGAATGAATGTTTTTTTTTATTCGTTCATGGGATGTGGGTGTCGCTGGCAAGGCCAGCATTTATTGCCCAGCCCTAATTGCCCTTGAGAAGGTGGTGGTGAGCCGCCTCCTTGAACCGCAGCAGTGCGTGTGGTGAAGGTGCTGTTAGGGAGGGAGTTCCAGGATTTTGACCCAGCGACGATATACTTCCAAGTCAGGATGGTATCTGACTTGGAGGGGTTGATGTTCCCATGCGCCTGCTGCCCTTGTCCTTCTAGGTGGAAGAGGTTGCGGGTTTGGGAGGTGCTGCTGAAGAAGCCTTGGCGAGTTGCTGCAGTGCATCTTGTAGATGGTACACACTGCAGCCACAGTGCGCCAGTGAATGTTTAAGGTGGTGGATGGGGTGCCAATCAAGCAGGCTGCTTTGTCTTGGATGGTGTCGAGCTTCTTGAGTGTTGTTGGAGCTGCACTCATCCAGGCAAGTGGAGAGTATTCCATCACACTCCTGACTTGTGCCTTGTAGATGGTGGAAAGGCTTTGGGAAGTCAGGAGGTGAGTCACTCGCCACAGAATACCCAGCTTCTGACCTGCTCTTGTTGCCACAGTATTTATGTGGCTGGTCCAGTTAAGTTTCTGGTCAATGATGGTGGAATACAATTCTGCTGCCCCACATGGATGCCTAGTTTTGAACTGCTAGATCTGTCCTGAATCTATCCCATTTAGCACAGTGGTAGTGCCACACAACACGATGGAGGGTGTCCTCAGTGTGAAGATGGGACTTCGTCTCCACCATGACTGTGCGGTGGTCACTGCTACCAATACTGTCATGGACAGATGCATCTGCGACAGCTAGATTGCTGAGGACGATGTCAAGTAGGTTTTTCTCTCACCATCTGCCGCAGGCCCAGACTGGCAGCTATGTCCTTCAGGACTCAGACATTGAAGTCCCCCACCCAGAGTACATTCTGTGCCCTTGCTTCCCTCAGTGCTTCTTCCAAGTGGTGTTTAACATGGAGGAGTACTGATTCATCAGCTGAGGGAGGGCAGTGGAAGGAGGTTTCCTTGCCCATGCTTGACCTGACTTCATGGGGTCCGGAGTCAATGTTGAGGACTCCCAGGGCCACTCCCTCCCAACTGTACTGCCACCCCTTGTGGGTCTGTCCTGCTGTGGGACAGGACATACTCACGGATGGTGATGGAGGAGTTTGGGACATTGGATGAAAGGTATGATTCTGTAGTATGACTATGCTGTTGCTTG
Source organism: Somniosus microcephalus (assembly GCF_052327205.1). Taxonomy (NCBI): domain Eukaryota; kingdom Metazoa; phylum Chordata; class Chondrichthyes; order Squaliformes; family Somniosidae; genus Somniosus; species Somniosus microcephalus. The sequence goes on from NC_141019.1 coordinate 12,158,931, forward strand.
ACTAGTCTGTGGGACAGCTGTCCAGATGTTGGTGAGGAGGACTTTGCAGCGTCAACTGGGCTGGGTGTGCCATTGTCATGTCTGTAGCCAGTGCCAAGGTCAGTCCAGTTTTATTCTTATTGTTTTTCGTGGTGGTTTTTTGCAACTGAGTGCATGCTTGGCTATTTCAGAGGGCAGTTAAGAGTCAACCACATTGCTGGAGTCACATATAGGTCAGACCAGGTAAGGATGCCAGATTTCCTTCCCTAAAGGGCATTAAAACCAGATGGGTTTTTATAACAATCCGATAGTTTCATGGTTACCATCACTGATACTAGCTTTTTATTACAATTATTATTTAATTGAATTTCAATTCCCCAGCTGTGGTGGGATTTAAACTACACATCCTGCGATTATTAGTCCAGGCCTCTGGATTACTAGTCCAGTAACATAACCACTATGCCACCGTTCCTCCTGAATGTTACTCAGTTGTGCAGTTAATTGCTGGTGGTGTGTTAAAGCTCATACATTGTTTGGAAGAGCAAGAGACAGAGAGTAAGGCAGCAGTGCACGGTGTAGCCTCCATGTCCAGCCCTTGGCTGTGCTGTCCTCCACCTTGAGAAAGATACCGGGGCCGACTTTTGTTTCCAGCGGACATTGGACGGGCGGTGCACAGAGTGATCGGGTATTTGCCCCTTTAAAAGCACTTGAAGTAGTTTTTCCAAGCCTGCACCACCCAGTACTGCCGCGCAGGTCCAGCACTGTGCATTCCTCTTGCTAACTCATCCGTAAATGGAATCGGGCTCCTAGCTACAGCAGATGACCCTAATTTGCAGACCGTAACGAGGCTTAACGGCAGCTGCCCATCTCGAAGACCCCAGTAAAATGGCAGTGGCGGAAAAAAGCCATCAATTGGTCCAGGCAGCAGGCGGTCGAGGGGGTCGTCCAGCCAGATTGCCTCCCTCTCTTCCGCGGCCATGTTCGCGCCCGGGTGGCCCTGGAGATGGAGCACGCGGTGTCCGCCGGCGCGCTCGAGTACTTCCGTGACCGGTAGGCGCCGCGGGGACTGGAGTGCATAATTGATTTGGACAACCTAATTTTAATTTGATTTGCTAAGGTTTATTTAAAGTTTTACAGTTTTAATTACAGTCTATTTGTTTAATTTACTTGGTCCAATCAAAAGAGGACAAGACAGGGACTGGAAAAAAAAATAAAAAAAAAAAATGGCAGTGGCGGGAGCGGGGTGGTCAGCGCAGCACAGCACTGCCCCGCCCCATTCTCACCCGAAAAACAGGGTCACAATCAGCTCCTGGGACAATTTCCTGATGCCGGTTTAGGCTGTTTGGTCCATCTTTCCAGGACAAAGCTGCCTCCACTGGTTGCTGGTGACGAAGAATTCTCACGGGTGAATGTGAAAGCTTTGCAGGAAATGATTTCCAGCTGGTCCCAGTCAGCAGCAGCTTTTCATAAAACTCCAGTGAGTGACAGTCCTGATAGAGAGATCGCAAACTGTGAGTCCTGTTCCTGTTTTATGTTGAGAATTGCATCTAATTTTAGAAAAGCTTTTATGAAGTAAGGACACTGAGCCCTAGGAGGGTTCAACATGGTGTTTCCTGAAAGCCTTAGTGTGCTGAAATGTTGGTGGGGTAAATGTTTTAACCTATCCCGTGTTGGATTTGCTGACGTTTTGCAGTGTACATTTTCCTGATTATTGAAGATTTTCCCATCTGCTGTCAGATGTGTTGTCCTGATTACAATGGGAGCATGTGTGGGTGGTACCTAGGCCCTAATACGGTACATGATACCAGTGCTCCTCTTACAAACTAACGCAAGCGCTGTATGATGATAAGCTGTTGGTCTCCCAAAGCATTAGTCACCTCTATCGGTGTAGTACCTCCAGTGCTGAGGGTAAGGGGGGGGGTAAAGAATCAATAGGCGAATATATCAGTGCAATGTATCTCCATTAGGAACAAAGATAGCAAAAAAGTCATGGTTACAGCTTAGTAATAAATAGAGTTCGGCCTTGTGATATGGAGTGCCGCAGCACAGTGCCCAGCAGCAGTCGGTGCCATACTTTACTGTGTCTAACCCGTGCTGTACCTGTCCTGGGGGTGTTTGATGGGACAGTGTAGAGGGAGCTTTACTCTGTATCTAACCCGTACTGTACCTGCCCTGGGAGTGTTTGATTGGACAGTGGAGAGGGAGCTTTACTCTGTATCTAACCCGTGCTGTACTTGCCCTGGGGGTGTTTGATGGGACAGTGTAGAGGGAGCTTTACTCTGTATCTAACCCGTACTGTACCTGCCCTGGGGGTGTTTGATGGGACAGTGTAGAGGGAGCTTTACTCTGTATCTAACCCGTACTGTACCTGCCCTGGGGGTGTTTGATGGGACAGTGTAGAGGGAGCTTTACTCTGTATCTAACCCGTGCTGTACCTGCCCTGGGAGTGTTTGTTGGGACAGTGTAGAGGGAGCTTTACTCTGTATCTAACCCGTGCTGTACCTGCCCTGGGAGTGTTTGATTGGACAGTGGAGAGGGAGCTTTACTCTGTATCTAACCCGTGCTGTACCTGCCCTGGGAGTGTTTGTTGGGACAGTGTAGAGGGTGCTTTACTCTGTATCTAACCCGTGCTGTACCGGCCCTGGGAGTGTTTGATGGGACAGTGTAGAGGGAGCTTTACTCTGTATCTAACCCGTGCTGTACCTGCCCTGGGAGTGTTTGATGGGACAGTGTAGAGGGAGCTTTACTCTCTATCTAACCCGTGCTGTACCATCAAACGCTCCCAGGGCAGGGACAGTGTAGAGGGAGCTTTACTCTGTATCTAACCCATGCTGTACCTGCCCTGGGAGTGTTTGATGGGACAGTGTAGAGGGAGCTTTACTCTGTATCTAACCCGTGCTGTACCTGCCCTGGGAGTGTTTGATTGGAAAGTGTAGAGGGAGCTTTACTCTGTATCTAACCCGTGCTGTACCTGCCCTGGGAGTGTTTGATGAGACAGTGTAGAGGGAGCTTTATTGTGTATCTAACCCGTGCTACACCTGGCCTGGGAGTGTTTGATGGGACAGTGTAGAGGGAGCTTTACTCTGTATCTAACCCGTGCTGTACCTGCCCTTGGAGTGTTTGATGGGACAGTGTAGAAGGAGCTTTACTCTGTATCTAACCCGTGCTGTACCTGCCCTTGGAGTGTTTGATGGGACAGTGTAGAAGGAGCTTTACTCTGTATCTAACCCGTGCTGTACCTGCCCTGGGAGTGTTTGATGGGACAGTGTAGAGGGTGCTTTACTCTGTATCTAACCCGTGCTGTACCTGCCCTGGGAGTGTTTGATGGGACAGTGTAGAGGGAGCTTTACTCTGTATCTAACCCGTGCTGTACCTGCCCTGGGAGTGTTTGATGGGACAGTGTAGAGGGAGCTTTACTCTGTGTGATGAAATATTCCATTCATCACTGCCTGTGACTGTGGTTGGTTTCAGGTTTCCCCTCACCATTGTATTGCCTGTGACTGTGGTTGGTTTCAGGTTTCTCCTCACCATTGTATTGTATATTGGAATGTATGGAATGTGTTGTGTGTAGGGCTCCGCCCATACCTGGCCTCTATGTAAGCCAGCTCAGTCTGGCATCATATCCAGTACTGCAGAGCTCCAGATGGAAGATACCTCTCTCCACTGCGTGTTATCTTCTAAGTTAATAAAAGCCTTGTTTTGTTTCGCTAACATCGAGTCTCGGGATTATTGAGGCACATCAATTTTATTAACTTATTTTTCAACACAATGGATCAACTCCTGAAACCCGAACGTTTGGATTTGGATCAGCATGCTCCGGACGCATCAGCACGCTTTGGACACTGGTTTATGTGTATGGAATTCTTCCTGGACAATTCCGCAGCCGTCAAAGACGCTACGGACGCTGCGAGTATGAAACTCGGAATTCTGCGGAATTGGGTAAGCCACCGGGTTTACCCCCTCATCCAAGACGCCGACACATACCTGGCCGCCTGCGACATCTTAAAGGCGCATTATCAGCAGCCTACGAATGAGGTGTATGCTAGGCATCTGCTTGCCACTCGCGCACAGCGACCTGGGGAATCGGTGGAGGAGTTCCTAGGCACCCTGAAAATGCTTGGCAAAGACTGCAAGTGCCGAGATGTAAAAGCCGCAGTGTACACCGACGAGCTTGTTCGCGATGCCTTTATCACAGGCCTCAGCTCCACTTACATCCGGCAAAGACTGCTGGAAAAAACGGGATTGGACCTGAAACAGGCTGCGGACACCGCGCGATCCCTGGATGTGGCCCAGAGAAACTCGGACACCTACTCTTCAGCCCGTGCCGTCCACGCCGCCACGTGTGCACCAAGGGTGCCGCCATCTTGGAAGGCATCTTCCCCGCCCGGCAGCCCGACACCGTCGGGGCCCCGCTCTCCCCCCAGAAGCCCTACGGTAGCCGCGACGCGTCGGGGACCCAACTGCTACTTCTGCGGGCAGCCAAAGCACACCAGAAACCTGTGCCCGGCGAAAGGCACCACCTGCTTTAAGTGCGGTAAGAAGGGGCACTTCGGGAAGGTGTGCAGAGGGAACCCCGCCGGAAAACCAAAACCCGCCACCGCCGCGTGTGCGCCGTGGGAGCGGCCATCTTGGACGCCATCTTGCCCGACCTCGTGGGGTCCGCCATCTTGTGAGCAGACAGCGTGGACGCCATCTTGTCTTGATCAGGGCCCTACAGTGGCATCGGTCACAGTGGACCAGACCAGGCCCCACCCGCTATCCAAATCAATGGTGGACATCGAGGTAAACGGGTGCCGGGTTAAATGTTTAATTGACAGTGGAAGCACGGAGAGTTTTATCCACCCTGAACTGGCACAACAACTCTCCCTAAAGGTGGTCCCTACTCGGGGTACCATCTCTATGGCTGATAAAACCCAGACATCGACCATTCTGGGTTACTGCACGGTACAATTGTCCGTTAACGGGACGGTATACGATAATTTTAAAGTATTAATCATGAAGAATCTATGCGCGAGCGTGATCTTGGGCCTGGATTTCCAGTGCAACCACCAAAGCATCACGCTCAAGTACGGTGGGTCCCAGCCGCCCCTCACAGTGTGCGGCCTGGCTACCCTGAAGGTAAAGCCGCCTTCGCTGTTCGCGAACCTTACCCCTAACTGCCGGCCAATAGCGACCAAAAGCAGGAGGTACAGCTGGGAGGACAGGCGGTTTATCGCGACCGAGGTAGACAGGCTCCTGAAAGAGCGCATTATTGAATGCAGCAATAGCCCGTGGCGCGCCCAAGTGGTGGTGGTAAGGGGTAGCGAGAAGAAACGGATGGTGATCGACTATCGCCAAACGATCAACAGGTACACCCAACTAGATGCCTACCCGCTACCCCGCATATCAGAAATGGTGAACCAAATCGCCCAATACCGGGTGTTCTCCACCATCGACCTCAAGTCAGCGTACCACCAGCTCCCTATCAGACCAGAGGACCGCCCGTACACCGCCTTCGAGGCGAACGGACGCCTCTACCAATTCCTCAGAGTCCCCTTTGGGGTGACGAATGGGGTCTCAGTCTTCCAGAGGGAGATGGATCGCATGGTCGATGACCACCACTTGCAGGCAACCTTCCCCTACCTCGACAACGTCACCATCTGCGGTCACAACCAGCAGGATCACGACTCGAACCTCGAGAGGTTCCTGAAAACCGCACAAAAACTCAACCTCACCTACAACGAGGACAAGTGCGTTTTCAACACCACGCGCCTCTGCATACTAGGCAGCGTGGTGGAGAATGGGGAAATCGGACCAGACCCCGACCGATTGCGCCCCCTACGGGAGCTGCCCCTGCCCAACACTCCCAAAGCCCTGAAAAGGTGCCTGGGGTTATTTTCTTATTATTCCCAATGGGTCCCCAACTACTCCGACAAAGCCCGCCCCCTCTTGAAAGCATCCTCTTTTCCGCTCTCTGCTGAGGCCCACGCCACCTTCAAAAGCATTAAGCAGGATATTGAGCGGGCCACGCTACAGGCAGTGGACGAGAACACTCCATTTCAAGTGGAAAGTGATGCGTCTGACTTCGCCTTGGCGGCCACCCTCAACCAGGCGGGGCGGCCCGTAGCTTTCTTCTCGAGGACCCTCCAAGGGCCCGAGATCAGACACTCCTCCGTGGAAAAGGAGGCCCAAGCCATCGTGGAGGCAGTGCGCCACTGGCGCCACTACCTAGCCGGCAAACGCTTCACCCTACTTACCGACCAGCGGTCGGTAGCGTTTATGTTCAATAATAAACAGAGGGGGAAGATCAAAAATGATAAGATTCTTAGGTGGCGGATCGAGCTCTCCACCTTCGAGTATGACATCATTTACCGGCCAGGGGCCCTTAACGAATCCCCAGATGCCCTCTCACGAGGGATGTGTGCCAGCGCCACCGGGGATCGGCTACAGACCCTCCACAACGACCTCTGCCACCCAGGGGTCACGCGGCTGTTCCACTTCATAAAGTCCCGCAACTTACCCTACTCGATTGAGGAAGTTCGGTCTCTGACCAGGAACTGCCGCACTTGCGCTGAGTGCAAGCCTCGGTTCTACCACCCTGATAGAGCCCACTTAATCAAAGCTACACGGCCCTTTGAGCGGCTCAGCTTAGATTTCAAGGGCCCCCTCCCGTCCGTCGACCGCAATGTTTACTTCCTGAACATTGTGGACGAATACTCCCGGTTCCCATTCGCCTTCCCCTGCCCAGACATGACCAGCGCCACGGTCATTAAATGCCTCAACAGCCTGTTCTGCCTGTTCGGTATGCCAAGCTACATCCACACGGATAGGGGGGCGTCCTTCATGAGTGAAGAGCTACGCCAGTACATGCTGTCCAGGGGTATCGCCACGAGCCGTACCACCAGCTACAACCCCCGGGGTAACGGTCAAGTGGAGCGAGAGAACGGGACAGTATGGAAAGCAGTCACTCTAGCTCTAAGGACCAAGGGCCTCCCTATCTCCCGCTGGCAGGAAGTCCTCTCAGATGTGCTCCATTCGATACGGTCGCTATTGTGTACTGCCACTAATGCCACGCCTCATGAACGAATGTTTAGCTTTCCCCGGAAATCCACCTCAGGCGTATCCATGCCGTCATGGCTCTCCACCCCAGGTCCGGTATTCGTGCGAAGGCATGTGAGGGGCCATAAGACGGACCCTCTCGTGGAGCCAGTGCACCTACTCCACGCCAACCCCCAATACGTGTATGTCCGGCACGCCGACGGAAGGGAGGACACCGTGTCAATAAAAGACGTCGCCCCAGCCGGTAACGACAACAACCACGGCAATAGCAGCAACAACGACCACAGCAACTCTTACCCACCCACTACTCTTTCATCACCCCCGGAAGAACATCGACCAATGGCACCCCCACCAACTACCCCTTCAACAACCCTGGCGGCACCCCCGGCAGAGACCCAGGAGGCCACCGGGGACACCCAGCCGACACCCGCGACACCACAACAGCCACGTCGGTCGCAGAGGACTACCAAACCCCCGAACAGACTAAATCTATAGAAGGGGTGAATGTGATGAAATATTCCATTCATCACTGCCTGTGACTGTGGTTGGTTTCAGGTTTCCCCTCACCATTGTATTGCCTGTGACTGTGGTTGGTTTCAGGTTTGTCCTCACCATTGTATTGTATATTGGAATGTATGGAATGTGTTGTGTGTAGGGCTCCGCCCATACCTGGCCTCTATGTAAGCCAGCTCAGTCTGGCCTCATATCCAGTACTGCAGAGCTCCAGATGGAAGATACCTCTCTCCACTGCGTGTTATCTTCTAAGTTAATAAAAGCCTTGTTTTGTTTCGCTAACATCGAGTCTCGGGATTATTGAGGCACATCACTCTGTATCTAACCCGTGCTGTACCTGCCCTTGGAGTGTTTGATGGGACAGTGTAGAGGGAGCTTTATTCTGTATCTAACCCGTGCTGTACCTGCCCTGGGAGTGTTTAATGCTGACGCTGGTCTGAAATTGTAAGTGTTTTATTCACAGCACCAATGTCTTTCTTATTGAGCCCAATATTCACACACAAAATTCAACAATTCTTTAAGACACAACTGTTTTTGATTGGCACGCCTCACTGAATTTACTCGCTATCCCAATTTGTTTGCTCTTTAATAGGAGATCGTGTTGATATGAATGATAGAGTTTTTGTTTGGAAAGCTTGATGCTCTTCGGGGGTGAAGACAGGTAAAAGAGTTATGAACAGAAATAAATTGGAAGTCTTGAGGGTGTTTCAGTATTTGTGGAACAGTCACAGCGAAGGGCCTGACGCAGTGAGCATTTGTTAAAGGCTGCTGGTGGTAGTGATACAGAACAATGGAGCATCTGAGACAGAGAAACAGACTGTGCTGTAGGTGAGCCACAGATCGATGGATCTGAATACTGATCAATGCATATCATCGTCACCAGGTCTGTCTCTTTCAGACTCGCATTCCTTTTCTTCTGAGGATCTTAAATGTGGCCCTGAGATTATTTCAGCTGAAGCATGAGGAGGCCAGCTGTATGTAAAGGTGCTCCGGAGATCGCTCACTGGAGCTTCTTTTAACCCTTTGACATCCCAGTTTTAACATGGCTCACCTGGTAAATACGATGCACAGTGTAGAACTGGGCCTGAGCCCACTGTCGGTCGGTGCTGAATTAAATAATCTGTCAAACAGCTGCCTTAGACTAGAGAAGGGGAAATGAGTTGGACCATTATCCAGTGACTCTGCTGGAAAGTGCAAGGATGTGCACATGGTTCATGGAAAAGGATCGTCTCAAGTGTGCTGTCTCCCATGGTTAAATATCCTGCCAACACAAATGTCTGGACTCAGACAGGAAGAATAGCCACTTTGGTGAGGTCATGAAGGGTGACCATTGCATCCAAACCCATATCTAGTAACAGAGCCATGAGCAGAGGGGAGAAGAAAAGTACTTGGATCCAACATTAAGTTTTTTCCAAGAATATCAGTCTGCAGATGATGCAGACTGGAGATCAAAGTTCCGCTCGTTTGCCAAGTGTCGTTATGTTTGGATCAAGAACCCACTTGAATCAGAATTCTTATAACAAGAACATAAACATAGCTAATTGACACATTCCTGTCCCATGGCGTAATTAACCATTGAGTCAGTGACGGAGGCTGAAGAAACAGAGCAAGAGCATGTTTCAAAAAAGACACTGGGCTCCCTGGAACTGCACATGTTATTGTTATCAGTAGCTGTGCATTAAGAACAGGATAATGGGAATACTTCCTACTTGGATCAAGAATTCCGTATAGTGACTGGGAAAGGGATAGGTCCAATGGAATTCATTCCAATGAAACAGCAGCTTGGACTGTGCCACATAGGATAACTGGAAGCTGGGAGTGTGTTACATGGGACAACTAGGAGCTGGGAGTGTGTTACATGGGATAACTACAACAACAGCAACAACTTGCATTCATATGGTGCCTTTATCATCCCAGTGCGCTTCACAGGAGTGTTATCAAGCAAAATTTAACACTGGAGATATTAGGACCGGTGGAGGTAGGTTTTAAGGAGCGTTTTAAAGGAGGAGAGAGAGGTGGAGCGGTTTAGGCAGGGAATTCCAGAGCTTAGGGCCGAGGCAACAGAAGGCACGGCCACCGATGGTGGAGCGAAGGAAATCGGGGATGCTCAACAGGCCAGAGTTAGAGGAGCGCAGATATCTCTAAGGGTTGTAGGGCTGGAGGAGGTTATAGAGATAGGGAGGGGTGAGGCCATGGAGGGATTTGAAAATAAGGATGAGAATTTTAAATTTGAGGCTTTGCCAGATGGGAAGCCAATGTAGTTCAGCGAGTAGAGGGGTGATGGGTGAACATGACTTGGTGTGAGTTAGGACACAGGCAGCAGAGTTTTGGATGAGTTCGATAACTAGGAGCTGGGAGCATGTTACACGGGACAAGTGGGATCTGGGAGTGTGGGGGTATGTTAGTGTTATGCTTTGGTTTCCTTCCCTGTCTTTCTTCTCCAAGATACTACAACTTCTGTATTTTAGATTGGTATTTCCCTATTCACTCTATCGAAACCCTTCGGAATTTTAAAAATGTCCAATAAATCTCCTCTTTGCCTTCTCTGCTCCAGTGGAAATAGTCCCATTATCTGAAGTCTCTCTTTTATAACTACAGTTTCCCATCCCTGGCATCATCCTGGTGAATCTACGCTGTACGCTCTGTATGGCTTTAGTGTCCTTTCTATAATGGGGTGTCCAAAACTGCACATAGTACTCGAATTGTGGGCGGACCATTGATTTGTATAAATATATAATTACCTCTTTACTCTTCTACTCTGTGCGCCTATTTATAAAACCCAAAATGCTGTTGGTCTTTCTATGACCTCAGGGTTTCTCATCCAGTACATTAAGCAGTAGGTCACCATACAGAGTGGGCAGTCTTGATTGGTGACCCATGTGTCAGAGTGCTATTGCTATGCACTTGGCTCAAGATGCATGGAAGGAGGTGGATAGGAGCTGGTGCTGCGAAGGGAGTGCATTGTAATGACCACCCATAAAGCTATGGAGATCAGTGAGGAATGCATGGAGAGGAGGAAACAGAGCAACATCTACATCTACAAAGTGATGAAGCAGGTTCACCCTGACTCCGGCATCTCCTCCAAGGCCATGAGCATTATGAACTCTTTTGTGAATGATATTTTCGAGCGTATTGCGGGTGAGGCTTCCCGCCTGGCCCATTACAACAAGCGGCACACCATCAGCTCCCGGGAGATCCAGACCGCCGTGTGCTTGCTGCTGCCCGGGGAGCTGGCCAAGCACGCAATGTCTGAAGGGACAAAGGCGGTGACCAAGTACACCAGCTCCAAGTAAATCTCCACAACGGACCAACAAGACCAAACACAGTCTGTGTTGATGCTGTGGATTAACATGATGTTACAGTGCAGGCCCCAACATTGTCATTCACGGTGAGCTCATTGATTTTTTTTTTATACACTGACTCCAGGTCCTTTGAAAAGTGCTCTTTGCATTTACACAGGTGAAGAATGAGCACTGTCAGCAGTGCATACAGGCAAACCTAGAAAACTAGTGAAATCTGACACAGCCCCAAAGAAGCTGATAGTTCAAAAATCACCCTGAATATAGGCCTTTTAACATCTGGAAGTGCAGTGCGACATGGCCAGGTGATAACATTCAATCACTTTGATCGGAGGGGAAGAATCCTAAAGTACTCAAGTGCAGTTTGCAGCTGTGTTGAATTTAGAAATTGCTGAAGGGGGAAATGTGGGCTAGAGATGTGAGATTTATTTTCGAGGAGGGAGGTTTGGAGGCATTTCCACCCCCCCCCCCCCCCCAGAAGGTTTTCATTTGACACTTTTTATTTTGACCTTTTTACAGCATTTTGGAGTCTACTGTAATTCTGTTTTTCAAACCAAAAATATTTTCTCCTGGAAGGGTCAGAGATTTTAAATACGGAAATAAAAGTTGTTTTAGGAACTTTGATCCAACTTTACAGTAAAATTACGGTAAAATTACAATAAACAGGTTAACACCTTCCTGTTAAAATAACAGATAGAGGAACAGCAAACAAACATGTGAAGTAATCGACCGTTCCTTCATCGTTGCTGGGTCAAAATCCTGGAACTCCCTCCCTAACAGCACTGTGGGAGTATCTTCACCACACAGACTGCAGCAGTTCAAGAAGGCGGCTCACCGCCACCTTCTCGAGGGCATTTAGGGATGGGCAATAAATGCTGGCCTTACCAGCGATGCCCACATCCCATTAATGAATTTTTTTTTTTAAAGTATCCGCAGGTGCCTGATTTATTACTAAGATACGTCAGTGTCTGACTACCTTGTTATTCCAGATGGTTCTTCAGAAGCTTCCCAATCATAGTAATTTCATGCTAACATGGTACTGCATGAGGGAATGCATGCCAGGGTGATTGCGCCAGTATTTGCCAGACTGATTTTTGAACTATCAGCTTCTTTGGGGCTGTGTCAGGTTTCACTAGTTTTCTAGGTTTGCCTGTATGCACTGCTGACAGTGCTCATTCTTCACCTGTGTAAATGCAAAGAGCACTTTTCAAAGGACCTGGAGTCAGTGTATAAAAAAAAAATCAATGAGCTCACCGTGAATGACAATGTTGGGGCCTGCACTGTAACATCATGTTAATCCACAGCATCAACACAGACTGTGTTTGGTCTTGTTGGTCCGTTGTGGAGATTTACTTGGAGCTGGTGTACTTGGTCACCGCCTTTGTCCCTTCAGACACTGCGTGCTTGGCCAGCTCCCCGGGCAGCAGCAAGCACACGGCGGTCTGGATCACCACTCATTTCCTCACACTTCTAAGTCTGCACCCAGTACTGTGAATAGTTATAGCAATGAGTTTACACCAGAGCATTGTTAACGATGGCCCTGGGATTATTAACTACTAGTAACATTGAGCGGTCACTAGGGATGGTCATGGGATTATTACTTACTCGTAACATTGGGATCTTTCTAACGATGGCCCAAGGATTACATCGAATATACAGCACAGAAACAGGCCATTCGGCCCAGCCAGTCTGTGCTGGTGCCAGTACTCCGTGAGCCCTCCTCCCATTCCATCTACCTCATCTCAGCCTTTCAGCATGTCTTTCTATTCCCTTTTCTCTCATGTACTCATCCAGTTTCCTTTTGAAAGCATCTAAGCTCTCTGCCTCAACCACCTCCTGTGGTAGTGAGTTCCACATGCTAACCACTCTCCGAGTAAAGACATTTCTCCTCATTTCCCTATTGGACTTATTAGTAACTATCTTGTATTTATGGCCCCTAGTTTTAGATTCCCCCACAAGTGGAAACATTCTCTCCACATCTACCCTGCCCAACCCATTCAGAATTGTAAAGACCTCTATCAGGACACCTCTAATCTTCTCTTTTCTAAAGGATAAAAGCCCCAACCTGTTCAATCTTTCCCGATGGCTGTAATCTCTCAGTTCTGGTACTGTCCTTGTAAATGTTTTTTTCACTATCTCCAGTGCTTCTCTGTCCTTTTTACAGTATGGAGACCAGAACTGTGCACAGTACTCTAGTGCAGCCTGACCAGGGTCCTATACACGTTTAACATAACTTCACTACTTTTGAATTCTATACCCCTAGAAATAAATCCCAGTGCTTTGTTAGCATTTTGAATTGCTTTGCTGACCTGCGATGCTGGTTTTAATTTTTTGTTCACCTCTATCCCTAGATCTCTTTGCTCTTCTACCCCATTCCATTTAATTTCTAAGGTGCAGGTGATGTTTCTATTTTTCCTACCAAAGTGCATCACCTCACAGATATCTATGTTAAAGTTCATTTGCCACTTTACTGCCCAGTCTGCAAGATTTCTAATGTCTTCTCGTATTATGTTGCATTCTTCCTCAGTGTTGGCTATACCCCCTAGTTTGGTATCATCTGCAAATATTGATATCAAATTATATGTTCCTAAGTCCAAATCATTAATGTAAACTATGAATAACAGTGGCCACAGCACTGATCCTTGTGGAACACCGCTTTCTACCTTCCTCCAATCTGAATAACTACCCTTCATCCTACTCTCTGCTTTCTATTTTTTTCGCCAATTTGCTATCCATTCAGCTATTTGCCCCCTGACTCCACATGCCCTAACCTTTGTCATGAGCCTGCTGTGTGGTACCTTATCAAAGGCCTTTTGAAAATCCAAGTATATGACATCGACTGTATTATCCTTGTCTGCTCTTTCCATTACCTCTTCAAAGAATTATCAGGTTAGTTAAGCGTGACTTAGCCTTTCGGAATACATGCTGACTATTTTTAAAATTATATTTTGTCTCTAGATGCTCTTCTATCACTACTTTTAGTATAGATTCCAGTATCTTTCCTATCACTGACATTAAACTGACTGGTCTATGGTTCCCAGGTTTTGTTCTATCTCTCTTTTTGTATACAGTAACAACATTAGCTGTCCGCCAGTCCTCAGGCACTACCTCCTTCTATGGAACTTTTATTATATCTATAAACTAGTGCCGCTCCTATCTCCTACCTAGTTTCCTTGAGTAGATGTGGGTGCATACCATCCGGACCTGTGGCCTTATCCTATTAGTTTTGCTAGTTTGTCAATTATTTTCTCCCTTTCTATCCCAACTGTATTAATATTCTTTTTAAGCTCATCCTCTAGTGAAGTGACTATTTTGTTATCTTCTTCAGTAAAACCTGAGGTGAAGTAGTTATTCATTACCTCTGCCATTTCTCTGTCATTACCTGTGAGTTTATCTTGCTCATCCTTTAGTGACCCTATCCCTATTTTAATTTTATTATTTATGTGTCTATAGAACACTTTATAACTTATTTTCATATTACTTGATTATTTGATTTTGTAATTTCTCTTTGCCTTCCTGATGTTTTTTAAACTTCTCTCCTAAGTTTCTTTTGTCCTCCTCCTCTTCTATGTCTTTTTCTTTAGATTCAGTTTTTCCTTTAGTTCTTTCAAGGTGTCCCATAATTAGCATGCTTGTTTTTAGCCTTTAGTGGAATACATTTCTCTTGAACTCTATTGATTACCCTTTTAAAGATTTCCCACTGTTTTTCTGTTTTTTGAGATTTTCTCCCAGTTTACTTTTTTAGTTCCACCCTCATTTCCTCATAATTTGCTCTTTTCCAATCAATGACCTTAGTCTTTGTCCTACTTATGTCAATCTGGATCCTAATCTAAGAACATATGTAATAGGAGCAGGAGTACGCCATTTGGCCCTTCGAGTAGACAAGATCATGGCTGATCTTCTACCTCATCTCCACTTTCCTGCACTATCCCCATATCCCTTGATTCCCTTTTTAATATCCAAAAATCTATCAATCTCTGTCTTGATTATACTCAACGACTGAGCCTCCACAGCCCTCTGGGGTAGAGAATTCCAAAGATTCACCACCCTCTGAGTGAAGAAATTTCTCCTCCTCTCAGTCCTAAATGGCCGACCCCTTATTCTGAGACTGTGACCCCTGGTTCTAGACTCCCCAGCCAGGGGAAACATCCTCCCTGCATCTACCCTGTCAAGCCCTGTAAGAATTTTGTATGTTTCAATGAGATCACCTCTCATTCTTCTAAACTCCAGAGAATATAGGCCTAGTCTACTCAATCTCTCCTCATAGGACAATCCCCCCCACCCCAGGAACCAGTCTGGTGAACCTTCGTTGCACTCCCTCTGTGGCAAGCATGGGAAAGCAAGTTGTGCAGAGGACTCAAAGGATCTGCAAAGGGATATAGACAGGCTAAGTGAGTGGGCAAACATTTGGCAGATGGAGTATAATGTGGGAAAGTGCAAGGCTATCCACTTTGGCAGGAAAAATAAAAAAGCAAATTATTATTTAAATGGAGAGAGATTACAAAATGCTACAGTTCAGAGGGACCTGGGGGTCCTTGTGCATGAAACACAAAAAGTTAGCATGCAGGTACAGCAAGTAATTAAAAAGGCAAATGGAATGTTGGCCTTTATTACAAGGGGGCTGGAGTATAAAAGTAGGGAAGTCCTGCTACAACTGTACAGGGTATTGGTGAGACCACACCTGGAGTACTGCGTACAGTTTTGGTCTCCTTATTTAAGGAAGGATATACTTGCATTGGAGGCAGTTCAGAGACGATTCACTAAGTTAATTCCAGAGATGAGGGGGTTGACTTCTGAGGAAAGGTTGAGCAGGTTGGGCCTATACTCATTGGAATTTAGAAGAATGAGAGGTGATCTTATTGAAACATATAAGATACTGAGGGGGCTCGACAAGGTAGATGCAGAGAGGATGTTTCCCCTCGTGGGGAAATCTAGAACTCAGAGGCACAGTTTCAGAATAAAGGGTCGCCCTTTTAGAACTGAGATGAGGAAGAATTTCTTCTCTGAGGGTTGTAAATCTGTGGAATTCTCTGCCCCAGAGAGCTGTGGAGGCTGGGTCATTAAATACATTTAAGGTGGAGATAGACAGATTTTTGCAAGATAAGGGAGTGAAAGGTTATGGGGAGTGGGCAGGGAAGTGGCTTTGAGCCCAAGATCAGCCATGATCTTATTGAATGGCGAAGCAGGCTTGAGGGGCCAAGTGGCCTATTCCTGCTCCTGTTTCTTATGTTCCTTAGGTAAGGTCCCTCTGAACTCTAGCATTTCCCAATCTCTCACCATTTAAAAAATACTCTGCTTTTCTATTTTTCCTACCAAAGTGGATAACTTCACATTTCTCCACATTATATTCCATTTGCCATGTTCTTGCCCACTCACTGAGCCTGTCTATATCCCCTTGAAGCCTCCTTGCATCCTCCTCACAACTTCCATTTCCACCCAGCTTT
Source organism: Somniosus microcephalus (assembly GCF_052327205.1). NCBI lineage: Eukaryota > Metazoa > Chordata > Chondrichthyes > Squaliformes > Somniosidae > Somniosus > Somniosus microcephalus. The sequence goes on from NC_141019.1 coordinate 12,175,204, forward strand.
GTATCATCAGCAAACTTGGCTATATTACATTTGGTCCCCTCATCCAAATCATTGATATAGATTGTGAATAACTGAGGCCCAAACATGATCCTTACGGTACCCCACTAGTTACAGCCTGCCAGCCCGAAAATAACCTGTCTATTCGTACTCTCTGAGGATTGGTTAACGGACAGAAAACAATCGATGCTAGTATATTGCCCCCAATCCCATGAGCCCTAAATTTGTTAAATAACCTCTTGTGTGGCACCTTATTGAAAGCCTTCTGGAAATCCAAATACACCACATCCACTGGTTCCCCCTTCTCTATTCTGCTAGTTACAACCTCAAAAAACAGAGTTTGAACAGAATCTTGAACCTTACTATGTTGTGATCACGACTACTAAGATTATTAACTACTAGTGACATTGAGAGGTCACCAGGGATGGCCCAGGGTTAATTGCCTACTTGTAACATTTGTAATAAAACAGAAAATACTGAAATACTCAGCAGGTCAGGCAGCATCTGTGCAGAGAGAAACAAATTTAACATTTCAGGTTGATGACCTTTCGTCAGAACTCATTTGCAGTTTGCTGCACCCGTTAGGGTACCAGTCGCCTGTTTGCTGGCCTGCTCTAGGTCTCCAGTAGTTTCACAGATGGTTGGATGGATGATACACTCTGCTAGATGCAGCCTGAAGGCAGTCAGTGAGTTATTTTGTCATCCCAGCCAAGTGCTCTGGGTGGTTGTAGTCAGGCAGAGTGGTTCAGTGAGCGGGATACTATCAGATGGTCATTCCCTTAATCTTCCCCAACCTTCGGGCCTGAGCACTTGCTGGCCACCGCTGATGTGAAGGCAAAGTCAAGGGAGACCAGAACTATGGGCCATAAATACAAGCTAGTTACTAATAAATCCAATAGGGAATTCAGGAGAAACTTCTTTACCCAGAGAGTGGTTAGAATGTGGAACTCTCCATCACCGGAGTAGTTGAGGCGAATAGTCTAGATACATTTAAGGGGAAGCTCGATAAACACACGCGGGAGAAAGGAATAGAAGGATATGTTGATGGGGTGAGATGAAGTAGAGTGGGAGGAGGCTCGTGTGGAGCATAAACACCGGCACGGACCTGTTGCGCCGAATGGCCTGTTTCTGTGCAATGTAGAATATTGCAGCATGATGCATTTGGGCTGAAGCAAGGGGGGGGGGGGGACTTGGGATGTTGTAGCCCAGATCATTGGCTATGTCCAGCAGCTCTTTGCCTATACCAGTCATGCTACACAGGGTGCTAAGCACTGAAATTGGCCAGCATCTGTGTGTTGTTTCTGAATTGGACAGTTCTCCTCCACCACACGACCTATTCAGAAGTCCCCATGGGGCAGCAGACAGACACAACATTTCTTGCTCCTCACTCCAGGGAAACATTGGCTGCTACAAACTCCAGTGCACAGGTTGTGCCCGACACATCAATCTCCCTGTGCTCCAGGCTGCAGTGTATGAGAGCTGCTCTGCCTCCCTTCCTGTCCTATCTGTCTGATCTACAATGCTGCAGTCCAGTAGGCTGAAGCAGTCTGTGCTGGACAGATGTGTCTCATTTACTGAGGCAATGGGGACATTGCGGTTCTGTAGAGTCCCGAGTTGCTCTCCCATGTTCTGAATGCTTCTAATGTTTACATGTAACACATTTATTCCCTTCACGGGGGCAATGGCGGTGTTTTATTTTGATGGAGCTGATTCATTGCAGCCACTCATGGTCTCTATCAGGACTCACAGATATCTGGCATTGCTTGATGAGGCCAGTGTGCCCTTCACTCTGTCACCATACTGCTTGATAGTGTTGTCAAAGAAAGCGAGCAGGCTATAGTCTGTTAAAGGAATGGAAAAGGTAATTCCAGAATATTACTTTAAATTAAATTGAGAGTAGGACAAGGGGTCACAGGGTAAAACTAGTGCAAGGGGAATTTAGGATATATTAGGAGATTCTTTACACAGAGAGTGATCAATACATGGAACAGAGGAGGGGAGGCAAAAAACCCTGCAATCATTTAAGAAACAATCAGATGACACATCGGGGAGAATGTCGAGTCTTTCTGGGTGGATGAATGAAGATGGGCCGAATGGCCTTCCTCATTCGTTCTTATCTTGTAATATATGTATATTTTTAATGTGTATAGAAACTACCTTTTTCATTTTTCAAATGGTGCATTCACTGCAGGGGTTTGCCCTATTGGATCCTGAAGAATCCCATGACTGATTTGGGGGTTGTGACACCATGAAATTGTTGCTGACGCATGATTGGTTGCTGGGCCATTAAAAGGCAGTCAGCTGAGCTGCTGCTCGGTTGATTTTGCCTGTTACACATTTCAGAACTTTGAAAAACACTTAAAATAGCACCCTTAACCTCGAGAGTTTTTCTGTCTCTCACGAGAGATTGTGTGACTGCAGGGGGAGGGGAATGGGAGCGATGATATGCGTGAGCTTCACTGTAATGGAAAAAAGACAGGCTCGAAGGACCAGCTGGTCTTTTCCTATGCTTTTTTCGTATGTTTTGTAACCTTCTCTGTTCCAGTAAAAAGCTCTTATTTTTCATGCCTTTCTTCATAACTCTACCCTCGCATCCCTGGTGTTAATCAACTGAATCTTCACTGTCCCTTTTCCGTGGCTCTAATGTTCTTATTATAATGCGGGCCCCAGAACTGCGTAGAGTACTCCAACTGTGGCCAAACCAGTGCCTTGTAACAAATTCAGCATCACGTTCCTGTTTTCTGATGCAGAGGACCACCTACATCCACCTCTATAACATCTCCTGCCTCCACCTCTACCTCAGCCCATCTGCTGCTGAAACCCTATTCCATGCCTTTGTCACCTCCTGAATCAACTATTCCAACTCTCCTGGACAGCCTCCTATCCGCCACCCTCCATAAACATCAGCTCATCCAAAACTCTGCTGCTTGTGTCTGGACCCCTCCACTGTACCACTTCCCTCTCCCTGAAAGCCACCTCTTTCACCAAGCTTTTGATCACCCCATACATCATCTTTGGCATGCTGTCCATTTTTTGATTATTCCTGTGAAGCATCTTGGGATGTTTTTCTATGTTCAAGGTACTATATAAATGCTGCTTGTTGCTTTTATATTCGATGCCCCTGTGTATAAAACCCAGAATCCCATTTGTTTTTTTTTTAATACCTTTTCTGCCTTTGCTCTCACTCTCACCTTTACAGACCGATGTAACTTCTGCACCCCTTCATGAATGGATTCTTCCGAAGTGTGACTGGAAAACAGTGAGGAGACTAATCTCTCACAGGTAATGAACTAGATCAAAATCTGGAATAACCAGCTTTAATAATTTGGGAGAGGCTCCTTGAGTTACACAGGAAATAGGTACAGCCCATAGAAGGACAATTATGGCATACAACATCTGGCGTAAAAGGCTATCCTGAAAAAGCTGGTTCACTTTTTGACTCTGTAGGATCAGTAAGATTCTTGGAAAAATTGGTCAGAAGCTTGGCTTAGGAATTCAACGGGTTTAAACACTGAAGTTCCCTGTCAATAACATGACCATACTTGGTGTTAGGGGTTTAGTTGTTGGCTTGGTGCCCAGAACCGAGGCGGACTGTAGTAATATACATAAACAATGCCCATGAAGTCAGTAAGAATGGGCTGTGGCACCTTAGACTGCTAAAAGCCATTTGTGGGTTTGATGAAACCCCAGCGCCTTCACTGGTGGAAGGGTATAATTACAGTGTGACATGTTTACATAGGAGTTTCATTATACGTGTAGACATAGGAATTTATAATGGAAATCTAAAAATAAGGACAGAATGAATGGCTTTGAAATGGGGACTGAATTACATCTGCACGCCCTGGTCCAATTATCTGCCTCCCCTCCAAACCCTATTTTACAACAACAACGTGTGTTTATATAGCGCCTTTAACGTAGCAAAACGTCCCAAGGCGCTTCACAGGAGCGATTATCAAACAAAATTTGACACCGAGCCACATAAGGAGATATTAGGACAGATGATCAAAAGCTTGGTCAAAGAGGCAGATTTTAAGGAGCATCTCAAAGGAGGAAAGGGAGGTAGAGAGGCGGAGAGGTTTAGGCAGGGCATTCCAGAGCGGAGGGCCTTGGCAGCTGAAGGCACGGCCACCAATAGTGGAGCGATTGAAATCGGGGATGCTTGAGGGCAGAATTGGAGGAGTGTAGATATCTCGGGTGGGGATTTGAAAACAAGGATGAGAATTTTAAAATCGAGGCGCTGCTTAACCGGGAGCCAATGTAGGTCAGCGAGCACAGGGGTGATGGGCGAACGGGACTTGGTGCGAGTTAGGACACAGGCAGCCGAGTTTTGGATCACCTCAAGTTTAGAGGGTGGAATGTGGGAGGCCAGCCAGGAGTGTATTGGAATAGTCAAGTCTAGAGGTAACAAAGGCATGGATGAGGGTTTCAGCAGCGGATGAGCTGAGGCAAGGGTGGAGACGGGCGATGTTATGGCGGTGGAAATAGGCGGTCTTAGTTATGGCGCGGATATGTGGTTGGAAGCTCATTTCAGGGTCAAATATGACACCAAGGCTGCGAACAGTGTGGTTCAGCCTCAGACAGATGTTAGTGAAAGGGGTGGAGTCGGTGGCTAGGGAACGGAGTTTGTGGCGGAACCGAAAACAATGGCTTCAGTCTTCCCAATATTTAATTGGAGGAAATTTCTGCTCATCCAGAACTGGATGTCTGACAAGTGGTCTGACAATTTAGACACCGTGGAGGGGTCGAGAGAAGTGGTGGCGAGGTAGGACTGGGTGTCGTTTTATCTGAAGACTACACTTGATCTTGATTCTGTTTGCAGCGCAATGGGAGATCGGCTAAGTTTTATATAGAAGAAGATGCAAATGACAGGAGTTTCCCTTCTTGCTATTTTTGCTTGTCTCGACACGCTCGGGTTGTGAGCCAAAAATAATACATTGAGAATTAGTCTGCAACTTGTTAAAGATTCTTTTAAAGAAAAACAAATAATATTTAATACAAGTTCAATGCTGGTTTTATCTCAAACACTGAACTCATTACTTGTCTTGAAGGCTTGGTTGAGGTCTTGGGGTCTGGTGGGTTGTGGGGGGATGTGCTGTGGTGATTACTGTTGTACAATGTGTTCTGTTTGACTCTTCTAAATTATTTTGTTTTTATATTTTTGTTGATGCGGGAGGGCGGCGCACTCCGATCCGCGGGAGGGCGCACGCGCCAATCCGTGGCAGGGCGCCATGCCCTGTGGGAGGGCGGCGCGCTGTGCGGGAGGGTGCTCTGATCTGCGGGAGCGCGCTGTGTTGTGATGGAGTGTGCTGCACTACAGTTGTGAAAGGTGCACGGTGCTGGCATTGCGTCAATGATGTGACGATGCAATTACCGGGGTAGCAGAGACATCTGCCAAATCCTGGAAATTAAATGCACGAGAGAGGTTTGTCCCACATAGCAGTACAAACCTCCTGTACCCTAACCACAGGCTCATTGGCGAACCTGGGGCCAGCGCAAAGTTCCTGCAACCCTGGTTTGCACACCCTTTGCGCCCATTCCTCTGTCACCGCCTCGCAGCAGTGGAAATCCAGCCCTTAAATTTCTTATTTATCTTACGACTAGCTGAAGTGCCCGGCGGTGCCGAGGGTCTTTTGAGGGCATGTTGTTGTGGGAAGAGAGAGAGCGACTGGGGGGGAAGAGAGAGAGCGACTGGGGGGGAAGAGAGAGAGCGACCGGGGGGGGAAGAGAGAGAGCGACCGGGGGGGGGGAAGAGAGAGAGCGCGACCTGGGGGGGGGAAGAGAGAGAGCGACCGGGGGGGGGGAAGAGAGAGAGCGACCGGGGGGGGTGAAGAGAGAGAGCGACCGGGGGGGGTGAAGAGAGAGAGCGACCGGGGGGGGGAAGAGAGAGAGCGACCGGGGGGGGGGGGGGGAGAGAGAGAGCGACCGGGGGGGGGAAGAGAGAGAGCGACTGGGGGGGAAAGAGAGAGAGAGAGCGACGGGGGGGGGGAGGGGAGGGGTGAGGAAGAAGGGGGAGGGGGGGAGGGGAGGGGTGAGGAAGGGGGGGGAGGGGAGAAGGAGGGGAGCTCCCCGTCAGCCCGCCTCCCCGAGCCCCGCCCCCGATCTCCCGAGCCCCGATCCCGATCTCCTGAGCCCCGAGCTCCGCCCTCCCGATGCCCGATCTCCCGAGCCCCGCCCCCCCCGATGTCCCGAGCCCCGCCCCCCGCCCCAGCCGGCTTCACGAGCAGAGAGACGCCGCCGCGCAACCTACCGCGTGAGGCCGGGCCGGACTCAAGTCGCGCACGCTGACTCCTGCCCCACCCGCCTTTACTAAGATGGTGGCGACGCTCGGCTCAGGCCCGCCCCCTCCAGCCTTCACAAAGATGGCGGCGATCGCGAGCCGCTTGTTGAGTGCGACGGGAGGTGCCTAGCTCGGGCGTGGCTGGGCAACAGAGGCCCAGGCTTACAGGCCTGGAAAAACGGTGAAAGGTAGGAAAATTCTAGATGTTAGAGAAAAGATTTACAAATTAATTAACTTTTTAAAAAAACAATTTGTGTTTCAAAAGCAACTTTTTTTTTTGCTGGAAATGTAGATTTGAAAAGAAACACGCAGAAAGTGGGAAAAAGAAATGAAGAGTTTGGAATCAAGATGGCGGCCACTCACCTCGGTTCAGAATGATAAGGCCCACCCACACACGCACCAATTGGTCAACCGTCAGGTCACTGAACTGTAGGATTGGTCAATCGTCCTGTCACTCGACTGTAGGATGGCCCGCCCGCACACGCAATGAACCCGCCCCGTGACGCAGCAATTGGTCGACCGTCGGGTCGCTCGACTGTACGATTGGTCAACCTTCATGTCACTCGATGCTAATGAGCGGATAATGAGCGGAATTTTGAACATTTTTTGGATACCGTCGGAACAATTTTTGTCCGACCAAAAAGTAAATACGCCTACAAGAGTCCCCTAATGATGAGCTTTCTTTTGATATAACATATGTGTAGGTACGCTCTATAACTTTTGATTGTATAGCCGGACAGAAAGATAGACAGAGAGACATACTGTTTTTTATATATATCCGTTTTTTATATATATATATATATATATATAGGATAGGATGTGGGTATATTAACAGGACATCAGAGACAAGAGGGGATTCAGCTTTCGTTGCCTGGTGTCTAATAGTCACAGCAGGTACGTACCTACAGCACCCCAGTGAAGAAAGCTCTGAAAGCACAGACCATTTTGTGAACTTCTGAAATGGGCTAATTCAGAGTGCGGTGCTCCCGAGCCTGTCAAGCTAGTGCTGCTTAGCTGGCAGTGCTTCCTGCTCTGACTCACTGCTCCCCATTGTTCTTGCTTACACATCCACCCTCGTTACATGCAAGTACCTCACAGCAGTTTCCTGACGAAACATGTACAGCAGCTAATGTGGTGTCTGACTGCTCGGGTGCACCCTGCTGTCGATATCGTGGACTCACGCTGGCGTTGGGCTGGGCTCAAGTGTCCTCATCCACATCTGCAGCCCTTCTCTTTCCACAGTCTTGCACCCAATCAAATACACCCTCTGCAGCTCCCTCACACACACACACAGAAAAGAGGAACTGAGAAGGAAGGGAAGGCAACATTGAGGTTTAAATATTTAATCGTCTTTCTCATAAGCCCTTGCCACGGCCACTCCTTACTCGGATAAATCACAAATTATCCAAAGGAGTAGCTGCAATCCTTCCCATTTTGCAAATGATGGAAGCAGTTCCCTCCTCCTGCTTATGCCACCATGATCTTCTGTCTGCTTGCTATGTGCCTCTGAGATCAAGGCTCATGTTCACTTTTGTATCTTCAATAACCTCCCTCTGTTACGGGCCGGAATTTTTACCTTTGTGTTGGGTCGGGTGTGTGCGGGCGGTGTAGCAGGTCGGGAATGCGATGTTCTGAGCAACCCACTGCTCAGAGCGACTTTCACTTAATGACCCCACGCGTGTTTCCCGGCCCCATTAAATGGTGTGGGTCTGATGACGTCATCAGTGACTCGTTTCCAGTGCCGATATTTAAAGCGGCTTTGCACTGAACTCACTTGAAGGCTGCCAGAGGAGGGTGGAAGGTGTCAAAGAAAGGCCACATTACTGCGATAACGTTGGAAGAGTGGATAGCCAAAGGCAGAGGGCTGGACCACGGTTCTGATTCATCGCTGCATACTCTTGTGGAGGCTGTCGGAGCACGCAGGGAAGTCCTCTTCCCTGCTGATAGGCAAAGGAGACCTCCACAAGAATCTGGCTGGATAGCTGCAGGGATGTGGTGAGAAGGACCTGGATCCAGTACCATAAACGATTCAATGATCTCATGAGGTCAAGAAAGGCGAGTGCAATGCCACACTCACCCTCATCCTGAAGTGCCTGTCAAGACAACCCCATCACGCTGCCTTTCCAAGCCTACACTTGCACATCATTACTCACACCAACATACCTTGCATGTCCTCCCATCCCTCTCTCTTTATGTACCCCCTCACATCCCCCTCTGACTAACCACCCCTCACACTCACCCTCATCCTAATGCAATCATAGCAAGTAACACCACAGAAGGAGACTATTTGGCAATGGCACCCCACTCCCTCATAATCACCCTCATCCATTCCTTACACTCATTTCATCACTCTCACTCAAACTTCTCTTCTTTCCCTGCTTGCAGAAGACATCCCACAACAACAGGGAGAGGGCGAGAACCGGAGGTGGCCCTCCAGTAATTACACATCTCGCAGCAACAGGGAGAGGGGGAGAACCGGAGCTGGCCCTCCAGTAATTACACATCTCACAACAGGGAGAGGGGGAGAACCGGAGGTGGCCCTCCAGTAATTACACATCTCACAACAACAGGGAGAGGGGGAGAACCGGAGCTGGCCCTCCAGTAATTACACATCTCACAACAACAGGGAGAGGGGGAGAACCGGAGGTGGCCCTCCAGTAATTACACATCCCACAACAACAGGGAGAGGGGGTGAACCGGAGGTGGCCCTCCAGTAATTACACATCCCACAACAACAGGGAGAGGGGGTGAACCGGAGGTGGCCCTCCAGTAATTACACATCCCACAACAACAGGGAGAGGGGGTGAACCGGAGGTGGCCCTCCAGTAATTACACATCTCACAACAACAGGGAGAGGGGGTGAACCGGAGGTGGCCCTCCAGTAATTACACATCCCACAACAACAGGGAGAGGGAGAGAACCGGAGGTGGCCCTCCAGTAATTACACATCCCACAACAGGGAGAGGGAGAGAACCGGAGGTGGCCCTCCAGTAATTACACATCCCACAACAACAGGGAGAGGGGGTGAACCGGAGGTGGCCCTCCAGTAATTACACATCCCACAACAACAGGGAGAGGGGGAGAACCGGAGGTGGCCCTCCAGTAATTACACATCCCACAACAGGGAGAGGGGGAGAACCGGAGGTGGCCCTCCAGTAATTACACATCCCACAACAACAGGGAGAGGGGGTGAACCGGAGGTGGCCCTCCAGTAATTACACATCCCACAACAACAGGGAGAGGGGGTGAACCGGAGGTGGCCCTCCAGTAATTACACATCCCACAACAACAGGGAGAGGGGGAGAACCGGAGGTGGCCCTCCAGTAATTACACATCCCACAACAACAGGGAGAGGGAGAGAACCGGAGGTGGCCCTCCAGTAATTACACATCCCACAACAACAGGGAGAGGGGGAGAACCGGAGGTGGCCCTCCAGTAATTACACATCTCTCAACAGGGAGAGGGAGAGAACCGGAGGTGGCCCTCCAGTAATTACACATCCCACAACAACAGGGAGAGGGGGAGAACCGGAGGTGGCCCTCCAGTAATTACACATCCCACAACAGGGAGAGGGGGAGAACCGGAGGTGGCCCTCCAGTAATTACACATCCCACAACAGGGAGAGGGGGAGAACCGGAGGTGGCCCTCCAGTAATTACACATCTCACAACAACAGGGAGAGGGGGAGAACCGGAGGTGGCCCTCCAGTAATTACACATCTCACAACAACAGGGAGAGGGGGAGAACCGGAGGTGGCCCTCCAGTAATTACACATCTCTCAACAGGGAGAGGGAGAGAACCGGAGGTGGCCCTCCAGTAATTACACATCCCACAACAACAGGGAGAGGGGGAGAACCGGAGGTGGCCCTCCAGTAATTACACATCTCACAACAGGGAGAGGGGGAGAACCGGAGGTGGCCCTCCAGTAATTACACATCCCACAACAGGGAGAGGGGGAGAACCGGAGGTGGCCCTCCAGTAATTACACATCTCTCAACAGGGAGAGGGAGAGAACCGGAGGTGGCTCTCCAGTAATTACACATCCCACAACAACAGGGAGAGGGGGAGAACCGGAGGTGGCCCTCCAGTAATTACACATCTCACAACAGGGAGAGGGGGAGAACCGGAGGTGGCCCTCCAGTAATTACACATCCCACAACAGGGAGAGGGGGAGAACCGGAGGTGGCCCTCCAGTAATTACACATCCCACAACAGGGAGAGGGGGAGAACCGGAGGTGGCCCTCCAGTAATTACACATCCCACAACAGGGAGAGGGGGAGAACCGGAGGTGGCCCTCCAGTAATTACACATCTCACAACAGGGAGAGGGGGAGAACCGGAGGTGGCCCTCCAGTAATTACACATCCCACAACAGGGAGAGGGGGAGAACCGGAGGTGGCCCTCCAGTAATTACACATCTCACAACAACAGGGAGAGGGGGAGAACCGGAGGTGGCCCTCCAGTAATTACACATCCCACAACAGGGAGAGGGGGAGAACCGGAGGTGACCCTCCAGTAATTGCACATCCCACAACAGCGAGAGGGGGAGAACCGGAGGTGGCCCTCCAGTAATTACACATCTCACAACAACAGGGAGAGGGAGAGAACCGGAAGTGACCCTCCAGTAATTACACATCCCACAACAGGGAGAGGGAGAGAACTGGAGGTCGCTCTCCAGTAATTACACATCTCACAACAGGAAGAGGGGGAGAACCGGAGGTGGCCCTCCAGTAATTACACATCCCACAACAACAGGGAGAGGGAGAGAACCGGAGGTGGCCCTCCAGTAATTACACATCTCACAACAGGGAGGGGGGAAGAACCGGAGGTGGCCCTCCAGTAATTACACATCTCAACAACAGGGAGAGGGGGAGAACCGGAGGTGGCCCTCCAGTAATTACACATCCCACAACAACAGGGAGAGGGGGTGAACCGGAGGTGGCCCTCCAGTAATTACACATCCCACAACAACAGGGAGAGGGGGAGAACCGGAGGTGGCCCTCCAGTAATTACACATCTCACAACAACAGGGAGAGGGGGTGAACTGGAGGTGGCCCTCCAGTAATTACACATCTCACAACAACAGGGAGAGGGGGAGAACCGGAGGTGGCCCTCCAGTAATTACGCATCTCACAACAGGGAGAGGGGGTGAACCGGAGGTGGCCCGCCAGTAATTACACATCTCACAACAGGGAGAGGGGGAGAACTGGAGGTGGCCCTCCAGTAATTACACATCTCGCAGCAGAGGAGGCGGCTCTGGAAATTTCAGGAACTCGAGAGACGCTGGCGGTGAGAGACGGAAAGAGAGGGACATCCCAGCAACCTGGTGACAGAATCATATCTCATAAAACCACACGGCATACAACAGTCAGTGAAATGTCACCATGTGCATAATGGTAACGTTACCCATTCTTATTATAACACTTCTAATTCATCTCTTTAGTCTCCCACAGGTCCATCAGCTCCCTCCCTTCCTCCACTGTCCAGCCGGAGGAGAAAGACAACTCCTCAGTGGAGCCTCCAGCCTCTGAGGGTGCAGCGTCAGCAGACCCAGGCGCACCCAGCACCAGCACAGATACTCACAGCTCGGTGGGTTCTTTGCACCATAGAGTTGTCACCTGGTGTCTCACAATTCACAAGTGAGCAAGAGCAGGTGGTGTTGACCGGGACAACAGTGGAGACTCCTCGCCAGAGGGCACAGGATGCTCCCACTTCGCTCAGCTGCATGCAGATGCTCAGCCTCTGCAGGGGCCATTGAGAAGGAGGGTGATCTTGGAGGGGCAGCAACAATTGCAGGAGATTCTGGCATGTTTTGCAGCCGCGATGTCTGCAAATGTTCAGAGAATGGAGGAGTCTATCTCCAACATGAGCACCACCATGTCGCAGGCGATGGCGACGATGTGCTGTTCCATGGAAAGGACGGCCACCTGCATGGAGCAGCAAATGCACCAGTCATATGAGCACATGCTAGCTATGGACAACAGATGGCAGGCGATCATTGACCTCATCTCAAGGAGGGATATAAACGTTGACTTGGGCCTTCATCGCCCCACTGCTGTGCAGCAAGCTGCTCTCTGGCTCCTTGCTAGCAGGGAAGTGTGGGTAGCCCATGAGAGGGATGATGGTGAGAGGTGACATGGAAGTGTGGGCTCTTCTTAAAGTGCTCCCACTTCTCCCCCATTGCCTATCCCTCAGTCAGAGCCCCACATGCTTCCTTGGATCTCGATGGCCAGATCTGCCCCTGCACAATCGCAGGAGGAGCAGACTTTGGCGGGGCCATCAGAGACTCCAAAACCCAGAGGACATCCGCCAAAAGTGTCTATGCAGTCGCAGCAGGGAAATGTGCAGCCTGCCTCTACCTCTGCTGAAGCCACAGGGGTGCACCTCGTAGAAGCACTCGCAAAAGAAAAATGACACAATCCTAGATGCACGTGGGTGTATCAAAAAATGTTAATGCCAAGTTTCCGTTGTTTTGATGACACACATAAATGTTTTTCTTTGCACCACTTTCGGGTATTCTCCATTTTTGCCTCAAACCTTGGAAGTGGCTTTGTCACTTGGAGTGAATGGTGACACATTATTTAACCTGGAGCTTTGGGTGAGAGGAATGGTGTGGTCATTGTAGGGATGCTTTATGGTGTTTGGGTGGGGAACTTAGTAGAGCATGTGGCTGTGTTTGAACAAGTTAAGTAAATCTAGCCATGATGAGACCCTCCTGGGCAGCAATGTGCTGGTGCCAACTGCATCTCAGGTTCCTCCTCCTCCTCTGAAGAGGCTGTGTGCTGTGCGCCATGCTATGTTGTGACGCGCGCAGCAGACGACGATGATTCTGGAGACCCTGGCTGATGCATACTGAAGGGCTCCTCCAGATCTGTCAAGGCATCTGAGGTGCATCTTCAGCATGCCTATTGCTTGTTCTATGACACATCTCGTGGAGCTGTGGCTCTCATTATAATGCTTCTTGGCCTCGGCACTTGGCCTCCTCATGGGTGTCATGAGCTACGTCTTCAGTGGATAGCCCTTGCCTCCAAGCAGCCAGCCGGCAAGTCTGTTTGGAGGTGCGAAGAGCTGAGGGAGGGTGGATTGGTGCAGCACGAAAGAGTCATGACAGCTGCCAGGGAATCTGGCGCACACATGCATAATCATCTTTTTATGGTTACAGATGAGCTGCACATTGAGGAAGCCTTTGCAGTTCACAAAGATTCCTGGGTGATGTGGGGCTGCCCTGATGGTCACATGTGTGCAGTCGATAACACCCTGCACCTGTGGGAAGTCAGCCAGAGCCGCAAAGCCGAGTGCCTGCTTGGTAACACTGGCCTCATCAGTGGCAAAGTTGATATAATAAGCTGACTTGTGAAACATGGCATCGGTCACCTGGGTGATGCATCTGTGGGTGGCCGACTGCGAGATCCTGTAAATGTCCGCTGTAGATCCCTGAGGCGAAGAAGTTGAGGGCGGTGGTGACTTTGACAGCCACTGGCAAGGAGTGTCCACCAGGTCTTCTGGGCAGCAGGTCTTGCTCCAGCAAGCTGCAAATGTCTGTGACGACCTGGCGCGATAGCCCGAGCCTCCTGAAGTACTGCTGCTCTGTCATGTTGAGGAAGCTCATCCTCTGCCTGTATACCCTGTGTTGGGGGTACCGCCTCCGGCGCGCTGCAGCTCTGTGAAGCTGTCAAACACTGCCATTCTCTTTAGTTTGATGAGTCCTTGTGTTCAGGACTCATCAAACCTTTCAAATTTGTAAATTTCACATGGCTGTTGGTACGGAGGTTTCAACAGCCAGTCTGTGAAATTGACAAGGAGGATATCGGCTCTCCCGATCCACCGCGGCTGAAGGCTGTAGAAAGAAAACAAGGTAAGTGAACACTTTTTAAAACTTATCACTCACCTTGCATACTTAGCACTCCACACTTGCACCCATCACTCACCTCTACATCTTACTTCCAGGTGCCTCCGACCACCACAGACCTCCTCCAACCCGGCGGGGTTCTCCGAGGTCGGGAAGCCTTCACCTGTGAAGGTAAAATGGTACAAATCCTTTTTTCTGCCTGTTAACTACCTGTTAACAGGCAGTTAAAAGGATTAAACGCCTTTCCCACCTCCAGGAGATGGGACCCGAAGCTGCACATCTTCCCGCCTCCTGGCAAAAGTGCACGGAGGCGGGATGGGGGCGGGTTTGCCATCCGCCCCCACTTTCTCCAAATTTAGCGGCTGTCCCGCCTCCTCGGGGCTTGGAAAATCGAGCCCATAGAGTACAAAAGCTAGGAAATTATGCTAAACCTATATAAGACACTAGTTCGGCCCCAGCTGAGTATTGTGTCCCATTCTAGGCACCACACTTTAAGAAGGACAGGAACGCTTTGGAGAGGGTGCAGAAGAGATTTACAAGAATGGTTCCAGGGATGAAGGACTTCAGTTACGTGGATAGACTGGAGAAGCTGGGGTTGTTCTCCTTGGAGCAGAGAAGGTTGAGAGGAGATTTGATAGAGGTGTTCAAAATCATGAGGGGTCTGAACAGAAGTAGATAGAGAGAAACTGTTCCCATTGGCGGAAGGGTCGAGAACCAGAGGGCACAGATTTAAGGTGATTGGCAGAAGAACCAGAGGCAACATGAGGAAAAACTTTTTTTACGCAGCGAGTGGTTAGGATTTGGAATGTGCTGCCTGATAGGGCGGTGGAGGCAGATTCAATCGTAGCCTTCAAAAGGGAGTTGGATAAATACTTGAAAAGATTGCAGGGATATGGGGAAAAAATAGGATTAACTGGATTGCTCTTCGAAAGAGCCGGCGCAGACTCGATGGGCCGAATGGCCTCCTTCTCTGCTGTACTATTCTATAATTTTCATCTCTCACTCTCCATCATCCCTCCCATGCTCCTTATCTTAAATATTCCTCCTCCTATCTCCATGTCTCCAACAGTCCTCTCCTCCACTACTTTCCCACCCCACCCAAGATTTGTCCAAATCAGGTGGAATTTCAACATACATTCAGCCCTTAGTTATTTTTGCCCCCAACACCAGTCCTGGCACCAATGGGTTTCCCAACGGGAAGCTGATGTGTTTGGAAGAATGGAAGGACCTATGGAGGAATGTCAGGCTGCAGGAAAGGTGCCCCGTGCCCTCCCCAGTCCCTGCACCCCCTCCTCCATCTGTACAGAGACATTTTGCTGGTGGAGGCTGCTCTTCCCAATGGAACCTATGCCCCAGATAGTGTCACTAAAATAAGCCATTGCCTGACTACCCATTATGCCGATGGTTCTGGCACTTTTTAATCCTCTGACCCATCAAGCACGGCAAAGGCTGTTAATAGGGTGAGATAGTTTTCCAAAAGCTTTGTGAATTTTGTCCCCCTATTGTGACACTCCCCTTTTGTTGTCCCAACCCTTTAAACTTGATTTTTCTCTCCTATTACTGGCATCCTCCCCAGACCTGTCTAAGTCTGTACCCAGAGTTGTGAATAATTATGCAAACGAGCTTTCACCAGAGTATTGACGATTAGCACTTGACTTTTCAGGCAGGATTATCACCAGTTTAGAAATGATTTGGACCCTAAGACAAAAATCGGCCCCTTGTGTCTCTGATATTCTCTTTCCCATCTTTGTGCCTCCTGATGGTCCCTTCCACCACTCCTAAGGGCTGGATTTCCCAATGCCGTGGGATTCCTGCCGGATTGACGTTGCTGTAACCTCTCCCTCGCCCTGACTCCAGTGGACACTCTCGGCTGATTATCATATTGGTACTACCAGTGCAGTCACGTCGAGGCCAGAGAGCAGCGGTGAGAGCGGGACCAGGGGAGGAGCGGGAAGGCCCGAGGCCTGAGACCAGCAGCGAGAGTGGGACCAGGGGAGGAGTGGGAGGGCCTGAGACCAGGGGAGGAGCGGCTGACTGGGAACGGGAGGGCCTGAGACCAGCGGCGAGAGCGGGACCAGTGGAGGAGCGGGAGGGCCTGAGGCCCGAGACCAGCGACAAGAGCGGGACCAGGGGAGGAGCGGGAGGGCCCGAGGCCCGAGACCAGCGGCGAGAGCGGGACCAGTGGAGGAGCGGGAGGGCCTGAGGCCCGAGACCAGCGACAAGAGCGGGACCAGGGGAGGAGCGGGAGGGCCCGAGACCAGCGGCAAGAGCGGGACCAGGGAAGGAGTGGGAGGGCCCGAGGCCCGAGACCAGGGGAGGAGCGGGAGGGCCTGAGGCCCGAGACCAGCGACAAGAGCGGGACCAGGGGAGGAGCGGGAGGGCCCGAGGCCCGAGACCAGCGGCGAGAGCGGGACCAGTGGAGGAGCGGGAGGGCCTGAGGCCCGAGACCAGCGACAAGAGCGGGACCAGGGGAGGAGCGGGAGGGCCCGAGGCCCGAGACCCGAGACCAGCGGCGAGAGCGGGACCAGGGGAGGAGCGCGAAGGCCCGAGACCAGCGGTGAGAGTGGGACCAGTGGAGGAGCGGGAAGGCCCGAGACCAGCGGCAAGAGCGGGACCAGGGGAGGAGCGGGAGGGCCCGAGGCCCGAGACCAGCGGCGAGAGCGGGACCAGGGGAGGAGCGGGAAGGCCCGAGACCAGCGGTGAGAGTGGGACCAGGGGAGGAGCGGGAGGGCCCGAGACCAGCGGCAAGAGCGGGACCAGGGAAGGAGTGGGAGGGCCCGAGGCCCGAGACCAGGGGAGGAGCGGGAGGGCCCGAGGCCCGAGACCAGCGGCGAGAGCGGGACCAGGGGAGGAGCGGGAGGGCCCGAGGCCCGAGACCAGCGGCGAGAGCGGGACCAGTGGAGGAGCGGGAGGGCCTGAGGCCCGAGACCAGCGACAAGAGCGGGACCAGGGGAGGAGCGGGAGGGCCCGAGGCCCGAGACCCGAGACCAGCGGCGAGAGCGGGACCAGGGGAGGAGCGCGAAGGCCCGAGACCAGCGGTGAGAGTGGGACCAGTGGAGGAGCGGGAAGGCCCGAGACCAGCGGCAAGAGCGGGACCAGGGGAGGAGCGGGAGGGCCCGAGGCCCGAGACCAGCGGCGAGAGCGGGACCAGGGGAGGAGCGGGAAGGCCCGAGACCAGCGGTGAGAGTGGGACCAGGGGAGGAGCGGGAGGGCCCGAGACCAGCGGCAAGAGCGGGACCAGGGAAGGAGTGGGAGGGCCCGAGGCCCGAGACCAGGGGAGGAGCGGGAGGGCCCGAGGCCCGAGACCAGCGGCGAGAGCGGGACCAGGGGAGGAGCGGGAGGGCCCGAGACCAGCGGCAAGAGCGGGACCAGGGAAGGAGTGGGAGGGCCCGAGACCCGAGACCAGGGGAGGAGCGGGAGGGCCCGAGACCAGCGGTGAGAGCGGGACCAGGGGAGGAGCGGGAGGGCCCGAGGCCTGAGACCAGCGGTGAGAGCGGGACCAGGGGAGGAGCGGGAGGGCCCGAGGCCCGAGACCAGCGGCGTGAGCGGGACCAGGGGAGGAGCGGGAGGGCCCGAGGCCCGAGACTAGCGGCGAGAGCAGGACCAGGGGAGGAGCGGGAGGGCCCGAGACCCGAGACCAGCAGTGAGAGCGGGACCAGGGGAGGAGCGGGAGGGCCCGAGGCCCGAGACCAGCGGCGTGAGCGGGACCAGGGGAGGAGCGGGAGGGCCCGAGGCCCGAGACTAGCGGCGAGAGCGGGACCAGGGGAGGAGCGGGAGGGCCCGAGACCCGAGACCAGCGGTGAGAGCGGGACCAGGGGAGGAGCGGGAGGGCCCGAGGCCCGAGACCAGCGGCGTGAGCGGGACCAGGGGAGGAGCGGGAGGGCCCGAGGCCCGAGACTAGCGGCGAGAGCGGGACCAGGGGAGGAGCGGGAGGGCCCGAGACCCGAGACTAGCGGCGAGAGCGGGACCAGGGGAGGAGCGGGAGGGCCCGAGACCCGAGGCCAGCGGTGAGAGCGGGACCAGGGGAGGAGCGGGAGGGCCCGAGACCCGAGATCAGCGGTGAGAGCGGGACCAGGGGAGGAGCGGGAGGGCCCGAGGCCCGGGACCAGCGGTGAGAGCGGGACCAGGGGAGGAGCGGGAGGGCCCGAGGCCCGAGACCAGCGGTGAGAGCGGGACCAGGGGAGGAGCGGGAGGGCCCGAGGCCTGAGACCAGCGGCGTGAGCGGGACCAGGGGAGGAGCGGGAAGGCCCGAGGCCTGAGACCAGCGGCGAGAGCGGGACCAGGGGAGGAGCGGGAAGGCCCGAGGCCTGAGACCAGCGGCGAGAGCGGGACCAGGGGAGGAGCGGGAGGGCCTGAGACCAGCGGCGTGAGCGGGACCAGGGGAGGAGCGGGACGGCCCGAGGCCCGAGACCAGCGGTGAGAGCGGGACCAGGGGAGGAGCGGGAGGGCCCGATACCAGCGGCGAGAGCGGGACCAGGGGAGGAGCGGGAAGGCCCGAGGCCTGAGACCAGCGGCGAGAGCGGGACCAGGGGAGGAGCGGGAGGGCCCGAGACCAGCGGTGAGAGCGGGACCAGGGGAGGAGCGGGAGGGCCCGAGACCAGCGGTGAGAGCGGGACCAGTGGAGGAGCGGGAGGGCCCGAGACCCGAGACCAGCATCAAGAGCGGGACCAGGGGAGGAGCGGGAGGGCCCGAGGCCCGAGACCAGCGTCGAGAGCGGGACCAGGGGAGGAGCGGGAGGGCCCGAGGCCCGAGACCAGCGTCGAGAGCGGGACCAGGGGAGGAGCGGGAGGGCCCAAGGCCCGAGACCAGCGTCGAGAGCGGGACCAGGGGAGGAGCGGGAGGGCCCGAGGCCCGAGACCAGCGGCGTGAGCGGGACCAGGGGAGGAGCGGGAGGGCCCGAGGCCCGAGACCAGCGGCGAGAGCGGGACCAGGGGAGGAGCGGGAGAGCCCGAGGCCCGAGACCAGCGGCGAGAGCGGGACCAGGGGAGGAGCAGGAAGGCCCGAGACCAGCGGCGAGAGCGGAACCAGGGGAGGAGCGGGAAAGCCTGAGACCAGCGGCGAGAGCGGGATCAGGGGAGGTGCGGCTGACTGGGAGCGGGAGGGCCCAAGGCCTGAGACCAGCGGCGAGAGTGGGACCAGGGGAGGAGCGGGAGGGCCCGAGGCCCGAGACCAGCGGTGAGAGCGGGACCAGGGGAGGAGCGGGAGGGCCCGAGGCCTGAGACCAGCGGCGTGAGCGGGACCAGGGGAGGAGCGGGAAGGCCCAAGGCCTGAGACCAGCGGCGAGAGCGGGACCAGGGGAGGAGCGGGAGGGCCCGAGACCAGCGGCGTGAGCGGGACCAGGGGAGGAGCGGGAGGGCCCGAGGCCCGAGACCAGCGGCGAGAGCGGGATCAGGGTAGAAGCGGCTCACTGGGAGCAGGAGGGTAGGTGATGTGTTGCAGCTGTAGCATGTGGGAGCTGGTGAACCCCAGTGTGATCCACAGCAACCACATCTGCAGTAAGTGTTGGCAGCTCGAGGAACTTCGGCTCAGAGTTGATGAGTTGGAGTCCAAGCTTCGAACACTGTGATGCATCAGGGAGGGGGAGGATTACCTGGACACTTTGTTAAATACTTCAAATTTGCGCCGTGGTCAGGGACAGGAGGGTATGACTACGGGTGAGGCAAGTATGGAGATCCAGAAGGTAGCATTGGAGGAGCCTCAGCCCTTGCATTGTCCAACAGGTATAAGGTTGTTGCAGCCTGTGTGGACGAGAGCAGGGACTGCAGGGAGGATGAGCAAACTGAGCACAGCACTGTAAAAAGGAAGAGAGTAGCTAAAGTAAACATTGGTCCCCCAGAGGATGAGACTGGAGAATTAATAACGGGAAAAAAGGAAATGGTAGAGACTTTGAACAAATATTTAGTATCTGTCTTCATGGTAGAAGACATTAAAAGCATCCCAATAATAGTAGATAATCAAGGGGCAAAAGGGAGGAGGGAACTTAAAACAATCACTATCACGAGAGAAAAAGTACTCGGCAAACTATTGGGACTAAAGGCTGACAAGTATCCTGGACCTGATGGCCTGCATCTTAGGGTCTTAAAAGAAGTGGCCAAAGAGATAGTGGATGCATTGGTTGTAATCTTCCAAAATTCCCCAGACTCTGGAAAGGTCCCAGCGGATTGGAAAACCACCCCTATTCAAGAAAGGAGGGGAGACAGAAAGCAGGAAACTATAGGCCAGTTAGCCTAACATCTGTCATTGGGAAAATGCTGGAATCCTTTATTAAGGAAGTAATAACAGGACATTTAGAAAATCATAATACAATCAAACAGAGTCATCATGGTTTTATGAAAGGGAAATTGTGTTTGACAAATTTATTAGCGTTCTTTGAGGATGTAACGAGCAGGGTGGATCAAGGGGAACCAGTAGATGTAGTGTATTTGGATTTCCAAAAGGCATTTGATAAGGTGCCATGTAAAAGGTTACTGCACAAGATGCTCATGGGGTTGGGGATAATATTTTAGCATGGATAGAGGATTGGCTAACTAACAGAAAACAGAGAGTTAGGTTGACAAACTGTAACTAGTGAGCTGCTGGGGCCTCAACTATTTATAATCTATATTAATGACTTGGATGAAGGGACCGAGTGTACTGCAGCCAAATTTGCTGATGATACAAAGGTAGGTGGGAAAGCAAGTTGTGAGGAGGACACCAAATCTGCAGAGGGATATAGATCGGTTAAGTGAGTGGGCAAAAATTTGGCAGATGGAGTATAATGTGGGAAAATGTGTGGTTATCAACTTTGGTAGGAATAATAGAAAAACAAATTATTATTTAAATGGCGATTGACTACAAAATGCTGTGGTACAGAGGGATCTGGGGTCCTTGTACATGAATCACAAAAAGTTATCATGCAGGTACAGCAAGTAATTAGGAAGGCAAATGGAATGTTGGCCTTTATTGCAAAGGGGGATGGAGTGTAAAAGTAGGGAAGTCCTGTTACAACTGTACAGGGCGTTGGTGAGACCACACCTGGAGTACTGCGTACAGTTTTGGTCTCCTTTATTTAAGGAGGGATATACTTGCATTGGAGGCAGTTCAGAGAAGGTTCACGAGGTTGATTCCTGAGATGAAAGGGTTGTCTTATGAGGAAAGGTTGGGCCGATACTCATTGGAGTTTAGAATAATGAGAGGTGATCTTATTGAAACATATAAGATTCTGAGGGGGCTCGACAGGGTAGATGCGGAGAGGATGTTTCCCCTCGTGGGGGAATCTAGAACTCGGGGGCATAGTTTCAGAATAAGGGGTCGCCCTTTTAAGACGGAGATGAGGAGGAATTTCTTCTCTGAGGGTCGTGAATCTTTGGAATTCTCTACCACAGAGAGCTGTGGAGGCGGAGTCAGTGAATATATTCAAGGCGGAGACAGACAGATATTTGAGCTACAGGGGAGTCGAGGGTTATGGGGAGCGAGCGGGGAAGTGGAGCTGAGGCCAAGATCAGATCAGCCATGATCTTATTGAATGGCGGAGCAGGCTCGAGGGGCCGAATGGCCGACTCCTGCTCCTATTTCTTATGTTCTGTGGTAGGTACTCCTGCACTTGAATGACTTATGGACAGACGTGAAGGAAATTCCTTTGCAAGAGCCAGGAAAAACCCCCTCCCGCTTCATTTACAGTTCAGCGTCAGGCCTATGTTCACTGCAGTTCCAGGCCCAGGCCTAGGTCCAGACCTAGGGCCAGGTCCAAACATTCAGGAAAGGCCAGAAAATCCTAGATCAGTGTAGCAGGGGAGGGATCTGATGTAACAGGTCATTCACCTCCTTTTTCTCTCTTTAACGTCGCCAAGCGTTAAGAGGATAATTAGCCCTCTTACTCCATTTCTCAAGATCTGAAGGGGTACAGATAAACTGACACTTATGTTATGCTGAATCTTTATAAAGCACTGGTTAGGCCACAACTAGAGTATTACGTCCAGTTCTGGTCATCACACTTCAGGAAGGATGTGAAGGCCCTTGAGAGGGTGCAGAGATTTACCCGAATGGTTCCGGGGATGGGGGATCTTAGCTACAAGGACAGGTTGCAGAAGCTGGATTTGTTTTCATTAGAGCAAGAAAGGTTGAGGGGTGATTTGATAGAGGTGTACAAGATTATGACGGGTTTAGGCTAGTCGGGGAAAGGCTGTTCCCACTAGTTGATGGTACAAGGACTAGGGGACACAGATTTAAGGTTTTGGCAAAAGATACAGGGGAGATGTGAGGAAAAAATAGTTTTCGCAGCGAGTGGTGATGACCTGGAACTCGCTGCTGACGGAAGTGGTGGAAGCGGAGACACTCAATGTTTTCAAGGGGAGACTGGATAGGCACTTGAAGGAAATAAACTTGCAGGGATAGAGCGGGGGAATGGAACTGACTGGATTGCTCTACAGAGAGCCGGCACGGACTGGATGGGCCGAATGGCCTCCTTCTTTGCCATTATGACTCTATGATGATGTTTCACAGGATCACAAGCTCTGTAATCAGGGACATGTGCTCGAGCTCTAGACAGGGAGGTTCAACAGAGTTTCGATTTAACTACATCACCGAGACGAGGGGGAATGTGTGGAATGGACAGTCCAGGGAGATAGTGGAGATTGATCGTGGCTACAGATCCAGGAGGGAGCTGGGTAGTGTTTCTGGTGAAGGAAGTGATGAAGGGGTTACAAACACAGTATAGGATGGGATGTATTGAACTGCTGAAGGGGCTCAGTGGGCCACGATGCTCTCTTCGACTCTTGTGTGTCCCTATGCTGTATTTCAAATGATGGCAGCTGCTCATTTGCTGATGTCTGCAGTAACTCATGATTGTCTCTCCACAGGCAAAAACCACTGGATCCGCCCCATCGTAAATCAGCTTTGCTACATTTCAATTTGTGCCTGTAATCTGAACCCGTTTCAGCATAAGTTATTGAACAGGTAAGTCTCCTTCTAATACTCTCGAATTGTCATTCACTTCAAAAGATTTCAGTAAATGACTTTGAACAAAGGTTTCTGTGGTGTAAATACTTTACCAGATGGTTCCTGTGTCTGCTGACCGGCCTGAGTCAGGCTGAGCTTCTACCAGCCCTGCTTCTTCCTGATATAATCGGCACTTCTGCTTTGTTACTGTTTTACTCAGCACAGCAAAATAGCAAGAAGTGTGTGCCACAGAGAAAAGGAGACAGAGATTGAATGAATACATACTGAAGCCAGTGTCCAGCCTGAGACACGGCAGAAAAAAGAACGAGGGAATGGAACACTGTGGGGAGACGACTGAGGGAATAGGACAGTGCGGAGAGAGGAGTGAGGGAATGGGACAGTGCGGGGAGAGGAGGGAGGGAATGGGACAGTGTGGAGAGAGGAGTGAGGGAATGGGACAGTGCGGGGAGAGGAGTGAGGGAATGGGACAGTGCGGGGAGAGGAGGGAGGGAATGGGTCATTGCGGGGAGAGGAGGGAGGGAATGGGACAGTGCGGGGAGAGGAGGGAGAGAATGGGACAGTGCGGGGAGAGGAGGGAGGGAACGGGTCATTGCGGGGAGAGGAGGGAGGGAATGGGACAGTGCGGGGAGAGGAGGGAGGGAATGGAACAGTGCAGGGAGAGGAGGGAGGGAATGGGACAGTGCGGGGAGAGGAGGGAGGGAATGGGACGGTGCGGGGAGAGGAGGGAGGGAATGGGACGGTGCGGGGAGAGGAGGGAGGGAATGGGACGGTGCGGAGAGAGGAGGGAGGGAATGGGACGGTGCGGGGAGAGGAGGGAGGGAATGGGACAGTGCAGGGAGAGGGGGGAGGGAATGGGTCATTGCGGGGAGAGGAGGGAGAGAATGGGACAGTGCGGGGAGAGGAGGGAGGGAATGGGATGGTGCGGGGAGAGGAGGGAGGGAATGGGACAGTGCGGAGAGAGGAGGGAGGGAATGGGACAGTGTGGGGAGAGGAGGGAGGGAATGGGACGGTGCGGGGAGAGGAGGGAGGGAATGGGACGGTGCGGGGAGAGGAGGGAGGGAATGGGACAGTGCGGAGAGAGGAGGGAGGGAATGGGACAGTGCGGGGAGAGGAGGGAGGGAATGGGACAGTGCGGGGAGAGGAGGGAGGGAATGGGACAGTGTGGGGAGAGGAGCGAGGGAATGGGACGGTGCGGGGAGAGGAGGGCGGGAATGGGACAGTGCGGGGAGAGGAGGGAGGGAATGGAACAGTGCGGGGAGAGGAGGGAGGGAATGGGACGGTGCGGGGAGAGGAGGGAGGGAATGGGACGATGTGGGGCGAGGAGGGAGGGAATGGGACACTGGGGAGAGGAGGGAGGGAATGGGACGGTGCGGGGAGAGGAGGGAGGGAATGGGACGGTGCGGGGAGAGGAGGGAGGGAATGGGACGGTGCGGGGAGAAGAGGGAGGGAATGGGACAGTGGGGAGAGGAGGGAGGGAATGGGTCATTGCGGGGAGAGGAGGGAGGGAATGGGACAGTGCGGGGAGAGGAGGGAGGGAATGGGTCATTGCGGGGAGAGGAGGGAGGGAATGGGACAGTGGGGAGAGGAGGGAGAGAATGGGACAGTGCGGGGAGAGGAGGGAGGGAATGGGACAGTGCGGGGAGAGGAGGGAGGGAATGGGTCATTGCGGGGAGAGGAGGGAGGGAATGGGACGGTGCGGGGAGAGGAGGGAGGGAATGGGATGGTGCGGGGAGAGGAGGGAGAGAATGGGACAGTGCGGGGAGAGGAGGGAGGGAATGGGACGGTGCGGGGAGAGGAGGGAGGGAATGGGACGGTGCGGGGAGAGGAGGGAGGGAATGGGACAGTGCGGGGAGAGGAGGGAGGGAATGGGTCATTGCGGGGAGAGGAGGGAGGGAATGGGTCATTGCGGGGAGAGGAGGGAGGTAATGGGACAGTGCGGGGAGAGGAGGGAGGGAATGGAACAGTGCGGGGAGAGGAGGGAGGGAATGGGACAGTGCGGGGGGAGGAGGGAGGGAATGGGACAGTGCGGGGAGAGGAGGGCGGGAATGGGACAATGGGGAGAGGAGGGAGAGAATGGGACAGTGCAGGGAGAGGAGGGAGGGAATGGGACAGTGCGGGGAGAGGAGGGAGGGAATGGGACAGTGCGGGGAGAGGAGCGAGGGAATGGGACGGTGTGGGGAGAGGAGGGAGGGAATGGGACAGTGCGGGGAGAGGAGGGAGAGAATGGGACGGTGGGGAGAGGAGGGAGGGAATGGGACAGTGCGGGGAGAGGAGGGAGGGAATGGGACGGTGCGGGGAGAGGAGGGAGGGAATGGGACGGTGCGGGGAGAGGAGGGAGGGAATGGGACAGTGCGGAGAGAGGAGGGAGGGAATGGGACAGTGCGGGGAGAGGAGGGAGGGAATGGGACAGTGCGGGGAGAGGAGGGAGGGAATGGGATGGTGCGGGGAGAGGAGGGAGGGTATGGGACGGTGCGGGGAGAGGAGAGAGGGAATGGGACGGTGCGGGGAGAGGAGGGAGGGAATGGGGCGGGGAGAGGGGGGAGGGAATGGGACAGTGCGGAGAGAGAAGGGAGGGAATGGGACGGTGCGGGGAGAGGAGGGAGGGAATGGGACGGTGCGGGGAGAGGAGGGAGGGAATGGGACGGTGCGGGGAGAGGAGGGAGGGAATGGGACGGTGCGGGGAGAGGAGGGAGGGAATGGGACGGTGCGGGGAGAGGAGGGAGGGAATGGGACGGTGCGGGGAGAGGAGGGAGGGAATGGGACGGTGCGGGGAGAGGAGGGAGGGAATGGGACGGTGCGGGGAGAGGAGGGAGGGAATGGGACGGTGCGGGGAGAGGAGGGAGGGAATGGGACGGTGCGGGGAGAGGAGGGAGGGAATGGGACGGTGCGGGGAGAGGAGGGAGGGAATGGGACGGTGCGGGGAGAGGAGGGAGGGAATGGGACGGTGCGGGGAGAGGAGGGAGGGAATGGGACGGTGCGGGGAGAGGAGGGAGGGAATGGGACGGTGCGGGGAGAGGAGGGAGGGAATGGGACGGTGCGGGGAGAGGAGGGAGGGAATGGGACGGTGCGGGGAGCGGAGGGAGGGAATGGGACGGTGCGGGGAGAGGAGGGAGGGAATGGGACGGTGCGGGTAGAGGAGGGAGTGAATGGGACGGTGCGGGGAGAGGAGGGAGGGAATGGGACAGTGCGGGGAGCGGAGGGAGGGAATATAGAAACATAGAAGATAGGAGCAGGAGTAGGCCATTCGGCCCTTCGAGCCTGCTCCGCCATTTAATGAGATCATGGCTGATCATCCAAATTCAGTACCCTGTCCCTGCCTTCTCCCCATATCCCTTGATCCCTTTAGCCTTAAGAAATATATCCAACTCCTTCTTGAATATATTTAATGAATTGGCCTCTACTGCCTTGTGTGGTAGAGAATTCCACAGGTTCACCACTCTCTGGGAATGGGACAGTGCGGGGAGAGGAGGGAGGGAATGGGACAGTGAGGGGAGAGGAGGGAGGGAATGGGACTGTGCGGGGAGAGGAGGGAGGGAATGGGACAGTGCGGGGAGAGGAGGGAGGGAATGGGACTGTGCGGGGAGAGGAGGGAGGGAATGGGACAGTGCGGGGAGAGGAGGGAGGGAATGGGACAGTGCGGGGAGAGGAGGGAGGGAATGGGACAGTGCGGGGAGAGGAGGGAGGGAATGGGACTGTGCGGGGAGAGGAGGGAGGGAATGGGACAGTGCGGGGAGAGGAGGGAGGGAATGGGACAGTGCGGGGAGAGGAGGGAGGGAATGGGACATTTTGCAGCCGCCCTTTCTCCCTGAACCCCATTCCCCAACTCCTATTCCCTTCAGTACCTCTCTCCGCCCCTATTCCTCAGCCACCAGAATTCTGAATTCCCGAGGCTCCCATAGGTCCAGTCAGACCAGCCATTCCAGGGTGGGCGTGGTGACCCCT
Source organism: Somniosus microcephalus (assembly GCF_052327205.1). NCBI lineage: Eukaryota > Metazoa > Chordata > Chondrichthyes > Squaliformes > Somniosidae > Somniosus > Somniosus microcephalus. The sequence continues at coordinate 12,202,204 of NC_141019.1, forward strand.
CAGAGCGGGGCCGTTTACTGCTGGGGCGGGAAGTTTAATTCTCAAACATCGCCCAGGTTGCGGTCAGCAGCTCCTGGGAGATCCATGCACCATACCTGGAGACTCCCGGGCGATCCGTGAGTGTTGGAAACCCTAACTCTCACCTTTCTGCTTCCTTCACAGATCAGCACTGCTGTAGTTTTTCGTACGTGTGGTCCGGATGACTCCGATTATGAGAGGAAGTGTGACCGTCTGCTTCCTCACGGCTGTGATGCTCACTGAGGTGAGAACTAAAACATTCTCATCTATCTTCTGTATAATTCAAATATTTGCATGCAGTGAGAGTCAGACCTGAACTGTATATATCTCATTACATGTATGAGTCATGTTAAATGTATATGTCGCGCATTAAGTATATATGTCACAAGATCACAGCATAATTACAGATGAGGAAGACCATTCGGCCCATCTTAATTCTTCCACCCAGAACAGCCCTGCATTTCGCACAACGCATCGTCCAATTGTTTAAATGATTGTAGGGTTTTTGCCTCCCCTCCTCTAGCCATGTGATGGTCACTCTCTGTGTGCAGGAGAACTTCCTGATATCAGTCCTAAATTTACCTACTACTCGTTTGACCCTGAGACCACTTGTCCTATTTTTACAATTTAATTTAAAGTAATATTCCAGATTCACCTTTTCCATTCCTTTAACAATTGTATAACCCTCCCTAAGGTCACCTCCCCTGTGTCTCACTGACCAGAACTGGACACCGTGCTAAAGGTGGGTCTGACCATAACTGGACACAGTGCTCAAGGTGGATCTGACCAGAACTGGACACAGTGCTCAAGGTGGGTCTGACCAGAGCTGGACACAGTGCTCAAGGTGGGTCTGACCGGAACTGGACACAGTGCTCAAGGTGGGTCTGACCAGAACTGGACACAGTGCTCAAGGTGGATCTGACCAGAACTGGACACACTGCTCAAGGTGGGTCTGACCAGAACTGGACACAGTGCTCAAGGTGGGTCTGACCAGAACTGGACACAGTACTCAAGGTGGGTCTGACCAGAACTGGACACAGTGCTCAAGGTGGGTCTGACCATAACTGGACACAGTGCTCAAGGTGGGTCTGACTAGAACTGGACACAGTGCTCAAGGTGGGTCTGACCAGAACTGGACACAGAGCTCAAGGTGGGTCTGACCAGAACTGGACACAGTGCTCAAGGTGGGTCTGACCAGAACTGGACACAGTGCTCAAGGTGGGTCTGACCAGAACTGGACACAGTGCTCAAGGTGGATCTGACCAGAACTGGACACAGTGCTCAAGGTGGGTCTGACCAGAACTGGACACAGTGCTCAAGGTGGGTCTGACCAGAACTGGACACAGTGCTCAAGGTGGGTCTGACCAGAACTGGACACCGTGCTCAAGGTGGGTCTGACCAGAGCTGGACACAGTGCTCAAGGTGGGTCTGACCAGAACTGGACACAGTGCTCAAGGTGGGTCTGACCAGAACTGGACACAGTGCTCAAGGTGGGTCTGACCAGAACTGGACACAGTGCTCAAGGTGGGTCTGATCAGAACTGGACACAGTGCTCAAGGTGGGTCTGATCAGAACTGGACACCGTGCTCAAGGTGGGTCTGACCAGAACTGGACACCGTGCTCAAGGTGGGTCTGACCAGAACTGGACACAGTGCTCAAGGTGGGTCTGATCAGAACTGGACACAGTGCTCAAGGTGGGTCTGACCAGAGCTGGACACAGTGCTCAAGGTGGGTCTGACCAGAACTGGACACAGTGCTCAAGGTGGGTCTGACCAGAGCTGGACACAGTGCTCAAGGTGGGTCTGACCAGAACTGGACACAGTGCTCAAGGTGGGTCTGACCAGAACTGGACACAGTGCTCAAGGTGGGTCTGACCAGAACTGGACACAGTGCTCAAGGTGGGTCTGATCAGAACTGGACACAGTGCTCAAGGTGGGTCTGACCATGGCTCTGTACAGTTTGATCATGACTTCCTCTGATTCTACTGTAGTTCAACAGCCTATTGCCTTTATTGATTGCTGTCCTGGCCTGCTGTAGTTGTGCATGTTGAGCATCAAATCTACCAAAACCCCAAGGTCTCTATCGGCTTTATCCCTAGCCATTTTCACACGATTCATGGCGTACGTTTGGCGCCCATTTTTCCTTCCTATGTGCAACACTTTACAATTTTATTCTGTATTAAAATTTCATCTGCTGTAGTTGTACTCACTTACACATTCTGTAATTCTGTACTCAGTCTGTAATTTCTCCGCTGCCTCCTTTGATTCCACTGCCCCTCCGAGCTTGGGACCATCTGCAAATCTGACCAGTTTACATTGACTTTCTGAATCGAAAGAGCCGATTCTAGCCCCCCAACGCCCCCCATGGGAATGAAGCAGGTGGGTGGATAAAATGGCAGTTCCTGACACGGTCCTGCCTGTCACCATTTTAACTGCTGGGTTTCAACAGCGTTGGGGCCTCATATTAATATTTAAATGTCAGTCATGTGATGCAATTAGGATCCTAACGTGATTTTTATTCCGGATTGTGCAAGTCACCAGTGAAACCTAGTTGGAAGCAGGAGCAGGGCCAGAAAGGTGAGTATTTTTCGTTATTTTGTGGTTTCCTCGTACTGCTCCATGCTCCACAAAAAGATCTTGGACTTCCCCCGCCCCAGGCTACCCACACCCTCCCCTGACTGCGATTGCCTCCATAGCACCCCCCCATCAAATCTTCCCTCATGCCGGGGACCGTTCCCTCCGGTACCTGGCGACGGCCTCTTGCCGCTTGAAATCCCACTCACTCCCACCGGCCAGGTAGCAATTCCCGTGGGATCATGGCGGGAGTCTGACATCCCGCTTGGAAGTGAGGCCCAGAAGTTAAAATCTCTCCTTTTGTCATGCCGCTCGCTCTGGCCCCCTGCAGACTGCACTCACGCCCCGAGTTAAAATTGAGTCACGAGTCGTTGACCCTGCTCTTAACACTAGGTGGGTTTTGGGTGGGGGTTTATGGTATGAGTTGGAAACTCATCCGCTCCTCCAGAAATGAGGCCAGCGACATTTTAATTCCAGGGCCTTGTTTAAACCCTACTTCCCAACAGTTCCAGTTGGGAAGTCAGCAGGAAGCATTGGAAGATCATGCGTCCTGGAAGCCACCCGCCCACCTAAGGTAGGTGGCGGGATCAGCTTCCAGGGCCATCTCACGGGCGTCTCGTATTCCGGGGCCGTCTCACGGGCGTCTCGTATTCCGGGGCCGTCTCACGGGCGCCTCGTATTCCGGGGCCGTCTCACGGGCGCCTCGTATTCCGGGGCCGTCTCACGGGCGCCTCGTATTCCGGGGCCGTCTCACGGGCGCCTCGTATTCCGGGGCCGTCTCACGGGCGTCTCGTATTCCGGGGCCGTCTCACGGGCGTCTCGTATTCCGGGGCCGTCTCACGGGCGCCTCGTATTCCGGGGCCGTCTCACGGGCGTCTCGTATTCCGGGGCCGTCTCACGGGCGTCTCGTATTCCGGGGCCGTCTCACGGGCGTCTCGTATTCCGGGGCCGTCTCACGGGCGTCTCGTATTCCGGGGCCGTCTCACGGGCGTCTCGTATTCCGGGGCCGTCTCACGGGCGTCTCGTATTCCGGAAGGGGGATACAGTATCCGCATTCCCTTGGCTTCCCACAATACTTGTCTCCATATTATGACACTCCTGTTCAAGTTGTGCTGCTCTCTAGCTTCAATCCTGAAGATTCCCTCTCAAGCTCTGATGCTAGCCTGGTCATCGAACTTATTGAATCTAATACTGTCCACTCCCCTCAAAAACCCCCTCCCTTCTGTCTACTCTTGTAAGTTTCTATCACTTGTTCTCTTAAAGCCATAACTCTTTCTTTCAGCTTACTGATTAACAGATCATTTTGCCTCTTTAATGAGAGTGAGGAACTTAAAGTAATTAATATTAGTAGAGAATAAGTACTTGAGAATCTAATCAGACTAAAAGCCGACACATCCCCTGGGCGTAACGGCCTACATCCTAGGGTTCTAAAAGAGGCGGCTGCAGAGATGGTGGATGCATTGGTTGTGATCTTCCAGAATTCCCTAGATTCTGGAACGGTCCCAGCAGATTGGAAGGTAGCAAATGTAACACTGCTATTCAAGGAAGTAGGGAGAGAGAAAACCGGGAACTACAGGCCAGTTAGCCTGACACCAGTAGTGGGAAAAATGCTACAATCTGTTATTAGGGACATGGTAACAGGGCACTTAGGAAATCATAATATGATTGGGCAGAGTCAACATGGTTTTATGAAAGGGAAATCGTGTTTGACAGTTTTTGGAGGATGTAACTAGCAGGGTAGATAAGGGGGAACCAGTGGATGTAGTATATTTGGAATTTCAAAAGGCATTCGATAAAGTGCCACACAAGAGGTTGTCACACAAGATTAGTGCTCATGGGTTTGGGGGTAATCGAACCGGGAACACTCTTGGGCTGTATGACTCAGAACGAAACTCAGCGATAGTTACCGAATGAAGTCAGCTGCTGCGTTATTTTCAGATTTACCTTGTTCTGGTTTGTGTTGTGAAATATGAAATGGTTGTCTTTCTCATTGGAAGACAACATGGCAGTGGCAACAGGGATTTGAACAACGCAAGGCGATGGAACAAGAAGCAAACACCAAAAATGCATGATCGCTCAATACGGCCATTAAATTAAGTTCAAAATAACTGCTTTTTCTTTCCAGTCAGCCTGTGAAGTGCAGACCACGCAGCAGCCTCAAGGAAACTCAACAGTGAGAATGTTTCCATCGCTGGGCCTGTCACGGACCACAATATTGTCAGCACAATATGAGTGCTACTTAAAAATCATCAGGGACCCACCATATGAAAGGGAAGGTATGTACACAGGCATTAATGAAGCTGACAACAGCCAGCACTATCCGTGAGATCCATTATCTGACGACAGTATTCCCTTCTAAAAATTTTACAGGAGAGAGGTTGATGCAGTGTGTTATCACAGTCCTTTCACACTCTGGGACTGGGTGGTACAGTGGGTTATCACACTGTCCTTTCACACTCTGGGACTGGGTACAGTGGGTTATCACACTGTCCTTTCACATTCTGGGACTGGGTGGTACAGTGGGTTATCACACTGTCCTTTCACACTCTGGGACTGGGTACAGTGGGTTATCACACTGTCCTTTCACACTCTGGGACTGGGTACACTGGGTTATCACACTGTCCTTTCACACTCTGGGACTGGGTACAGTGGGTTATCACACTGTCCTTTCACACCCTGGGACTGGGTGGTACAGTGGGTTATCACACTGTCCTTTCACACTCTGGGACTGGGTACAGTGGGTTATCACACTGTCCTTTCACACTCTGGGACTGGGTGGTACAGTGGGTTATCACACTGTCCTTTCACACTCTGGGACTGGGTGGTACAGTGGGTTATCACACTGTCCTTTCACACTCTGGGACTGGGTGGTACAGTGGGTTATCACACTGTCCTTTCACACACTGGGACTGGGTACAGTGGGTTATCAACACTGTCCTTTCACACTCTGGGACTGGGTACAGTGGGTTATCACACTGTCCTTTCACACTCTGGGACTGGGTACAGTGGGTTATCACACTGTCCTTTCACACTCTGGGACTGGGTACAGTGGGTTATCACACTGTCCTTTCACATTCTAGGACTGGGTACAGTGGGTTATCACACTGTCCTTTCACACTCTGGGACTGGGTGGTACAGTGGGTTATCACACTGTCCTTTCACACTCTGGGACTGGGTACAGTGGGTTATCACACTGTCCTTTCACACTCTGGGACTGGGTACAGTGGGTTATCACACAGTCCTTTCACACTCTGGGACTGGGTACAGTGGGTTATCACACTGTCCTTTCACACTTTGGGACTGGGTACAGTGGGTTATCACACTGTCCTTTCACATGCTGGGACTGGGTACAGTGGGTTATCACACTGTCCTTTCACACTCTGGGACTGGGTACAGTGGGTTACCACACTGTCCTTTCACAATCTGGGACTGGGTGGTACAGTGGGTTATCACACTGTCCTTTCACACTCCGGGACTGGGTGGTACAGTGGGTTATCACACTGTCCTTTCACACTCTGGGACTGGGTACAGTGGGTTATCACACTGTCCTTTCACACTCTGGGACTGGGTGGTACAGTGGGTTATCACACTGTCCTTTCACACTCTGGGACTGGGTACAGTGGGTTATCACACTGTCCTTTCACACTCTGGGACTGGGTGGTACAGTGGGTTATCACACTGTCCTTTCACACTCTGGGACTGGGTACAGTGGGTTATCACACTGTCCTTTCACACTCTGGGACTGGGTGGTACAGTGGGTTATCACACTGTCCTTTCACACTCTGGGACTGGGTACAGTGGGTAATCATACTGTCCCTTCACACTCTGGGACTGGGTGGTACAGTGGGTTATCACACTGTCCTTTCACACCCTGGGACTGGGTACAGTGGGTTATCACACTGTCCTTTCACACTCTGGGACTGGGTGGTACAGTGGGTTATCACACTGTCCTTTCACACTCTGGGACTGGGTACAGTGGGTTATCACACTGTCCTTTCACACTCTGGGACTGGGTACAGTGGGTTATCACACTGTCCTTTCACACTCTGGGACTGGGTACAGTGGGTTATCACACTGTCCTTTCACACTCTGGGACTGGGTGGTACAGTGGGTTATCACACTGTCCTTTCACACTCTGGGACTGGGTACAGTGGGTTATCACACTGTCCTTTCACACTCTGGGACTGGGTACAGTGAGTTATCACACTGTCCTTTCACACTCTGGGACTGGGTACAGTGGGTTATCACACTGTCCTTTCACACTCTGGGACTGGGTGGTACAGTGGGTTATCACACTGTCCTTTCACACTCTGGGACTGGGTACAGTGGGTTATCACACTGCCCTTTCATACCTATATGGGCTCCCGATCTGACAACACTTCAATTTAAAAATTCTCCTTCTTGTTTTCAAATCCCTCCATGGCCTTGCCCTTCTCTATCTCTGTAACCTCCTCCAGCCCTACAACCCTCCAAGATCTCTGCGCTCCTTCAATTCTGGTCTCTTGCGCATCCCCAATTTGGTCGTTGGCTGCCTCGGCCCTAAGCTCTGGAAATCTCTGCCTCTCTCTCCTTCTTTAAGAAACTCCTTAAAACCTACCTCTTTGACGAAGCTTTTGGTCATCAGGGCCCCAAAACCTGGCACTCGATTTAAACCGCCTGCCCCAAAACAGCCCCGGCAACGCCGGGCTCCCCAGCTAGTTATTGATAAAGTAACTGGAGGGAGCGCCCTGTCCACAACAGGCTTTTTTTTTTTGTAATTGAGAAACCGGGTGAAGGGCTGAGGCCCACAGTACCAGACACCAGCAAGCCTGATAACAGTGGGAGAGAAGATGACATAAATCAGGATGTAGGGAATGAGGTGACGCCAAGCTTGAATTTTACAAAGCCTGCAGATTTCAGGAGGCAAGGAAGGCTGAGAGGGGTAAGAGGTTCCATAGTTTGGAGGCCCAGGGAAAAAATGAGTTAAGCGTAGGAGACGGTGCACTAATTTTTCATTACAACACAGCGAGGATTCCTTGGGTAAGTCTGTAAACTGCTACGTTTCCCCCCCAAGAAAGAAAGTCTTGCATTTATATAGCGCCTTTCACAATCTCAGGACATCCCAAAGTGCCTTACAGCCATTGAAGTGTAGTCACTGTTGTAATGTAGGAAACGCGACAGCCAGTTTGCGCACAGCAAGCTCCCATAAACAGCAATGTGATAATGACCAGAAAATCTGTTGGCTAAGGGATACATATTGGCCAGGACACTGGTGAGAACTCTCCTGCTCTTCTTCAAATAGTACCGTGGGATCTTTTAAGTCTACCTTGGAGGGCAGACGGGGCCTTGGTTTAACACCTTATCCGAAAGACGGCACCTCCGACAGTGCAGCCCTCCCTCAGTACTGCACTGGAGTGTCAGCGTAGATTTTTGTGCTCAAGTCTCTGGAGTGGAACTTGAACCCACAACCTTCGGACTCCGAGGCGAGGGAAGCGACCCCCTGAGCCACACTGCAGAGAGAAGAGTGTAGCACGGCACATTTACAGTTTAGGAGGAGCAAGGCAAGAAAGTTCAGAGGACCAATAAGAAAAGCAGTCTGAAGAAAACGGACATTAATATGCTGCTTTTTCTGATTCACAGGCTCCTACTGTAACCGCACCTGGGATGGATGGCTGTGCTGGGAGGACTCTCGCGCCAGATCGACCTCTGTGCAGCATTGCCCTGATTATTTTCAGGACTTTGATCCCTCGGGTAAGTCTGTAAACTGCTATTGTTTTCCCCCTAACATATCTTAATCTTCAATCCATTATTTTGGTACCTAAGATCTATGACAACACAAGGGAAAAGAAACAAATCTGGCTCCCCAATTAAAACACACACATTCTGCACAATGACAGCCAACAAAGGCATCAGTTTCCCACTTTAGGTTTTGCCATGCATGCTGATTGAATGATGGAGATCGCAAAGCAGCCAATGGATTTTGAATTTATCAAGTTGCTGTAATGTATTATCAATAAAAAGATAAACTGTTTGGCAACAGAGTTGTTGTGCATCCCTATGAAAAGAGAAATGACAGCTTAACAAACGATATCCTATATGACTGTGACCATGGCGCATTTTGCTTCCTCATCCTTCTCGACCTGTCTGAAGCCTTTGACCTGGTTGACCACACCATCTTCATTCATCGTCTCTCCTCCATTGTCTGGCTGCGTGGAACTGCCTTCGCCTGGTTCCATTCCTATCTAGCCAGTCGTAGCCAGACAATCACCTGTAATGGTTTCTCTTCCTGTCCTGCACCATAACCTCTGGAGCCCCTCTGAGGATCTATCTTTGGTCCCCTCCTCTTACTCATCTATATGCTGCACCTCGGTGACATCATCAAAGACAAGAGGTCAGCTTCCACATGTATGCTAATGACACCCAGCTCTACTTCTCCAGTACCACTTTCGACCCCTCCACTGCCTCTGTGCTGTCAGCCTGTTTGCCCGGTCCTGGATAAGCCGCAATTTCATCCAGTTAAACATTGGGAAGATTGAAACCATTATCTTTGGCCCCCACCACAAAATCCATACACTTACCACCAATTTCATCCCCCGGCCCGACTACTGTCTCAGGTTGAACCTGGCTCGCAACCTCGGCGTCCTATTTGACCCCAAGCTAAGCTTTCAACCCATATCCTCTCCATCACAAAGACCGCCTACTTCTAACTCCGTAATATTGTCCATCTCCACCCCTGCCTCAACTCATAGATGCCCACATCCTGAGAATCGAAACAAGTTTAAAAAATCCTGTAGGAAACAATGGGGCAGCATTCTTGTGGGCCCAAGTGTGGGTGCTGGTTTCCTCTGGTTAATGTGAGCTGAGTCCTCCCTAAATTGATACCCTCGGTCTCCCACAGCCATGGTCTGTGTGTTGCCCTTTACATTCTATCAGGCTACTTCCTGCGGGAACTCTATGCTTCTCGTGTGTTGAAGCAGATGATTTGCTTGACAGAGCTGTCTTTAACTCTCCCTTTTCCTATTTAGAAAAGGTAACCAAGATCTGTACTGAAAATGGCTGGTGGTTTCGACACCCCATGAGCAACCGAACCTGGACAAACTACACCGCGTGTACGGACTACACCAGGGTCAAGCTAAAGGTGAGAGATTCTGCTTAACTCTGCGGCTCTTTGATGAGGTAATGGAAGCTGTATACACTCATTTCTAGTAGTAGAGCACTTCTGGCAGATGTAGCAAGATGCCAAGCTGCAGGTGTGGTGGAGTCTGCCCGCAACGTATTAGATACTTAAAGGCAGCACTGACTATGCACACAATGGGAGAATTACTGCAGGGATCTCCCGATCTCTGGCCATCACTTTAGTAGGATATCGTGAGAACTCTTGAAAAACGCATCATTCACCTGACATTGCCGAAAAGGCAATGGATTCTGGGTAATTTCAATTTTCAAGACTGAGATCAATAGATTTTTCTTAAATAAGGGTATCAAGGGATAAGGAACCAAGGCGGGTATATGGAGTTGAGCTACAGACCAGCCATGATCTAATTGAATAGGCTCGAGGGGCTGAATGGCCTCCTGGTCCTATGGTCCTATCACCTTATTTCATCTCCTCATTCACCTCGCAACATCTCATCGTCTCTTCATTGGTTTTTCAAAAAGTGTTTGACAAACTACCACATAATAGACTTGTTAGAAAAATTGAAGCCCATGGAATTAAAGGGACAGTGGCAGCGTTGCTTAGAAATTGGCCAAGGGACAGAAAGCAGAGAGCAGTGGTGAACGGTTGTTTTTCAGATTGGAGGGAAGTATACAGTGGCGTTCCCCAGGGATCAGTATTGGGACCACTGCTCTTTTTGCGTATACGGGGCATAATTTCAAAGTTTTCAGATGCCACGAAACTCAGAAATGTGGTAAACAGTGAGGATAGTAACAGACGTCAGGAGGACATAGACAGATTGGTCAAATGGACAGACACGTGGCAGATAAACTTTAATGCAGAGAAGTGTGAAGTGATTTGTTTTGGTAGGAAGAATGAGGAGAGGTAATATAAACAAAATGGTATATTTTAAAGAGGGTGCAGGATCAGAGAGACCTGGGGGTGTATGTACACAAATCTTAGATGGTGGCAGGGCAAGTTGAGAAGGCTGTTAAAAAAGCATATGGGATCCTTGGCTTTATAAATAGAGGCATCGAGTACAAAAGCATGGAAGTTATGCTAAACCTTTAGAAAACACTGCTTAGGTCGCAGCTGGGGTTTTGTGGCCAATTCTGGGCATCACACTTTAGGAAGGATGTCGAGGCCTAGGAGAGGGTAAAGTGGAGATTTACCAGAATAGTTCCAGGGATGAGGGAACTTCAGTTATGTGGAGAGACTGGAGAAGCTGGGATTGTTCACCGTAGAGCAGAGAAGGTTAAGGGGAGATTGATCGAGGTGTTCAAAATCATAAGGGGTTTAGACAGAGTAAATAAGGAGAAACTGTTTCCAGTGGCAGAAGGGTCGGTAACCAGAGGACACAGATTGAAGGTAATTGGCAAAGAACCATGAGGAAAAAAAATTACTTGGAGCGAGTTGTTATGATCCTGAATGTACTGCCTGAAAGGGCAGTGGATGCAGATTCAGTCGTAACTTTCAAAGGGGAATTGGATAAATACTTGTAGGGGAACAATTTGAAGGGCTATGAGGAAAGAGCAGGGGAGTGGGATTAATTGGATAGCTCTTTGAAAGAGCCAACACCGGCACGATGGGTTGAATGCCCTCCTATGATTCTCTGACGTTATAATTCATTCATCTCGCATCTTCTCAGCTCTGAATTCTACAGTGTTGCTTTATTTTCACTTAAGTTTGTCATTTTGCACTCGAAGCAGAGGGATGTCAATGCTCGAGAATGGGATACTTACTATTTCAGGCACCCGACACTTAACCATGAGCAATCACTGAAAGCACAGGCTCAATACAGAGTAAATCTCCTCTACACTGTCCCATCAAACGCTCCCAGGGCAGGTACAGCACGGGTTAGATACAGAGTAAAGCTCCCTCTACACTGTCCCATCAAACACTCCCAGGGCAGGTACAGCACGTGTTAGATACAGAGTAAAGCTCCCTCTACACTGTCCCATCAAACACTCCCTGGGCAGGTACAGCACGGGTTAGATACAGAGTAAAGCTCCCTCTACACTGTCCCATCAAACACTCCCAGGGCAGGTACAGCACGGGTTAGATACAGAGTAAAGCTCCCTCTACACTGCCCCATCAAACACTCCCAGGGCAGGTACAGCACGGGTTAGATACAGAGTAAAGCTCCCTCTACACTGTCCCATCAAACACTCCCAGGGCAGGTACAGCACGGGTTAGATACAGAGTAAAGCTCCCACTACACTGTCCCATCAAACACTCCCAGGGCAGGTGCAGCACGGGTTAGATACAGAGTAAAGCTCCCTCTACACTGTCCCCATCAAACACTCCCAAGGCAGGTACAGCACAGGTTAGATACAGAGTAAAGCTCCCTCTACACTGTCCCATCAAACACTCCCAGGGCAGGTACACCATGGGATAGATACAGAGTAAATCTCCCTCTACACTGTCCCCATCAAACACTCCCAGGGCAGGTACAGCACGGGTTAGATACAGGAGACATTTATTCCGTTAGCCCAGAACAAAGCTAGCCAAATTTTCTGCACCTGCTTACTGTCCAGTAGGAGGTTCTGCTCTCCTGTCCACATGTGGATGTTGGATGAGAACAGGATGTGGCTCGGCTCTGAAGCTGAATGTTTAACTCGATGCCTTTGTTCTCGCATCAGAATGGCAACTTGGATGAGGTAGCAGAAACTTAGCTCCAGACTCTAGTACAGCATATAAGAGAGGAAATTAGAGACAGAAAAATTTAAAGCTAAACTACATGAGGCTCTAAGCATTAGCGATGTGGCCTTGTTCTTATTTGCCTTCTATCATAGAATGCTGATGGCGCTTTCTAACATTTCTCTGTGTATTTGCAGACGGTATGGAGCCAGTACTATTTGGCCATTACAGGACATGGAATCTCCATCACGTGCTTACTGGTTTCCCTTTGTATATTCTTCTACTTCAAGTAAGTTTACACTTTCAAATCTTTTCTACCAAAAAACTGAGTTTAACTAAAATATGTGGAGCCCAGACATCATGCTGGCTGGGCATCGGCAGATAAACTGTGGCTTTTTACAAAGTTTGTTTTTATTTTATGTTAAGTAAGATGCCAGGGCAATCCAAATCTGGGCAGAGCACAGGGACAGCACTCGGTGTGATCCCCGATTCAAACCCCGGTTTGTGCCCAAGTGATCATTCTTCACCTCAGATGGTGAAGCAAAGTTCTCCTGATAATTGTTGTCGGTACCTTTCTACCGAGACACAATTTAGGACTCAGAACTCAGAGATTCAAACATGAAGTGCTTTATTGGAAGGAAAGGAAATTCTGGAAAGTTCCGAACAAAGAGAGCTAAACTTAACCGAGAACACCCAACCATTTATCTGCTGTGACAGCGCCACCACAGGTGGGAGGAGAACACACAATAGAACACACAATACATAACATTTCCTCCCCTCTTAAATGGAAGGTCCACATTATTCCTCAACAGGTAAGTTACTTTCAATGCACTCAACTAACCAAGGGTAGAGGTAGACTGCCTCAAACCCTGACTTTACCCTGGGGTTTATTCTGCCCCAGTCTTGTGGGTAAGTCGCTAAGCCTACAGATACAAGCGTCTTGGAGGCCGCCGCTCTCTGACAGGATACCGGCGGTCATCGCTGGCTTCCACAGCAGTAGGCATTGACACAGGCCTAGATGGAGAAGGTGCCTGTGTCAGTTGAAAGTCAGGAGTTTGCACAGGTGGAACAGTCTCTTTGACTTCCTGTGTTGGAGAAGAGCACTGTGGCAAGGGATGCTGGTTTGCGGTATCATCCGGAAACAGTTCAGGCCAACCAGCCGTTGGAGCCTCTGTGGCTGTCTCTGCTCCTAGCAACAGTTGATCTGTGTGTCTTCTCCAGACGACGTCCTCAGCAGTCTCAACCGTGTAAGACACAGGGCCCGTCTGCGCGATCACTGTAGCAGGAACCCATTTCGGTCCAGTGTTGTAGTTTCGAGCTAGGACGTGCTCTCCTGGATGAAACCGGGTCCTTGGCTCTTTTCTCTCTCTTTTCAACTTGAGCTTGTTGTTGACGATGGACAACCTGCTCTGCCCTTGGAGGTTTGAGTAAGTCAAAACTTGTCCGCAACTGCCTCTTCATCATGAGCGAAGCGGGGGAAGTTTTGGTTGTGGCATGCGGCTCGTTCCTGTAGGACAACAGGAAGCTGTTCAGACGTTGGTGGATTGAGCCCTGACCTTGCGATGCCTTCAAGGCGTGCTTCAAAGTTTGCACGAACCTTTCTGCCTGGCCGTTAGTAGAGGGATGATAGGGCGCAGACCTGATGTGTTGGACACCATTCACATGCAGGAAGGTTGCAAACTCCTGTGATACAAATTGTGGACTGTTGTCATAACGGCTGAACATCTCACCAAGTTTCTCAATTGTTTTCTCTGCCGTGGTAGACCTCATCACAGCGACCTCCGGCCACTTGCTACGAGCATCTACAACCACCATAAACATCTTCTCTTCGAAAGGACCGGCGAAGTCCACATGTACTCGCTGCCACACTTCTGCAGGCCAATCCCAGGGGTGTAGGGTTGCCAGCTGTGGAACATTCCGGACCCTTTGACATGGGGAACATGTTTTGGCTTTCTCCTCAATATTCCCATCGAGACCTGGCCACCAGAAGTAGCTTCTTGCCATTTCCTTCATCCGAACCATCCCACTGTGGCCTGTATGAAGTTGTTGCAGTATAGATTTCCTCAGAGGTGGCGGAATGATGACACGGCGTCCCCAAAGAAGACAACCTGCCTGGACGGAGAGCTCATTTCTTTTTGAAACGTAAGGTTTCAAACTAGGAGAATCTCCTATAGCTTTCCCTCGAATGACATCGTCCATTACCTCAGACAGGACTGGATCGTTGCGGGTGTACCTTCGCACCTGAACTGCAGTGACAGGTGCTCCTTCCACTTGTCTAAAGTAGAAGATGTCTATCTGACGAGGCTCTGGGGGAGTAACAGGCAAGGGTAGCCTCGAGAGACCGTCTGTGTTGCCGTGCAAGTCTGATTTGCGATATTTGATGTCGTATGTGTGTCCTGACAACAGTAAAGCCCACCTTTGCATCCTGCTTGCAGCGAGAGACGGAATTCCGGTGTGGGGCCCGAAGATTGAAGTCAATGGACGGTGGTCCGTCAGGAGTGTGAACCTTCTCCCAAACAGGTACTGATGAAATTTTCGAATTCCAAAAACGATTCCCAAGGCCTTGCGCTCGATCTGCGCATAGTTACTCTCGGCCTTGTTCAAGGTGCGTGATGCGAAGGCGATAGGTTTCTCTTCACCCGAAGGCATGATGTGGGATATGACTGCTCCCACACCATATGGTGATGCATCACATGCTAGCTGCATGGGTAGCTTTGGGTCAAAGTGTGTCAGGACCTCCGATTTCAGCAATGCTTTCTTTGCTTGGGCGAAAGCTTCGTTGCACAGTTCAGTCCATTTCCATGTTTTGCCTTGACATAGCAACTGATGTAACGGCTTCAGCAATGTTGCTAAGTCTGGAATAAACTTCCCATAGTAGTTAAGTAGCCCCAGAAATGAACGTAACTGGCTCACATTCTGGGGTGCTGGGGCCTCCATGATCGCCTTGACCTTTGACGGCGCCTTATGCAGGCCAGTAGCGTCAATCACATGCCCCAGGTACTCAACTGAAGACTGAAAGAATTCACATTTGTCTTTACGAACTCTGAGTCCGTACTCTTTCAGTCGTTGTAGTGTCGCATCCAAGTTCAGAAGATGATCCTCCTCATTTGTCCCAGTGACAAGGATGTCGTCCAGGTAGCACTGGACTCCTGGCAGTCCACTCAAAATCTGATCCATTGCCCTTTGGAATAGAGCAGGGGCCGACGTAATTCCAAACGGAAGGCGGCAGTACCTGTATAGCCCCTTGTGTGTCACAATTGTCAGCAGCTCCTTTGATTTGTCATCGACATGCATTTGTAGATAAGCCTGGCATAAGTCTATTTTGCTGAACTTTTGCCCTCCGGCCAGGCCCGTAAAAAGATCCTCAATGAGGGGAAGAGGGTACTGTTCCGCAGACAGCACCGGGTTAATAGTCACTTTAAAATCCCCGCAGATTCGAACAGATCCATCCTTTTTCAGGACAGGAACAATGGGTGTGGCCCATTTGCTCACGCTCACAGGCTCCAGGACTCCATTCTCGACTAAGGCCTCCAAGTTAGCCTTAACTTTTGGCCTAATTGCATAGGGTACAGGTCGGGCTTTGTGAAACTTCGGTTTGCTGTCAGGTTTAATGTCCAGTCTCACGCTGATCTTTTTCATGCTCCCAAGTTCCCCATTGAAGAGTTCTGCATGTTTGTTTAACACTGCAGTCAGACCTGACTCCCCTTTTGACATCATGCGGACTGCAGGCCAGTCCAGCGTGATTTTCTCTAGCCACGCATGTCCCAGTAGCGATGGGTAATTTCCCTTTACCACATATAATGGCAGTTTTGCAGTCTGTCCGTTCAATTTAACTGTCACCTCAATGGCGCTTCTCATGGCCACAGGTTCGCCGGTATACGTCTTTAGCACAATGTTTGTTGGCTGAAGGGTAAGATGCTTTAGCATTTTGTTGTAGACAGTGTCTGAAACAAGGGACCCAGCTGCGCCTGTGTCCACCTCCATCCGCACTGATTGTCCCTCCACCAGTGGTGACACCCAGTAGCCATTTGAATCACCTGCAACCGTCAGTATGTGCACCTCTTCCTCCTCAGAGGTGTCGCTCCCCTCTGTTTTGCTTGTTCCATCATACTGCACTGAATGAACACTCTTTTTCCTCTCTTGTCCAAATACAGACATTTTGCTTCCATGCTTCCCAGCTCTGTCTGTCCTTTTTTTACCTCTACAGGTGCGTTCAATGTGACCCTTTTTGCCACAATTTCGGCATTCCAGCTCCGTACACCAGCAGTCATTAGCGTGATGGCCCGTTTTCCCACAACGGTAACATGTGCCGTTCCGCGCACCTTTAGGCTCAGACGACACCTTGTGAACTCTCCGTGTTGAACTCAACTGGTGAGCCTCCTTTTCCGCCATCTCCATGGAGACACTAACTTCAATGGCCTTTTCAAGAGTAAGGTTGTCCTCAGTAAGAAGGCGCTTCTGTGTGGCTGCATTTTGCAAACCACACACGAGTCTGTCCCTAATGGTGTCCTTCAGCACCTCCTTGAACTCGCAGTGTTCTGATAACCTTTTTAAAGCAGCAATAAACATCGTCACTGATTCCCCCTCCTCTTGATTCCATTTGTGAAATCTAAATCTCTCAGCAATAACCAGAGGTTTTGGTGAAAAATGTGCTCCAAGAATTTCCACTAGTTGCTTATATGTTTTAGTTCCTGGCTTATCTGGTTGCACGAGGCTGCGAAGTAAATTGAATGTCTTCGGCCCGATTACACTCAAAAAGGTAGCCACGACCTTTTCATTTGCCATCGCATTCGCTAATACAAAATAGGCAAAACGTTCCGTATATGCGCTCCATTGCTCCACATTTTCATCAAAATCACCGATGTTTCCTAATATAGTAGCAATCTCACGTTTCAAATTAAAATTTCTGTTTACTCACTGCACCCGTCTCTGTTCCGAGTGTTTTGTAGTCGAAAACAAGAAAGTTCCCACAACACGGATTCATCCGATCCTCGTCGCCACTTGTTCTGTCGGTACCTTTTCTACCTAGACACAATTTAGGACTCAGAACTCAGAGATTCAAACATGAAGTGCTTTATTGGAAGGAAAGGAAGTTCTGGAAAGTTCCGAACAAAGAGAGCTAAACTTAACCGAGAACACCCAACCATTTATCTCCTGTGACAGCGCCACCACAGGTGGGAGGAGAACACACAATAGAACACACAATACATAACAATAATTGAAACCACGAGCCGGGCAGGATCTGCACCCTGATTGGCTGCCTGACACCTTGCAGTCAGGTGGCGCTCGGGACAGAAAGCTCTTGTCAGAAACAGGCAGGAGGTTCACTTTAACAACAATGCAGTTCAAATGAATGGTGATGAAGGCACGCACCATTTCTCATGATTCCCACCAGGAAGACAACATGCCTGCATGGGTTGTGTTGTGATAGGAAGTCTGCACTTCAAGGGGCCCTGTCATTTTTTCACTTGGATTTATGGAGCCTGCAGGAAAGAACTATCTTTGATGTGCTTTTTATTTAGGTATTTATTTTGGCAGCACTTTTCTTTCAGACTGTTTCTCCCAAGAGTTTGAACTCTGCCATTTCAGTGGGTGCACCATGGGTATTCCAATGGAAATACTCATATACAGTATCTGTTATTTGGAGAGAGAAGAAGGGGAACAAAGAGGGGATGCCAGGGTGAGGTCACACTAAAGGAAGGCAGTCCCCACTCCCCTTTACCTTCAAACCCAGATATACGGGTAGAGGTGCACTTATCTGGACCTGTGGGAGGATCTCTTGTTTCTTAAACTGCAATGCACAGGAGAACCTGTGATCCAATGATGTCACATGCAAGAATCTGACCTCCATCCAATGTCCACCACAGACTCCACACTGCCAATGGCTGTCAAGTCACCAAAGTACTCCGCATTTCCATCTCAAAGCTCAGTCCAAGGTTACCATAGGGAACATCAGCATGTTCAGTCAATCTGCAGTGAACAGACGTATCAATCGGGTGACTGATATCTTGTTTGCCAGAGGCAGCAAGTACGTTACATTTCCCATAGACAACTAGGAATAAGATATCCCACCCATTCTAATCACACTCTCCTGCTCACTCCCCATTCCCTCTTTTAATTTTTAAAAATTCATTCATGAAATGTGGGCGTCGCTGGAAAGGCCAGTATTTATTGCTCATCCCTAACTGCCCTCGAGCAGGTGGTGGTGAGCCGCCTTCTTGAACCGCTGCAGTCCGTGTGGTGAAGGTACTCCCACAGTGCTGTTAGGGAGGGAGTTCCAGGATTTTGACCCAGCGACGATGAAGGAATGGCGATATATTTCCAAGTCAGGATGGTGTGTGACTTGGAGGGAAAATTGAAGGTGGTGGTGTTCCCATGCGCCTGCTGCCCTTGTCCTTCTAGGTGGAAGAGGTCGCGGGTTTGGGAGGTTCTGTCGTAAGAACATAAGAACATAAGAAATAGGAGCAGGAGTAGGCCAATCGGCCCCTCGAGCCTGCTCCGCCATTCAATAAGATCATGGCTGATCTGATCCTAACTGCCAATCCACTATCACAGAACCATCTCCTGAATCTAACAGAATTAGACACACGAAATAGGAGCAGGATCAGGCTACACGGCCCCTGGGCCCGCTCCGCTACCCACAGGGCCATGACCGATCCGAACCTAGACTCATGTCCAAATTCCTGCCCGCTCCCCGTAACCTTTAATTCCCTTTACTTCTAGGAAACTGGCTATTTCTGTTTTAAATTTATGTAATGATGTACCTTCTACAGTTTTTTGGGGCAGCATATTCCATGGACCTACCACCCTCTGAGTGAAGTAGTTCCTCCTCATCTCAGTTTTGAAAGAGCAGCCCCTTATTCTAAGACTATGCCCCCTAGTTCTAGTTTCACCCATCATCGGGAACATCTTCCCCGCATCCACCCGATCCAACCCCTTCACAATCTTATATGTTTCAATAAGATCGCCTCTCATTCTTCTGAACTCCAATGAGTAGAGTCCCAATCTACTCAACCTCTCCTCATATGTCCATCCCCTCATCCCCGGGATTAACCGAGTGAACCTTCTTTGTACTGACTCGAGAGCAAGTATGTCCTTTCTTAAGTATGGACACCAAAACTGTACGCAGTATTCCAGGTGCGGTCTCACCAATACCTTGTACAACTGAAGCAATACCTCCCTATTTTTATATTCTATCCCCCTAGCAATGAAAGCCAACATTCCATTGGCCTTCTTAATCACTTGCTGCACCTGCATACAAACCTTTTGAGTTTCGTGCACCAGGGCCCCCAGATCCCTTTGTACTTCAGTACTTTCCAGTTTCTTGCCATTAAGATAATAACTTGCTCTACGATTTTTCCTGCCAAAGTGCATAACCTCACACTTTCCAGTATTGTATTCCATCTGCCAAATCTCAGCCCACTTACTTAGCCTGTCTATGTCCCCTTGCAGGTTTTTTATGTCCTCCTCACTCACTACTTTCCCTCCCATCTTAGTATCATCTGCAAACTTTGATATGTTACACTTGGTCCCCTCCTCCAAATCGTTAATATAGATTGTAAAGAGTTGGGGACCCAGCACTGACCCCTGCGGAACACCACTAGTTACTGATTGCCAGTCTGAGAATGAACCATTTATCCCAACTCTCTGCCTTCTGTTAGATAGCCAATCCTCTATCCATGCCAGAATATTACCCCCAATCCTGTGATTTTTTATCTTAAGCAATAATCTTTTGTGTGGCACCTTGTCAAATGCCTTTTGGAAGTCTAAATACACTACGTCCACTGGTTCCCCTTTATCCACCCTATACGTTACTTTCTCAAAGAACTCCAGCAAATTTGTCAAACATGACTTCCCCTTCATAAAACCATGCTGACTTTGTCCTATTAAATTATGATTATCCAAATATCCTGTTACTGTCTCCTTAATAATGGACTCCAAAATTTTACCTACCACAGATGTTAGGCTAACCGGTCTATAGTTTCCAGCCTTCTGTCTACTGCCCTTTTTAAATAAGGGTGTTACATTAGCAGTTTTCCAGTCTGCCGGGACCTTTGCCGAGTCCAGGGAGTTTTGGAAAATTATTACCAATGCATCCACAATCCCTACCGCCACTTCCCTCAAGACCCTAGGATGTAAGCCATCAGGTCCAGGTGATTTATCCGCCTTGAGTCCCATTATTTTACCGAGTACCACTTCCTTAGTGATTTTGATCGTGTTTGGCTCCTCCCCCCCTTTAGCCCCCTGTTTGTCCAGTGTTGGGATATTCTTAGTGTCTTCTACTGTAAAGACTGATGTAAAATATTCATTCAGTGTTTTTGCCATCTCCATATTTCCCACCATTAATTTCCCGGTCTCATCCTCTAAGGGACCAACATTTACTTTAGCCACCCTTTTTCTTTTTATATAACTATAAAAACTCTTACTATCTGTTTTTATATTTTTTGCTAATTTACTTTCATAATCTATCTTCCCTTTCTTAATCAATCTTTTTGTTATTTTTTGCTGTCTTTTAAAGTTTTCCCAATCCTCTATCCTCCCACTAGATTTGGCTACCTTATTGATATACCTATCAATTCGTCCAATGAAAAGCGACGAGTTAGGAAAGTAACCATAGGTTTTTATTGACTAAATAACAGAGCCCACCCTCATGGGTGATCGGATCCAGCAAGGAGGAATACCAGCCAGTCGACTACCTTTATACCTGGGCAGGTAGGTGGAGCCATGGGCGGAGTCAGTGATGGTCAGCCCAGGTATAACAGTGTGACAAGAGGCGACCTCGTATAGGTGATACAACAGTGAGAACAGTGAGAACAATATAACAGTGATAACTATAGTGTAACGATAGTGAACGATAAAAGTGGTTTACCACATTCACCCCTTCTTTAGATTTGAGTCCGGTGGGGTGAAGTGTACTACCAGTTCTGGTATGTCAGTCTGTCCGGAGGCCTCGTAAGCCTCTCCGATCGTCGCAGCGGCGGTGTTGCATTATCCGGTGTTAATGCTGGGTTCCGGCATGCCGTCTACCTGGGCTGGAATTGGGGGGGTGGTGGGGGGGGGTAAAGGTGGTGTCTCCGGAGTGCCCGAGGGTGCGAGGTCTCGTAAGGAGACAGTATCCTCCCGCCCGTCTGGGTAAGCCACGTAGGCGTACTGGGGGTTGGCGTGCAGGAGGTTCACCATCTCGACCAGGGGGTCCGTTTTATGGGCCCTCACGTGCTTTCGCAGCAGGACGGGCCCCGGAGAGGTCAGCCAGGTTGGTAGAGTGGTTCCCGTAGTCGACTTCCTGGGGAAAACAAACATTCGTTCATGGGGGGTGGCGTTAACGGCAGTGCAAAGTAGTGACCGGATGGAATGCAGCGCTGTCGGGAGGACTTCCTGCCAGCGGGAGGTTGGGAGGCCCTTAGACTTTAAGGCTAAGATGACGGCCTTCCAGACAGTCGCGTTCTCTCTTTCCACCTGGCCGTTCCCTCGGGGGTTGTAGCTGGTGGTCCTGCTTGCTGCAATACCTCTCGCTAGTAGGAACTGGCGGAGTTCCTCGCTCATGAAGGAGGAGCCCCGGTCACTATGTATATAGTTCGGGAACCCGAACAAGGCGAAGAGTTCGTTCAGGCATTTAATGACCGTGGTACTGGTCATGTCTGGGCAGGGGAAGGCAAAGGGGAAACGGGAGTACTCATCAACGATGTTGAGGAAGTACACATTACGGTCGGATGACGGTAGGGGCCCCTTAAAGTCAATGCTCAGGCGCTCGAAGGGGCGGGTGGCCTTGATCAGGCTTGCTTTGTCCGGCCTATAGAAGTGCGGTTTGCACTCGTCACAGGTCTGGCAGTTCCTGGTCATGGTCCTGACCTCCTCGATGGAGTAGGTCAGGTTGCGGGCCTTACTGAAATGGTAAAGCCTGGTGACTCCGGGGTGGCAGAGGTCGTTGTGGAGGGTCTGAAGTCTGTCAATATGCGCGCTGGCGCATGTAATTCGTGAAAGAGCATCAGGGGGTTCGTTCAGCTTACCTGGCCGGTACAAGATCTCATAATCGTAGGTGGATAGCTCGATTCTCCACCTCAAGATCTTGTCATTCTTGATTTTGCCCCTCAGCTTGTTATTAAACATGAAAGCGACCGAACGCTGGTCGGTGAGGAGGGTAAATCGTTTGCCTGCCAGGTAATGCCTCCAGCGTTGTACCGCCTCCACGATCGCCTGGGCTTCCTTCTCGACCGACGAGTGTCGGATCTCAGGGCCCTGTAGGGTCCTTGAGAAGAAGGCCACCGGCCTCCCCTCCTGGTTAAGGGTAGCGGCTAGGGCGAAGTCGGATGCATTGCTCTCCACTTGGAAGGGGATGGACTCATCCACTGCGTGCATTGTGGCCTTGGCTATGTCTCCCTTAATGAGGGAGAAGGCCGCGCACGCCTCCTCCGTGAGGGGGAAGGATGTGGACTTCATGAGGGGTCTGGCTTTGTCCGCATAATTGGGCACCCATTGGGCATAGTAGGCGAAGAGTCCCAGGGTTCTCTTAAGTGCCTTAGGACAGTGGGGGAGGGGTAGCTCCATGAGGGGGCGCATTCTTTCGGGGTCGGGGCCGATGACTCCGTTCTCTACTACACAGCCGAGGATAGCAAGGCGTGAGGTGTTAAACACACATTTCTCCTTATTGTAGGTGAGGTTCAGCCGTTGGGCCGTACGGAGGAATTTCTCCAGATTCACATCATGGTCCTGCCGGTCGCGGCCGCAGATGGTGACGTTATCTAGATAAGGGAACGTGGCCTGCAGTCCGTTCTGGTCGACCATCCGGTCCATCTCCCTTTGGAAGACCGACACCCCGTTGGTGACACCGAAGGGGACCCTAAGGAAGTGGTAGAGGCGCCCGTTCGCCTCGAAGGCGGTATACTGGCGGTCCTCCGGGCTGATAGGGAGTTGGTGGTAGGCCGACTTAAGGTCGATGGTCGAGAATACTCGGTATTGTGCAATCTGATTGACCATGTCAGATATGCGGGGAAGGGGGTATGCATCCAGCTGGGTGTACCTGTTTATGGTCTGGCTGTAGTCGATGACCAAGCGATTTTTATCGCCGGTCTTAATGACCACGACCTGGGCACGCCAGGGGCTGCTGCTCCCCTCGATGATGCCCTCTTTCAGGAGGCGCCACACCTCATAGCTAATGAAGGCCCTGTCCCCGGCGCTGTACCGCCTGCTCTTGGTAGCGACGGGTTTGCAGTCGGGGGTTAGGTTAGCGAACAGGGAAGGTGGCGGGACCTTGAGGGTGGATAGGCTGCAGGTGTTACGCGGTGGGCGGTTTAACATCCGCTGGTTGTCGACTGTGAGTGGGGGGAGGGGTCCACCGTATGCTAGGGTGACACTTTGGAGGTGGGATTGGAAGTCCAGCCCTAGTAGGATGGCAGCGCAGAGCTGGGGGAGGACGAGGAGTTTAAAGTTTTTATACTCCGTACCCTTAACCGACAGGGTCACAACACAGTAGCCGCTGATGTCCGTGGCGTGGGACCTTGATGCCATCGAGATTCGGTTGCGCGTTGGCAGGACGGGGAGGGAGTAGTGGCTCACCGTGTCTGGGTGGATGAAGCTCTCCGTGCTTCCGCTGTCGAACAGGCAGGTCGTGGCGTGGCCGTTTACTTTGATGTCCATCATCGACTTGGACAGGTGATGCGGGCGGGCTTGATCCAGAGTGACGGAGGCTAGTGTGTAGCTGAGCGAGTCGTTGTCGTCTGCGGGTGAGGCGGTCGTCGGGTCTGGAGGCACGGTGGCAGTCGAGCGTGGTGGGTAAAATGGCGTCTCCCACGAGGTTGGACAAAATGGCTGCCCCCATAACTCACATGAGGCACTATTGGGGTCGGTTGCCTTGATCAAAGATGGCTGCCCTCATGACTCACGTGTGGGGATGCTGGCCTCTGTTGCCTTGAAGGAAGATGGCCGCCCCCACAGTTCGCATGAGGCACTGCTGGCCTCTGAAGATCCACTTCTGCAGGCCTTAGCAAGGTGGCCTTTCTTCCTGCAGGTTGAGCAGGTGGAGTTCCTAGCTGGGCAGCGCGACCTCGGGTGTTTCTCCTGGCCGCAGAAAAAGCAGCCGCGGGGGTCCGATGTCGGAGCCGGTACCGGGGGTGGCGGTCCCGATCGGGTCCGGGACGCCGACGCTGAGGTAGGTCCCGGGGGCGGCGCGGTGAAGGGTATTGCGGTAGGGGTCGGGCCCGAGTCCCAGGGTCGCGAACAGTACCTGGAGAACGCCTCCTGGTCCCGATGGGCCACCTCCAGGGAGAGAGCGAGGGCTGCAGCTTTGTCCAGGTCGAGGTCCTTTGCTTCCAGTAATCGCTGCCGTGAGTAGTCGGACCGTAGGCCTTTCACGAAGGCATCGCGGACGTTGTCTTCCGTATTTTCTGCCGCCGTTACTGCTTTAAAGTTACAGTCTCTGCCGAGTGCTTGTAGCACCCGTAAAAATTCCTCCACCGGCTCCCCTGGCAGTTGCGGGCGGGACCTTAGGAGGTGCCTGGTATACATGGGGTTTACCGGGGTTTGGTACTGTCTTTTCAGCCGGTTGATGGCGTCCTCGTATGTTTTAAGGTCCCGAATGAGCGCGAATACTTTAGGGCTCAGTTGGGCGTTCAGAACTCTTAGCTTGGATCTCTGAGGCACGTTGGACTCTTCCAGGTAGGCTTCAAAGCAGCCCAGCCAGTGATCGAAGTCGAGGGCTGCGTTCGCTGCCCGTGGATTTAGATCCAGGTACGGTGGTCTGAGGGCTCGCAGCCAAGCCGGCTGTTGTGATTGTTGCGGCTCGGCGCCTGAAGGCTGCTGTGGCTGTTGTGGCGGGGCGTCTGGATGAGACATCTTAAAATTTAGTCAATAAAATTGATATACCTATCAATTCGTCCAAAGAAAAGCGACGAGTTAGGAAAGTAACTATAGGTTTTTATTGACTAAATAACAGAGCCCACCCTCATGGGTGATCGGATCCAGCAAGGAGGAATACCAGCCAGTCGACTACCTTTATACCTGGGCAGGTAGGTGGAGCCATGGGCGGAGTCAGTGATGGTCAGCCCAGGTATAACAGTGTGACAAGAGGCGACCTCGTATAGTGATACAACAGTGAGAACAGTGATAACAATATAACAGTGATAACTATAGTGTAACGATAGTGAACGATAAAAGTGGTTTACCACACTTATATGCCCTTGTTTTTAGTCGAATACTATCCTTAATTTCTTTACTTAGCCACGGATGGCTGTCTTTTCTTTTACACCCTTTTCTTCTCAGTGGAATATATTTTTTTTGGAAGTTGTAAAATAACTCCTTAAATGTATACCACTGATCATGTATCGTCTTACCCTTTAATCTATTTTCCCAATCCACTCTACTCAATTCCGCTCTCATACCTTCATAGTCTCCTTTATTCAAGCTTAGCACGCTTGTTTGAGATCCAACCTTCTCACCCTCTAATTGAATATGGAATTCAACCATGTTATGGTCACTCATTCCAAGGGGATCCTTTACTAGGACATTTTTAATTAATCCCGTCTCGTTACACAGGACCAGATCTAAGGTTGCTTGCCCCCTGGTCGGTTCAGTTACATACTGCTCAAGAAACCCATCCCTAATACACTCAATGAACTCATCCTCAAGGCAGCCCTGCCCAATTTGATTTGTCCAATTAATATGATAGTTAAAATCCCCCCATAATTATAGATGTTCCCTTATTACAAGCCTCAACTATTTCCTGATTGATACTCAGTCCAACAGAGTTGCCACTGTTCGGAGGCCTATAGACTACGCCCACTAGTGTTTTTTTCCCCTTATTATTCCTTACCTCCACCCAAACTGTTTCATTATCCAGATCTTTTGACCCAATATCATTTCTCTGTATTACAGTGATTCCTTCCTTTATTAACATAGCCACCCCACCTCCCCTTCCTTCCTGCCTGTCCTTCCTGATCATTAAATAACCTGGTATGTTTAATTCCCAGGCATTGTCACCCTGCAGCCATGTTTCTGTAATGGCCACAAGATCATACTCATATGTAGTTATTTGTGCCATTAACTCGTCTATTTTGTTACGAATGCTACGTGCATTCAGATAGAGAACTTTCAAAGATGTTTTGTGACACTTAGTTCCTGCTTTTGCCCTTTTTATTACTTTACCTTTTACTCCATACCTTCTGCCCCTTCCTGACATGCTCTGGTTTTTAATTTCCCCACTGCTACCTAAGTCTATGACCTTCTCTGTTGTCATTTTTATTATTTGCTCTCTAGGAACCTCCCCCCCACTAGTTAGTTTAAAGCCCTCTCTACAGCCCTAGTTATATGATCCGCCAGGATTCTAGTCCCAGCACTGGCCAAGTGAAGCCCGTCCCAACGGAACAGCTCCCTCCTGCCCCAGTACTGGTGCCAGTGTCCCAGGAAGCAAAACCCATTTCTCCCACACCAGTCTTTGAGCCACGCATTTAACTCTCTAATTTTATTTGTCCTAGCCAAATTCGCTCGTGGCTCAGGTAATAATCCAAAGATTATTACCCTTGTGGTTCTGCTTTTTAATTTGGCCCCTAGCTGCTCAAACTCCCTCAGCAGAACCTCCTTCCTTGTCCTATCTATGTCGTTGGTACCAACATGGACCACGACAACTGGATCCTCCCCCTCCCACTCCAAGTTTCTCTCCAGCCCAGAGGAGATGTCCTTAACCCTGGCACCGGGTAGGCAACACAGCCTTCGGGACTCTCGCTCTCGGCTGCAAAGAACTCTATCTATCCCCCTAACGATACTATCCCCTACCACTACAACATTTCTTTTAACTCCCCCCACTTGAATGGCCCCCTGCTCCATGGTGCTGTGGCCAGGTTGCTCATCCTCCCTGCAGTCCCTGCTCCTGTCCCCACAGGGAGTAAGAGCCTCGAACCTGTTGGACAAGTGCAAGGGCTGCGGCTCCTCCAACACTACCTCCTGGATCCCCGTACCTGCCTCACTTCTAGTCACACCATCCTGACCCTGGCCACGGACTACATCTGCATTAATTAATCTAATTGGTGTGACTACCTCGAAACCTTGGCGAATTGCTACAGTGCTTATTGTAGATGGTTACACACTGCAGCCACAGTACGCCGGTGGTGGAGGGAGTGAATGTTTAAGGTGGTGGATGGGGTTCCAATCAAGCAGGCTGCTTTGTCCTGGATGGTGTCGAGCTTCTTGAGTGTTGTTGGAGCTGCACTCATCCAGGCAAGTGGAGAGTATTCCATCACACTCCTGACTTGTGCCTTGTAGATGGTGGAAAGGCTATGGGGAGTCAGGAGGTGAGTCACTCGCTGCAGAATACCCAGCCTCTGACCTGCTCTTGTTGCCACAGTATTTATGTGGCTGGTCCAGTTAAGTTTCTGGTCAATGGTAATCCCAGGATGTTGATGTTGGGGGATTCGATGATGGTAATGCTGTTGAATGTCAAGACTCTCGCTTGTTCGAGATAGTCATCGCCTGGTACCTGGTGCGAATGTTACTTGCCAATTATCAGCCCAACCCTGAATGTCGTCCAGGTCTTGCTGCATGCGGGCACGGACTGCTTCATTATCTAAGAAGTTGCGAATGCAACTGAACACTGTGCAATCATCAGCGAACATCCCCACTTCTGACCTTATGCTGGAGGAAAGGTCATTGATGAAGCAGCTGAAGATGGTTGGGCCTAGGACACTGCCCTGAGGAACTCCTGCAACGATGTCCTGGGGCTCAGATGATTGGCCTCCAACAACCACAACCATCTTCCTTTGTGCTAGGTATGACTCCAGCCAGTGGAGAGTTTTCCCCCTGATTCCCATTGACTTCAATTTTACTAGGGCTCCTTGATGCCACACTCTGTCAAATGCTGCCCTTGATGTCGAGGCCAGTCACTCTCACCTCACCTCTGGAATTCAGCTCTTTTGTCCATGTTTGGACTAAGGCTGTAATGAGGTCTGGAGTCGAGTGGTCCTGACGGAACCCAAACTGAGCATTGGTGAGCAGGTGATTGGTGAGTAAGTGCCACTTGGTAGCACTGTCGAGGACACCTTCCATCACTTGCTGATGATTGAGAGTAGACTGATGGGACAGTAATTGGCTGGATTGGATTTGTCCTGCTTTTTGTGGACAGGACATACCGTGGCAATTTTCCACTTTGTCAGGTAGATGTCAGTGTTGTAGCTGTATTGGTACAGCTTGGCTAGAGGTGCGGCTAGTTCTGGAGTGCAAATCTTCAGCAACACAACCGGGATGTTGTCAGTACCCATAGCCTTTGCTGTATCCAGTGCGCTCAGCCGTTTCTTGATATCAGTGGAGTGAATCGAATTGGCTGAAGACTAGCTTCTGTGATGGTGGGGACCTCAGTAGGAGGCCGAGACGGATCATCCACTCGGCACTTCTGGCTGAAGATGGTTGCAAATGCTTCAGCCTTGCCTTTTGCACTCACATGCTGGGCTCTGCCATCACTGAGGATGGGGATGTTCATGGAACCTCCTCCTCCCATTAGTTGTTTAATTGGCCACCACCATTCACGACTGGATGTGGCAGGACTGCAGAGCTTTGATCTAATCCGTTGGTTGTGGGATCACTTAACTCTGTAGCATACTGCTTTCACTGTTTAGCATGCATGTAGTCCTGTGTTATAGCTTCCCCAGGTTGGCATCTCATTTTTAGGTATGCCTGGTGCTGTTCCTGGCATGCTCTTCTGCACTCCTCATTGAACCAGGGTTGGGAATGGTAGAGTGAGGGATGTGCCAGGCCATGAGGTTACAGATTGTGGTGGAATACAATTCTGCTGCTGCTGATGGCCCACAGCGCCTCATGGATGCCCAATTTTGAGCTGCTAGATCTGTTCTGAATCTATCCCATTTAGTGTGGTGGTAGTGCCACACAACACAATGGAGGGTGTTCCCCGTGTGAAGACGGGACTTTGTCTCCACAAGGACTGCTACCAATGCTGTCATGGACAGATGCGTCTGCGACGTGTAGATTTGTGAGGACGAGGTCAGGTAGCTTTTTCCCGTGTGTTGATTCTCTCTCCACCTGCTGTAGGCCCAGTCTAGCAGCTATGTCCTTCAGGACTCGGCCAGCTCGGTCAGTAGTGGTGCTACCGAGCCACTCTTGGTGATGGACATTGAAGTCCCGGACCCAGAGTACATTCTGTGCCCTTGCTACTCTCAGTGCTTCTTCCAAGTGGTGTTCAACATGGAGGAGTACTGATTCATCAGCTGAGGGAGGGCGGTAGGTGGTAATCAGCAGGGGGTTTCCTTGCCCATGCTTGACCTGAAGCCATGACACTTCATGGGGTCCGGAGTCAATGTTGAGGACTCCCAGGGCCACTCCCTCCCGACTGGATACCACTGTGCCGTCATCTCTGGTGGGTCTGCCCTCCGGTGGGACAGGACATACCCAGGGATGGTGATGGAGAAGTCTGGACTGTTGGCTGAAAGGTATGACTGTCAGGCTGCAGCTTGACTTGTCTGTGGGACAGGTCTCCCAATTTTAGCAGAAGACCCCAAATGTTAGTGAGGATGACTTTGCAGGGCTGACTGGACTGGGTGAATCCGGTACCGAGGTCGATGCCGGGTGGTCCATCTGGTTTTATAATTACTATTCCCACCCAGTCTAATCCCACTCTCCGCCTCACTCCCTATACCCTTTAATATCCCACCCAGTCTAATCCCACTCTCCGCCTCACTCCCCATACCCTTTAATATCCCACCCAGTCTAACCCCACTCTCCTGCTCACCACCGTACCCTTTAATATCCCACCCAGTCTAATCCCACTCTCCCCCTCACTCCCCGTACCCTGTAATATCCCACCCAGTCTAATCTCACTCCCCGTACCCTTTAATATCCCACCCAGTTTAATCCCACTCGCCTGCTCACTCCCCATACCCTTTAATATCCCACCCAGTCTAATCCCACTCTCCCCTCACTCCCCGTACCCTTTAATATCCCACCCAGTCTAATCCCACTCCCCCTCACTCCCCATACCCTTTAATATCCCACCCAGTCTAATCCCACTCTCCCCCTCACTCCCCATACCCTTTAATATCCCACCCAGTCTAATCCCACTCTCCTGCTCACTCCCCATACCCTTTAATATCCCACTCTCCTCCTCACTCCCCATACCCTGTAATATCCCACCCAGTCTAATCTCACTCTCCTGCTCACTCCCCATACCCTTTAATATCCCACTCTCCTCCTCACTCCCCATACCCTGTAATATCCCACCCAGTCTAATCCCACTCTCCTGCTCACTCCCCATACCCTTTAATATCCCACTCTCCTCCTCAGTCCCCATACCCTGTAATATCCCACCCAGTCTAATCCCATTCTCCTCCTCACTCCCCGTACCCTTTAATATCCCACTCTCCCCTCACTTCCCATACCCTTTAATATCCCACTCCCCTCCTCACTCCCCATACCCTTTAATATCCCACCCAGTGCGAGAATCGGTGGGAATCGCTGGCTGAGCGGCTGTATAAAGGCTCCAGAGACCCAGGTAAGGCCTCAGTGCGAGAGTCGGTGGGAATCGCGGGCTGAGCGGCTGTATAAAGGCTCCCGAGACCCAGCTAAGACCTCAGTGCGAGAGTCGGCAAGCTGAGTGGCTGTATAAAGGCTCCAGAGACCCAGGTAAGGCCTCAGTGCGAGAGTCGGCGGGAATCGCGGGCTGAGCGGCTGTATAAAGGTTCCAGAGACCCAGGTAAGGCCTCAGGCGAGAGTCGGCGGGCTGAGCGGCTGTATAAAGGCTCCCGAGACCCAGGTGAGGTCTCAGTGCGAGACTCGGTGGGAATCGCGGGCTGAGCGGCTGTATAAAGGCTCCCGAGACCCAGGTAAGGTCTCAGTGCGAGAATCGGCGGGAATCGCGGGCTGAGCGGCTGTATAAAGGCTCCCGAGACCCAGGTAAGGTCTCAGTGCGAGAATCGGCGGGAATCGCGGGCTGAGCGGCTGTATAAAGGCTCCCGAGACCCAGGTAAGGCCTCAGTGCGAGACTCGGTGGGAATCACGGGCTGAGCGGCTGTATAAAGGCTCCCGAGACCCAGGTAAGGTCTCAGTGCGAGAATCGGCGGGAATCGCGGGCTGAGCGGCTGTATAAAGGCTCCCGAGACCCAGGTAAGGCCTCAGTGCGAGAATCGGCGGGAATCGCGGGCTGAGCGGCTGTATAAAGGCTCCCGAGACCCAGGTAAGGCCTCAGTGCGAGAGTCGGTGGGAATCGCAGGCTGAGCGGCTGTATAAAGGCTCCCGAGACCCAGGTGAGGTCTCAGTGCGAGACTCGGTGGGAATCACGGGCTGAGCGGCTGTATAAAGGCTCCCGAGACCCAGGTAAGGCCTCAGTGCGAGAATCGGCGGGAATCGCGGGCTGAGCGGCTGTATAAAGGCTCCCGAGACCCAGGTAAGGCCTCAGTGCGAGAGTCGGTGGGAATCGCGGGCTGAGCGGCTGTATAAAGGCTCCCGAGACCCAGGTGAGGTCTCAGTGCGAGAATCGGTGGGAATCGCGGGCTGAGCGGCTGTATAAAGGCTCCCGAGACCCAGGTAAGGCCTCAGTGCGAAAGTCGGTGGGAATCGCGGGCTGAGCGGCTGTATAAAGGCTCCCGAGACCCAGGTGAGGTCTCAGTGCGAGAATCGGCGGGAATCGCGGGCTGAGCGGCTGTATAAAGGCTCCCGAGACCCAGGTGAGGTCTCAGTGCGAGAATCGGCGGGAATCGCGGGCTGAGCGGCTGTATAAAGGCTCCCGAGACCCAGGTAAGGCCTCAGTGCGAAAGTCGGTGGGAATCGCGGGCTGAGCAGCTGTATAAAGGCTCCCGAGACCCAGGTGAGGTCTCAGTGCGAGAATCGGCGGGAATCGCGGGCTGAGCGGCTGTATAAAGGCTCCCGAGACCCAGGTGAGGTCTCAGTGCGAGAATCGGCGGGAATCGCGGGCTGAGCGGCTGTATAAAGGTTCCCGAGACCCAGGTGAGGTGTACCAATCTCCAGTCTCAGACCTCAGAGGGAAGGAGAGAGGTAAAAAGTAATCCAAGTGTGACGTCACCAGAAAGCGGGTAAGTGATTGGTTGGTGAGTATTTGTCTCGTTTTTAAGCTTAAACTCTGTGGTTTATAATTTCTAAGGTGCGATATTCATCATCTAGAATCGGGGCAGAGGGTATTTAAGAATAATATTAATAAATTTAATTAATTACATAGAATGGGAGATCAGGTGATGTGTTGCTGCTGCAATATGTGGGAGCTGGTGGACACCATTGATGCTCACGGTGATCACATTTGCAGCCAGTGTTGGCTGCTCGAGGAATTCCGGCTCCATGTTGAAGAGCTGGAGTCCGAGCTTCAAACACTGAGACACATCAGGGAGGGGGAGAATTATCAGGAGGTAGTCACACCAATTAGATTAATTAATTCAGATGTAGTCCGTGGCCAGGGTCAGGATGGTGTGACTAGAAGTGAGGCAGGTACGGGGATCCAGGAGGTAGTGTTGGAGGAGCCGCAACCCTTGCTCTTGTCCAATAGGTTTGCGGCTCTTACTCCCTGTGAGGATGGGAACGGGGACTGCGGGGAGGATGAGCAACCCAGCCACAGCACCGTGGAGCGGGGGGCCATTCATGTGGGGGGAGATAAAAGAAATGTTGTAGTGGTAGGGGATAGTATCGTTAGGGGGATAGATAGAGTTCTTAGCAGCCGAGAGCGAGAGTCCCGAAGGCTGTGTTGCCTGCCCGGTGCCAGGGTTAAGGACATCTCCTCTGGGCTGGAGAGAAACTTGGAGTGGGAGGGGGAGGATCCAGTTGTCGTGGTCCATGTTGGTACCAACGACATGGATAGGACAAGGAAGGAGGTTCTGCTGAGGGAGTTTGAGCAGCTAGGGGCCAAATTAAAAAGCAGAACCACAAGGGTAATAATCTCTGGATTACTACCTGAGCCACATGCAAATTTGGCTAGGGTAAATAAAATTAGAGAGTTAAATGCGTGGCTCAAAGACTGGTTTTAAGAGAGCGAAAAATAAAAATGACAGCGGAGAAGGCAATAGAGCAAGGTAGCAGTGGGGGAATTAAAAACCAGAGCGTGTCAGGAAGGGACAGAATGTATAATGATAAAGGTAAAGTAGTAAAAGGGGTAAAAGCAGGAATAAATTGTCAGAAAACCTATTTGAAAGTTCTTTATCTGAATGCACGCAGCATTCGTAACAAAATTGACGAGTTGACGGTACAAATAACTACACATGGGTATGATCTGGTGGCCATTACGGAAACATGGCTGCAAGATAATCATGACTGGGAACTAAACATGCAAGGGTATTTGACAATTAGGAAGGACAGACCGGAAGGAAAGGGAGGTGGGGTTGCTATGTTAATCAAGGATGGAATCACTGCAATAGTCAGAAATGATATTGGGTCAAAGGATCAGGATAGTGAAATAGTTTGGGTGGAGATAAGGAATAATAAGGGGAAAAAGTCACTAGTGGGCGTAGTCTATAGGCCTCCTAACAGTTGCACCTCTGTTGGTCGGAGTATAAATCAGGAAATAGTTGGGGCTTGTAATAAGGGAACAGCTATAATCATGGGGGATTTTAACTTTCATATTGACTGGACTAATCAAATTGGGCATGGCAGCCTTGAGGAAGAGTTCATAGAGTGTATTAGGGATGGGTTCCTTGAGCAGTATGTAACTGAACCAACCAGGGGGCAGGCAATCTTAGATCTGGTCCTGTGTAATGAGACAGGATTAATAAAAAATGTCCTAGTAAAGGATCCCCTTGGAATGAGTGACCATAATATGGTTGAATTCCAAATTCAGTTTAAGGAGGAGAGAGTTGGATCTCAAACCAGCGTACTGAGCTTAAATAAAGGAGACTATGAAGGCATGAGAGTAGAATTGACTAAAGTGGACTGGGAAAACAGATTAAAGTGTAAGACGGTACAAGAGCAGTAGTCTACATTCAAGGAGATATTTCACATCTTTCAAGATAAATATATTCCACTGAGGAAAAAGGGGAATAAAAGAAAAGACAGCCATCCGTGGCTAAGTAAAGTAATAAAGGATAGTATCCGACTGAAAACAAGGGCATATAAAGTAGCCAAATCTAGTGGGAGGATAGAAGATTGGGAAGCATTTAAAAGCCAGCAAACAATAACTAAAAGATTAATTAAGAAAGGGAATATAGATTATGAAAGTAAACTAGCAAAAAATATAAAAACAGATAGCAAGAGTTTCTACAGCTATATAAAAAGAAAAAGGGTGGCTAAAGTGAACGTTGGTCCCTTAGAGGATGGGACCGGGAAACTAGTGGTGGGGAACATGGAGATGGCAAAGACGCTGAACAAATATTTTGTATCAGTCTTTACAGTAGAGGACACTAAAAATATCCCAACACTGGACAAATGTGGGGGGAGTAGCTAAACACGATTAAAATCACTAAGGAGATGGTACTCAGTAAAATAATGGGACTTAAGGCGAATAAATCCCCCGGACCTGATGGCCTACATCCTAGGGTCTTGAGAGAAGTGGCGGTCGGGATTGTGGATGCATTGGTGATTATTTTCCAGAACTCCCTGGACTCAGGAAAGGTCCCGGCAGATTGGAAAACTGCTAATGTAACACCCTTATTTAAGAAGGGAAGTAGACAAAATGCTGGAAACTATAGACCAGTTAGCCGAACATCTGTGGTTGGCAAAATGTTGGAGTCCATTATTAAGGAAACAGTAACAGAGCATTTGGATAAACATAATTTAATAGGACAGAGTCAGCATGGTTTTATGAAGGGGAAGTCATGTTTGACAAATTTGCTCGAATTTTTTGAGGATGTAACATACAGGGTGGATAAAGGGGAACCAGTGGATGTAGTGTATTTGGACTTCCAAAAGGCATTTGACAAGGTTCCAGACAAAAGATTACTGATCAAGATAAGAAATCACGGGATTGGGGGTAATATACTGGCATGGGTGGAAGATTGGCTATCTAACAGAAAACAAAGAGTTGGGATAAATGGTTCGTTCTCGGGCTGGCAATCAGTAACTAGTG
Source organism: Somniosus microcephalus (assembly GCF_052327205.1). Lineage (NCBI taxonomy): Eukaryota > Metazoa > Chordata > Chondrichthyes > Squaliformes > Somniosidae > Somniosus > Somniosus microcephalus. Next base: position 12,237,554 of record NC_141019.1, read on the forward strand.
GTGTTCCGCAGGGGTCAGTGCTGGGACCCCAACTCTTTACAATCTATATTAACGATTTGGAGGAAGGGACCGAGTGCAACATATCCAAGTTTGCCGACGATACAAAGATGGGAGGGAAAGCAGTGAGTGAGGAGGACATAAAAAACCTGCAAAAGGACATAGACAGGCTAAGTGAGTGGGCAGAGATTTGGCAGATGCAATATAATGTTGGAAAGTGTGAGGTTATGCACTTTGGCAGAAAAAATCAAAGAGCAAGTTATTATCTAAATGGAGAGAAACTGCAAAGTGCTACAGTACAAAGGGATCTGGGGGTCCTGGTGCATGAAACACAAAAAGTTAGTATGCAGGTGCAGCAGGTGATCAGGAAGGTCAATGGAATCTTGGCTTTTATTGCAAGGGGGATGGAGTATAAAAACAGGGAAGTCTTGCTGCAGTTATACAGGGTATTGGTGAGGCCACACCTGGAATACTGCGTGCAGTTTTGGTTTCCATATTTAAGAAAAGATATACTTGCTCTCGAGGCGGTTCAGAGAAGGTTCACTCGGTTGATTCCGGAGATGAGGGGGTTGACGTATGAGGAAAGGTTGAGTAGGTTGGGACTCTACTCATTGGAGTTCAGAAGAATGAGAGGCGATCTTATCGAAACATATAAGATTGTGAGGGGGCTTGATCGGGTGGATGCGGTGAGGATGTTTCCACTGATGGGTGAGACTAGAACTAGGGGGCATAATCTAAGAATAAGGGGCTGCCCTTTCAAAACTGAGATGAGGAGAAACTTCTTCACTCAGAGAGTAGTAAATCTATGGAATTTGCTACCCCAGAGAGCTGCGGAAGCTGCAACATTAAATAAATTTAAAATGGAGATAGACAGTTTCCTAGCAGATAAAGGAATTAGGGGTTACGGGGAGAGGGCAGGGAAGTGGACGTGAGTCTAGATTCGGATCAGCCATGATCCTATTGAATGGCGGAGCAGGCCCGAGGGGCCGTATGGCCTACTCCTGCTCCTACTTCTTATGTTCTTATGTCTAACCCCACTCTCCCCTCACTCCCCATACCCTTTAATATCCCACTCCCCTCCTCACTTCCCATACCCTTTAATATCCCACCCAGTCTAATCCCACTCTCCCCCTCACTCCCCATACCCTTTAATATCCCACCCAGTCTAATCCCACTCTCCCCTCACTCCCCATACCCTTTAATATCCCACCCAGTCTAACCCCACTCGCCTCCTCACTCTCCATACCCTTTAATATCCCACCCAGTCTAATCCCACTCTCCCCTCACTCCCCATACCCTTTAATATACCTCTTTTTCAAGTAACTTTCTAATTCCCTTTTGAAAGAATGATTTGCAGCAGGGAATTCCACATTTTAACCAGCCTCCGTGTAGATCATATTTTTATAGTGTCCCCTTTAATTCTTTTTGTGATTATCTCTAACTTCTGCCCTCTCGTTACTGTCTGATTGACCTGTAAAGACAAGGGAGTAAACATTTCTTATGGCCTGTTTTCGGGCACAGAAGTGAACTGGGAGGCCCAAGGCTCGCAAGAATTGCGCCATGGGACTCATTTGAATAATTTGGGCGAGCTGATGGCACTGCTCCTCCTGAGGCAGCTCACCCATTGTCAGCATTCCAATTTCGCTGAGTCCCAGGAAGGAGAAGAACAATGGGAGGTCAGATGATTGCCGGCCAGCAGCAGTCGCCAGAGTGTTCCTGGTTCCAAAAAAACTTACAATGTCAGCCACCCCTTGCCTGGCCTGTGCTCAGATCAGAAAGTCTTTGCTCAAGTTTCGGCAAGATATTTGACCGGTTGAAGCATCACAGCCAAGCCCAATCTTGTTCTCACGTACTGCTCCCACTTTTCAGCAGGAGGCACTGGATGATGCACCCAGTGAGGCAGTGTCAAGGCTCCGATTGTTAATGATGCACTGTTTTTACTGCCAGTTCTGTTCCTTACCGTGAGGACAGGCATGAAAAGCTGTGTCAGCCATCTCATGGTAACTCTAAAACACAACCATATTTTGCTTCTTGTCCCCCAGGAGTCTCAGCTGCCAGAGGGTCTCACTGCACAAAAACCTCTTCGTATCGTACATCCTCAACTCCATAGTCACCATCATTTGGCTGTCGACTGTGGTAAACAACCAGGACCTGGTGGCAAGGAACCCTGTAAGTCTTAACTGCTTCAAAAGAAATGTCAGTGTCAAGTTGAGAGCTGAGACCGACTCCCTTGGCTGCACTTCATCTGTGCATTTACTTGTTCACAACCAATCGCTATGTTCGGCCCTATCCCATCACACTGCAACAGCTGGGCGCCCGGCATCATGTGACAGAGCAAAACCTCAGTAACTACAGCCTGTCTCAGCACCGTGCTCCATCTGAGCTGATGCATTCTTTCAAAAGCCCTCCTGCTCCGTAGTCAGAAATGCTTTCTCGCAAATCCCCAAACTTGCGCTGAAGGCCTGCGCTGAAATGCATTGGCAGCCTTTTCATCATGTCCTGTGAGGGAGGTTAAAGGTTAACTGTGAGCAATGAATCCTGTGCAAAACCAATTAGCGCTGAAATTCCGATCAGGCCACTGATCCGCCAGCGGTACAACAGGGCAGGGCCCCACTCGCTGTCTGATCCCAACACCATCCGAATCACAGCGTCAGCAAATAACCGTATTTTAGACAAGGTCCTTGTGCCATGTGGACACAGCGTGGGTGCTTATTTTGGTTGGGGCGTGGGGTGATTGGCGGTAATGTGAACTGGAGCCGGTCGAGCTGGACAGATTATGCAGAGGAGGGACTGAGAGATTCTGAATTTAAGATTCCCCTTCTTAAAAACTTGCCGCATTGCAAAGAAACAAAGCAAACAACTGCTGGGCCTACTTGCAGCTGGCACGCACGCTAACACTGCTTCAGGCAGCTGTGCAAGGCATTGGGGTAACTGAGGAAGAGCTGGCGAAATTTAGGATACCTGATGCCATCCTGTCACTCAACAACAACAACGACGTTTATTTATATAGCGCCTTTAACATAGTAAAACATCCCAAGGCGCTTCACAGGAGCGATTATCAAACAAAATTTGATACCAAGCCCCATAAGGAGATATTAGGGCAGATGATCAAAAGCTTGATCAAAGAGGTAGGTTTTAAGGAACATCTTAAAGGAGGAGAGAGAGGCGGAGAGGTTTAGGGAGGAAATTCCAGAGCGTAGGGCCCAGGAAGCTGAAAACACGGCCACCAATGGTGGAGCGATTATAATTGGGGATGCTCAAGAGGCCAGAATTTGAGCAGCGCAGATATCTCGGAGGGTTGTCGGGCTAGAGGAGATTAGAGAGATAGGAAGGTGCACCCACCTCCTTCTCTACCATCACAACAGGGTGGGGGCAGACAGAAGGAGCCCCCAAATACTCGAAGGGGCAAAATTTGCAGGGCTATGGGGAAAGGGCAAGGGACTGGGATTAATTGGATCGCTCTACCAAAGAGCTGGCACAAGCACAATGGGCCGAATGGCCTCCTTCTGTGCTGTATCATTCTGATTTTCTGATTCTAACTAAGTTCTTGCCCAATTTCCTCCCGCTCAGATTGTGTGGTCTTCACACAATAAAAAGACACAGGAATTTTGATCCCTTTATAAGTGAATCACTTGTACACAAACTTATTATTGGGACATTTTAAAGAGACGTTTCTAACAAAATGGGCTGTAAATTGGTGGGAGGGTACCAAAAGAGCTCCAATATGAGGCTGAGACATGGATATGCCGTAGATTCTCTGGGGCCAGGCAGAGCATCACCAGCCGCCAATTTAGCCAGTGGTGTAGCAGGGGCCAGGGTCAGGCCAGCAGAGAGACTCGCAAACCAGCGGGAGTTCCTGCATCCGCCGATTCTCAGCAGCCAAGTTGAGACACCAGGTGAAACAAGGCATAGCAACCAGAAAAATGGCCTCTAATGGGCAGGATGAGGAATCCACCATCCATCCAAACCAACAAGTAGTGCAGCACCTCCCTCAATGCCATCCGATCAAACACTCAGAGGGCAGGTACAGCACGGGTTAGATACAGAGTAAAGCTCCTTCAAACACTCCCAGGGCAGGTACAGCACGGGTTAGATACAGAGTAAAGCTCCTTCAAACACTCCCAGGGCAGGTAGAGCATGGGTTAGATACAGAGTAAAGCTCCCTCTACACTGTCCCATCAAACACTCCCAGGGCAGGTACAGCATGGATTAGATACAGAGTAAAGCTCCCTCTACACTGTCCCATCAAACACTCCCAGGGCAGGTACAGCATGGGTTAGATACAGAGTAAAGCTCCCTCTACACTGTCCCATCAAACAATCCCAGAGCAAGTACTGCACAGGGTAGATACAGAGTAAAGCTCCCTCTACACTGTCCCATCAAACACTCCCAGGGCAGGTACAGCATGGATTAGATACAGAGTAAAGCTCCCTCTACACTGTCCCATCAAACACTCCCAGGGCAGGTACAGCATGGGTTAGATACAGAGTAAAGCTCCCTCTACACTGTCCCATCAAACAATCCCAGAGCAAGTACTGCACAGGGTAGATACAGAGTAAAGCTCCCTCTACACTGTTCCATCAAACACTCCCAGGGCAGGTGTACAGTACAGCCTAGATACAGAGTAAAGCTCCCTCTACACTGTCCCATCACACACTGCCTCCAATGCAAGTATATCCTTCCTTAAATAAGGAGACCAAAACTGTACGCAGTACTCCAAGGTGTGGTCTCACCAATACCCTGTACAGACTTCCCTGCTTTTATACTCCAACCCCCTTGTAATAAAGGCCAACATTCCATTTGCCTTTTTGATTACTTGCTGTACCTTCATGCTAACTTTTTGTGTTTCATGCACAAGGACCCCCAGGTCCCTCTGAACTGTAGCATTTTGTAATCTCTCTCCATTTAAATAATAATTTGCTTTTTTATTTTTCCTGCCAAAGTGTATAACCTCGCACTTTCCCACATTATACTCCATCTGCCAAATGTTTGCCCACTCACTTAGCCTATCTATATCCCTTTGCAGATTCTTTGGGTCCTCTGCACAACTTGCTTTCCCACCCATCTTTGTATCATCCGCAAACTTGGCTACATTACACTCGGTCCCTTCATCCAAGTCATTAATGTAGATTGTAAATAGTTGAGGCCCCAGCTCCGATCCCTGTGGCACCCCACTAGTTACCGTTTGCCAACCGGAAAATGACCCATTTATCCCGACTCTCTGCTTTCTGTTAGTTAGCCAATTCTCTATCCATGCTAATATATTACCCCCAACTCCGTGAGCTCTTATTTTATGCAGTAACCTTTTATGTGGGACCTTATCGAATGCCTTTTGGAAATCCAAATACACCACATCCACTGGTTCACCTTTGTCCGCCCTGCTCGTTACCTCCTCAAAGAACTCCAGCAAGTTTGTTAAACATGATTTCCCTTTCAGAAAACCATGCTGACTCTGCTTGACTATTATGATTTTCCAAATGCCCTGCTACTGCTTCCTTAATGAAGGACTCCAACATTTTCCCAATGACAGATGTTAGGCTAACTGGTCTATAGTTTCCTGCTTTCTGTCTCCCTCCTTTCTTAAATAGGGGTGTTACATTTGCAGTTTTCCAATCCGCTGGGACCTCTCCGGAGTCCAGGGAATTTTGGTATATTGCAACCAATGCATCCACTATCTCTGCAGACACTTCTTTTAAGACCCTGGGATGCAGACCATCTGGTCCAGGGGACTTGTCATCTTTTAGTCCCATTATTTTACCAAGTACTATTTCCTCAGTGATAGTGATTGTCTTTAGTTCCCCCTTCCCTGTGGCCCCTTGATTATCCATTATTGGGATGTTGTTATTGTCTTCTACCGTGAAGACAGATACAAAATATTTGTTCAGAGTCTCTGCCATTTCCCCGTTCCCCATTATTAATTCGCCAGTCTCATTCTCTAAGGGTCCAACGTTTACTTTAGCAACCCTCTTCCTTTTTATATACCTGTAGAAGCTCTTACTATCTGTTTTAATGTTTCCTGCCAGTTTATTCTCATAATTCATCTTCTCTCTCTTTTTAGTCATCCTTTGCTGGTTTTTAAAAATTTCCCAATCCTCTGGTCTCCTGCCAATCTTGGCAACATTGTATGCCTTCGTTTTCAATTTGATACCATCCTTTACTTCCTTAGTTAGCCACGGATGGTGCTCCATTCTCTTAAAATCTTTCTTTCTCACTGGAATATATTTTTGTTGAGAGTTATGAAATATCTCCTTAAATGTCCGCCACTGCATTTCAACTGTCTAATCCTTTAATTTATTTTTCCAGTCTACTTTAGCCAGTTCTGCCCTCATGCCATTGTAATTGCCTTTGTTTAAGATCAGGACACTGGTTTGAGATACAGCTTTCTCACCCTCCAACCAAATTTGAAATTCAACCATTTTATGATCACTCTTTCCTAGAGGATCCTTTACTATGAGATCATTTATTAATTCTGTCTCATTACATAGTACCAGATCCAAGATAGCCTGTCCCCTGGTTGGTTCCATTAAATACTGTTCTAGGAAACCATCCCGGATGCACTCTATGAACTCCTCCTCAAGGCTGTCATGGCCAATTTGATTTGTCCAATCAATATGGAGATTAAAATCACCCATGATTATTACCGTACCTTTTTTACAGGCCTCCATTATTTGTTGATTTATACTCTGTCCAACAGTATTGCTACTGTTCGGGGGCCTGTAGACTACACCCACCAGAGACTCTTTAGAGTCATATAGAGTTATACAGCACAGAAAGAGGCCCTTCGGCCCATCGTGCCTGCGCCGGTCATCAAGCCCTGTCTATTCTAATCCCATTTTCCAGCACTTGCTCCGTAGCCTTGTATGCTATGGCGTTTCAAGTGCTCATCTAAATGCTTCTTGAATGTTGAGGGTTCCTGCCTCTACCACCCTTTCAGGCAGTGAGTTCCAGATTCCAACCACCCTCTGGGTGAAAAGGTTTTTCCTCAAATCTCCTCTAAACCTCTTGCCCCTTACCTTGAAACTATGCCCCCTGGTTATTGACCTCTATTATGGGGAAAAGTTCCTTTCTATCTATCCTATCTATGCCCCTCATAATTTTGTACACCTCAATCAGGTCCCCCCTCAGCCTTCTCTGATCCAAGGAAAACAACCCCAGCCTGTCCAGTCTCTCCTCATAGCTGAAGCACTCCAGCCCAGGTAACATCCTGGTGAATCTCCTCTGCACCCTCTCCAAAGCAATCACATCCTTCCTATAGTGTGGCGACCAGGACTGCACACAGTATTTCAGCTGTGGCCTAACGAGCGTTTTGTACAGCTTCATCATAACCTCCCTGCTCTTGCCTTCATTAGCCGAGGCATAGAATATAAGTATCCCATATGCCTTTTTAACCACCTTATCTACCTGTCCTGCTGTCTTCAGGGACCTATGTACATGCACACCAAGGTCCCTCTGATCCTCTGTCCTTCCTAGGGTCCTACCATTCATTGTTTATTCCCTTGCCTTGTTAGTCCTCCCAAAATGCATCACCTCACACTTTTCAGGGTTAAATTTCATTTGCCACTGTTCTGCCCATCTGACCAACCTGTCTATATTGTCCTGTAGCCTGAGGCTTCCCTCCTCGCTATTTACCACTCCACCAATTTTTGTGTCATCTGCGAACTTACTGATCATACCTCCTACATTCATATCAAAATCATTAATGTACACTACAAACAGCAAGGGACCCAGCTCCGATCCTTGCAGTACATCACTGGACACAGGCTTCCAGTCACAAAAGCAACCTTCGACCATCGCCCTCTGCCTCCTGCCACTAAGTCAATTTTGGATCCAATGTGCCAAATTGCCCTGGATCCCATGGGCTCTTACCTTCTTGATCAGCCTCCCATGCGGGACTTTGTCAAAAGCCTCACTGAAGTCCATGTAGACTACATCAACTGCATTACCCTCATCCACACACCTAGTCACCCCCTTGAAAAATTCAATCAAATTGGTTAGACATGATCTCCCCCTGGCAAAGCCATGCTGACTATCCTTGATTAATCCTTGCTTCTCCAAGTGGAGACTAATTCTGTCCCTCAGAATTTTTTCCAATAATTTCCCTACCACTGATGTTAGGCTGACTGGCCTGTAATTCCCTGGTTTATCCCTACTACCCTTCTTGAATAATGGTACTACGTTAGCTGTCCTCCAGTCCTCTGGCACCTCCCCTGTGGCCAGAGAGGTTCTGAAAATTTGTGTCAGAGCCCCTGCAATCTCCTCCCTTGCCTTACACAGCAGCCTGGGATACATCTCGTCTGGGCCTGAGGATTTATCCACTTTTAAGCCCGCTAAAACCGCTACTACCTCCTCCCTCTCGATACTAATTTGTTCAAGAAGATCACAATCCCCCTGCCTGGTTTCTATGCCTACATCGTCCTTCTCCATAGTGAACACAGATGCAAAATATTCATTTAAAACCTCACCTACATCTTCTGGCTCTACACACAGATTGCCACTTTGGTCCCTAATGGGCCCTACTCTTTCCCTGGTTATCCTCTTGCCCTTAATATATTTATAAAACACCTTGGGATTTTCCTTTTATTTTGCCCGCCAGTGTTTTTCATGCCCCCTCTTTGCTCTCCTAATTTCTTTTTTTTACGTAACCCCCTGCAGTTTCTATACTCCTCTAGGGCTTCCACTGTTTTTAGTCCTTTGTATCTGCCAAGCCTCCCTTTTTTTCCTAATCCATTCTTGGATATGCCTTGATATCCAGGGTTCCCTGGACTTGTTGGTCCCACCCTTGACCTTTTACGGGAACATGTTGGCGTTGTATTCTCTCTATTTCCTTTCTGAATGACTCCCACTGCTGTGATGTGGATTTTCCTACAAGTAGTTGATCCCAGTCCACTTTGGCCAGATCCTGCCTTATCATATTAAAATTGGCCTTCCCCCAATTTAGAACCTTTATTTCCGGTCCATCTTTGTCCTTTTCCATGACTACCTTAAATCTCACCAAATTATGGTCACTGTCGCTAAAATGCTCTCCAACTGACACTTCTACCACTTGCCCGGCTACATTCCCTAGAATTAGGTCCAGTACCGCCCCCTCTCTTGTAGGACTTTCTACATGCTGGCTCAAAAAGCTTTCCTGGATGCACTTTAAGAATTCTGCACCCTCTGAGCCTTTCACACTCTGACTATCCCAGTTAATATTGGGGAAGTTGAAATCACCTACTATTATTACCCTATTATTTCTACACTTCTCTGAGATTTGCCTTCATATCTGTTCTTCTATCTCCCCTTGACTGTTTGGGGGCCTATAGTACACTCCCAGCAAAGTGCTTGCCCCTTTTTTGTTTTTAAGTTCTACCCATATGGCCTCGTTAGAGGAACCTGCTAAGATATCATCCCTCCTTACTGCAGTAATTGACTCCTTGATTAATATTGTGACACCCCCTCTTTTACACCCCCCTCTGTCTCGCCTGAAGATTCTATACCCCAGAATATTGAGCTGCCAGTCCTGCCCCTCCCTCAACCATGTCTCTGTGATAGCAACAATATCATACTCCCATGTGTTCATCAACACCTTCAATTCATCTGCCTTACTCGCAAGACTCCTTGCATTAAAATAAATGCCATCCAGCCTTGCCATACTCCCTTGTGCCATTACATATTTGCTCTGCCTTCCAGACTGACTTGTTTTTTCCTCTATATTTGGCTGTGCATCACCCCCTACTATAGCTCCACTCCGTATCCCATCCCCCTGCCAAGTTTAGAAATTAAGGGGGGGGTATAACTGGGGTTATTGCCTCTGGCCAGTCAGAAGTATCTGAGCTGCTCCAGAGCCCCGTGCGGTTTCGAATCACTCCCCTTTTCTGGTTCTGACCACCGGACTTATTCAGTAGCGATGTAGACAAAACGAGACTCGTGGTTGGGTGCAAAGTTTAGCAGTATTTATTGAAATAAATTGAAAATAATCAATACAGCACACCTATGCTTAATACAGCACTTTTACTTAATACAGTACACTTTTGCTTACTACAGCACTCTTTTGCGTAGTACAACACTCTTTTACTTAATACAGCACTTTTACCTAGTGCAGCACACTTTTGCTTAATACAGCAGACTTTTCTTAGTACAGCACTTATACTTAATAGGGGAGAGGAAACTGACACATCAAGGGAAAATTGACTAAAATTACAATTTTAACAAATTTCCCCTTAATTCCCACCCCTAATACCTATCTAAGTTGCCTTGTAATGGGCCAGAAAATCTATGCTCACCAGTGAAACGCCTGCTCCATGCCCCTGCGGTCTATATTCTTCACCGCCCCGAAGTAGAGATACCTCAGTATTTAAAACTAACTGCTGGTATTCCACTTCTTTGGGCGGGCTTGCTGAGCTGTTCTTCTGTAGGCAGAGCACGGAGGCGAGGCGGCAGAGAGAGAGAAATGGCTTCCTGAGAGGCTATTTTATACCCATTGGGAGCCATAATGTTCGCGCCCAAATCCGGATGTATCTGGGCTATACAAAAGGGAATCGATCTGTCCCCATTGACTGTGATGGGTTTTAATGTATTCCCCATTCATTGACTGGTTTGAATAAAGCTGTCTTAGTTTGAAAAAAAATATCTGTTTCCTTAAGTGCTGAGTAAACAGCCCTTGGATGTTAGTGTAAACAAATCCATTGTCCTGCGGTCACCGCCCAACCGCAATTGATTGACAGTCTCAAGCACTTAATCTCTTGAGTCAACATTGTAGAGAGTTCGTGTAAACAAAGTTATTTGTTCATGTTGCAGCTTCCCAAACCGTATTTGATTGACAGTTTAAATACCTCATTACTTCAGAGGCTGGGTTTTTTTTCAAATCCTTTATCAGCCATCTTTGATTTTCCTTCCACATACACACAGGCTGTGTTGTGTCTTTTGCCAGGAGGCCGGACAGCCATCTTTGATTTTCCTTTTCACATACACATAGGCTGCTTTTTTTTTCTTCTGCCATGAGGCCTGACAGCCATTTTTGATGCCCTGGATTTTTAAAGTATATTCTACCCAGGTTTTCTTTAATCAAAAATATAATCTTCGGGGCTGTAGAAATTTTGGAAATTCTTGCGAAACCTTACACAAGTTAGTTTAAACCCCCCCAACAGCACCAGCAAACCTCCCCGCAAGGATGTTGGTCCCGTTCCGGTTCAGGTGCAACCCGTCTGACTTGTGCAGACCCAGTGATCCAGGAAACTAAAGTGCTCCCTCCTGCACCAGCTCTTTAGCCACGCATTCATCTGCTCTATCGTCCTATTCCTATACTCACTAGCATGTGGCACTGGGAGTAATCCAGAGATTACAACCTTTTGAGGTCCTGCTTTTTAATCTGCTACCTAAATTCTTGTTGCAGGACCTCATCCCTCTTTCTACCCATGTCATTGGTACCAATGTGAACCATGACCTCTGACTGTTTGCCCTCCCCCTTTAGAATGCCCTGCAGCCGTTCAGTGACATCCTTGACCCTGGCACCAGGGAGGCAACGTACCATCCTGGAGTCACGTCTGCGGCCACAGAAACGCCTGTCTGCACCCCTTACTATTGCGTCTCCTACCACTATTGCCCTTCCACTCTTACTCCTCCCCCCCTTGTGCAGCTGAGCCACCCACAGTGCTGTGAACTTGGCTCTGGCTGCACTCCCCAGAGGAACCGTCACTTTCACCATTTTCCAACACAGAAAAACGGTTGTTGAGTGAGATGCACTCTGGGGCTTTCCTGACTACCTGCCTGCCCCCCTTCTTCTGACTGGTGGTCTCCCATTCCCTCTCTGACTGCACTTTCTTAAGCTGCGGGGTGACCACGTCTAAAAACGTGCGATCCACGTAACTCTCAGCCTCGCGGATACACCGCAGTGCCTCCGGCTGACGCTCGAGCTCTGAAAACCGGATCTCAAGTTGGCCAAACCGTTGGCACTTACTGCACAGGTGGTCATCCTGACTGCAGGAAACGTCTAGGAATTCCCACATGCTGCAGGCCGTGCAACGCACGGGACTGAGGTCCCCTGCCATACTTTTAATTAAAAAACTCTTACCTTAAATTTAAACTCTCGGATTCTCGCTCTCCAGAACGACCTTAACTATGAATTACCTTAAAAGAAATAGACTTAAAAGTTGAAAAAAAAAGCACTCGCCCACTACTCACCAATCAGCTTCTTCCCCTGTGCCGGCGTCACTTTGAAACACTCGTATATCTTTTAATCTACACCAAGGCACTTAAATTTAGATGCCCAAGTTTGGGGGAAAAAAAGCGAGAAATAGAGAAATACTCACCAACCAATCACTTACCTGCTTTCTGGTGACGTCACACTTCGATTACTTTTTACTTCTTTATACTCACCGGCCCTTCGTATCTCAGCCGCTCTCCAGCCGCTCCCGCTGCTGTTTACTGCCGCCGAAGTCTCGCTCTCTCTTGGGCTCCTGCTGCTGTTTACTGCCGCCGAACTCTCGCTCTCTCCTGGGCTCCCGCTGCTGTTTACTGCCGCCGAAGTCTCGCTCTCTCCTGGGCTCCCGCTGCTGTTTACTCCCGCCGAAGTCTCGCTCTCTCCTGGGCTCCCGCTGCTGTTTACTGCTGCCGAAGTCTCGCTCTCTCCTGGGCTCCCGCTGTGTTTACTGCCGCCGAAGTCTCGCTCTCTCCTGGGCTCCCGCTGCTGTTTACTGCCGCCGAAGTCTCGCTCTCTCCTGGGCTCCCGCTGCTGTTTACTGCCGCCGAAGTCTCGCTCTCTCTTGGGCTCCCGCTGCTGTTTACTGCCGCCGAAGTCTCGCTCTCTCCTGGGCTCCCGCTGTGTTTACTGCCGCCGAAGTCTCGCTCTCTCCTGGGCTCCCGCTGTGTTTACTGCCGCCGAAGTCTCGCTCTCTCCTGGGCTCCCGCTGTGTTTACTGCCCCCGAGGTCTCGCTCTCTCCTGGGCTCCCGCTGTGTCTACTGCCGCCGAAGTCTCGCTCTCTCCTGGGCTCCCGCTGCTGTTTACTGCCGCCGAAGTCTCGCTCTCTCCTGGGCTCCCGCTGTGTCTACTGCCCCCGAGGTCTCGCTCTCTCCTGGGCTCCCGCTGTGTTTACTGCCGCCGAAGTCTCGCTCTCTCCTGGGCTCCCGCTGCTGTTTACTGCCGCCGAAGTCTCGCTCTCTCCTGGGCTCCCGCTGTGTTTACTGCCGCCGAAGTCTCGCTCTCTCCTGGGCTCCCGCTGTGTTTACTGCCGCCGAAGTCTCGCTCTCTTGTGGGCTCCCGCTGTGTTTACTGCCGCCGAACTCTCGCTCTCTCCTGGGCTCCCGCTGTGTTTACTGCCGCCGAAGTCTCGCTCTCTCCTGGGCTCCCGCTGTGTTTACTGCCGCCGAAGTCTCGCTCTCTTGTGGGCTCCCGCTGTGTTTACTGCCGCCGAACTCTCGCTCTCTCCTGGGCTCCCGCTGTGTTTACTGCCCCCGAGGTCTCGCTCTCTCCTGGGCTCCCGCTGTGTCTACTGCCGCCGAACTCTCGCTCTCTCCTGGGCTCCCGCTGTGTTTACTGCCCCCGAGGTCTCGCTCTCTCCTGGGCTCCCGCTGTGTCTACTGCCGCCGAACTCTCGCTCTCTCCTGGGCTCCCGCTGTGTTTACTGCCCCCGAGGTCTCGCTCTCTCCTGGGCTCCCGCTGTGTCTACTGCCCCCGAGGTCTCGCTCTCTCCTGGGCTCCCGCTGTGTCTACTGCCGCCGAAGTCTCGCTCTCTCCTGGGCTCCCGCTGCTGTTTACTGCCGCCGAAGTCTCGCTCTCTCCTGGGCTCCCGCTGTGTTTACTGCCGCCGAAGTCTCGCTCTCTCCTGGGCTCCCGCTGCTGTTTACTGCCGCCGAAGTCTCGCTCTCTCCTGGGCTCCCGCTGCTGTTTACTGCCGCCGAAGTCTCACTCTCTCCTGGGCTCCTGCTGCTGTTTACTGCCGCCGAAGTCTCACTCTCTCCTGGGCTCCCGCTGTGTCTACTGCCGCCGAAGTCTCGCTCTCTCCTGGGCTCCCGCTGTGTTTACTGCCGCCGAAGTCTCGCTCTCTCCTGGGCTCCCGCTGTGTCTACTGCCGCCAAAGTCTCGCTCTCTCCTGGGCTCCCGCTGTGTCTACTGCCGCCAAAGTCTTGCTCTCTCCTGGGCTCCCGCTGCTGTTTACTGCCGCCGAAGTCTCGCTCTCTCCTGGGCTCCCGCTGCTGTTTACTGCCGCCGAAGTCTCGCTCTCTCCTGGGCTCCCGCTGTGTTTACTGCCGCCGAAGTCTCGCTCTCTCCTGGGCTCCCGCTGCTGTTTACTGCCGCCGAAATCTCGCGCTCTCCTGGGCTCCCGCTGTGTCTACTGCCGCCAAAGTCTCGCTCTCTCCTGGGCTCCCGCTGCTGTTTACTGCCGCCGAAGTCTCGCTCTCTCCTGGGCTCCCGCTGTGTTTACTGCCGCCGAAGTCTCGCTCTCTCCTGGGCTCCCGCTGCTGTTTACTGCCGCCGAAGTCTCGCTCTCTCCTGGGTTCCCGCTGCTGCTTACTGCCGCCGAAGTCTCGCTCTCTCCTGGGCTCCCGCTGTGTTTACTGCCGCCGAAGTCTCGCTCTCTCTTGGGCTGCTGCTGCTGTTTACTGCCGCCGAAGTCTCGCTCTCTCCTGGGCTCCTGCTGCTGTTTACTGCCGCCGAAGTCTCGCTCTCTCTTGGGCTCCTGCTGCTGTTTACTGCCGCCGAAGTCTCGCTCTCTCTTGGGCTCCTGCTGCTGTTTACTGCCGCCGAAGTCTCGCTCTCTCTTGGGCTCCTGCTGCTGTTTACTGCCGCCGAAGTCTCGCTCTCTCCTGGGCTCCCGCTGTGTTTACTGCCGCCGAAGTCTCGCTCTCTCCTGGGCTCCCGCTGTGTTTACTGCCGCCGAAGTCTCACTCTCTCCTGGGCTCCCGCTGCTGTTTACTGCCGCCGAAGTCTCGCTCTCTCCTGGGCTCCCGCTGTGTTTACTGCCGCCGAAGTCTCGCTCTCTCCTGGGCTCCCGCTGTGTTTACTGCCGCCGAACTCTCGCTCTCTCCTGGGCTCCCGCTGCTGTTTACTGCCGTCGAAGTCTCGCTCTCTCCTGGGCTCCCGCTGCTGTTTACTGCCGCCGAAGTCTCGCTCTCTCCTGGGCTCCCGCTGTGTCTACTGCCGCCGAAGTCTCGCTCTCTCCTGGGCTCCCGCTGTGTCTACTGCCGCCGAAGTCTCGCTCTCTCCTGGGCTCCCGCTGCTGTTTACTGCCGCTGAAGTCTCGCTCTCTCCTGGGCTCCCGCTGTGTTTACTGCCGCCAAAGTCTCGCTCTCTCCTGGGCTCCCGCTGCTGTTTACTGCCGCCGAAGTCTCGCTCTCTCCTGGGCTCCTGCTGCTGTTTACTGCCGCCGAAGTCTCGCTCTCTCCTGGGCTCCCGCTGCTGTTTACTGCCGCCGAAGTCTCGCTCTCTCCTGGGCTCCCGCTGTGTTTACTGCCGCCGAAGTCTCGCTCTGTCCTGGGCTCCCGCTGTGTTTACTGCCGCCGAAGTCTCGCTCTCTCCTGGGCTCCCGCTGTGTTTACTGCCGCCGAAGTCTCGCTCTCTCCTGGGCTCCCGCTGTGTTTACTGCCGCCGAAGTCTCACTCTCTCCTGGGCTCCCGCTGTGTTTACTGCCGCCGAAGTCTCACTCTCTCCTGGGCTCCCGCTGTGTTTACTGCCGCCGAAGTCTCGCTCTCTCTTGGGCTCCCGCTGTGTTTACTGCCGCCGAAGTCTCGCTCTCTCCTGGGCTCCCGCTGTGTTTACTGCCGCCGAAGTCTCGCTCTCTCCTGGGCTCCCGCTGTTGTTTACTGCCGTCGAAGTCTCGCTCTCTCCTGGGCTCCCGCTGTGTTTACTGCCGCCGAAGTCTCGCTCTCTCCTGGGCTCCCGCTGTGTTTACTGCCGCCGAAGTCTCACTCTCTCCTGGGCTCCCGCTGTGTTTACTGCCGCCGAAGTCTCGCTCTCTCCTGGGCTCCCGCTGTGTTTACTGCCGCCGAACTCTCGCTCTCTCCTGGGCTCCCGCTGCTGTTTACTGCCGCCGAAGTCTCGCTATCTCCTGGGCTCCCGCTGCTGTTTACTGCCGCCGAAGTCTCGCTCTCTCCTGGGCTCCCGCTGTTGTTTACTGCCCCCGAGGTCTCGCTCTCTCCTGGGCTCCCGCTGTGTTTACTGCCGCCGAAGTCTCGCTCTCTCTTGGGCTCCCGCTGTGTTTACTGCCGCCGAAGTCTCGCTCTCTCCTGGGCTCCCGCTGTGTTTACTGCCGCCGAAGTCTCTCTCTCTCCTGGGCTCCCGCTGTGTTTACTGCCGCCGAAGTCTCGCTCTCTCCTGGGCTCCCGCTGCTGTTTACTGCCGCCGAAGTCTCACTCTCTCTTGGGCTCCCGCTGCTGTTTACTGCCGCCGAAGTCTCACTCTCTCCTGGGCTCCCGCTGTGTCTACTGCCGCCGAAGTCTCGCTCTCTCCTGGGCTCCCGCTGTGTTTACTGCCGCCGAAGTCTCGCTCTCTCCTGGGCTCCTGCTGTGTTTACTGCCGCCGAAGTCTCGCACTCTCCTGGGCTCCTGCTGCTGTTTACTGCCGCCGAAGTCTCGCTCTCTCCTGGGCTCCCGCTGTGTCTACTGCCGCCGAAGTCTCGCTCTCTCCTGGGCTCCCGCTGCTGTTTACTGCCGCCGAAGTCTCGCTCTCTCCTGGGCTCCCGCTGCTGTTTACTGCCGCCGAAGTCTCGCTCTCTCCTGGGCTCCCGCTGCTGTTTACTGCCGCCGAAGTCTCGCTCTCTCCAGCCGCTCCCGCTGCTGTTTACTGCCGCCGAAGTCTCGTTCTCTCCTGGGCTCCCGCTGTGTCTACTGCCGCCGAAGTCTCGCTCTCTCCTGGGCTCCCGCTGTGTCTACTGCCGCCGAAGTCTCACTCTCTCCTGGGCTCCCGCTGCTGTTTACTGCCGCCGAAGTCTCGCTCTCTCCAGCCGCTCCCGCTGCTGTTTACTGCCGCCGAAGTCTCGCTCTCTCCTGGGCTCCCGCTGCTGTTTACTGCCGCCGAAGTCTCGCGCTCTCCTGGGCTCCCGCTGTGTTTACTGCCGCCGAAGTCTCGCTCTCTCCTGGGCTCCCGCTGCTGTTTACTGCCGCCGAAGTCTCGCTCTCTCCTGGGCTCCTGCTGTGTTTACTGCCGCCGAAGTCTCGCTCTCTCCTGGGCTCCCGCTGTGTCTACTGCCGCCGAAGTCTCGCTCTCTCCTGGGCTCCCGCTGCTGTTTACTGCCGCCGAAGTCTCGCTCTCTCCTGGGCTCCCGCTGTGTCTACTGCCCCCGAGGTCTCGCTCTCTCCTGGGCTCCCGCTGCTGTTTACTGCCGCCAAAGTCTCGCTCTCTCCTGGGCTCCCGCTGCTGTTTACTGCCGCCGAAGTCTCGCTCTCTCCTGGGCTCCCGCTGTGTTTACTGCCGCCGAAGTCTCACTCTCTCCTGGGCTCCCGCTGTGTTTACTGCCGCCGAAGTCTCGCTCTCTCCTGGGCTCCCGCTGTGTTTACTGCTGCCGAAGTCTCGCTCTCTCCTGGGCTCCCGCTGTGTTTTCTGCCGCCGAAGTCTCTCTCTCTCCTGGGCTCCCGCTGCTGTTTACTGCCGCCGAACTCTCGCTCTCTCCTGGGCTCCCGCTGCTGTTTACTGCCGCCGAAGTCTCGCTCTCTCCTGGGCTCCCGCTGCTGTTTACTGCCGCCGAAGTCTCGCTCTCTCCTGGGCTCCCGCTGTTGTTTACTGCCGCCGAAGTCTCGCTCTCTCCTGGGCTCCCGCTGTGTTTACTGCCGCCGAAGTCTCACTCTCTCCTGGGCTCCCGCTGTGTTTACTGCCGCCGAAGTCTCGCTCTCTCTTGGGCTCCCGCTGCTGTTTACTGCCGCCGAAGTCTCGCTCTCTCCTGGGCTCCCGCTGCTGTTTACTGCCGCCGAAGTCTCGCTCTCTCCTGGGCTCCCGCTGTGTCTACTGCCGCCGAAGTCTCGCTCTCTCCTGGGCTCCCGCTGCTGTTTACTGCCGCCGAAACTCGCTCTCTCCTGGGCTCCCGCTGTGTTTACTGCCGCCGAAGTCTCGCTCTCTCCAGCCGCTCCCGCTGCTGTTTACTGCCGCCGAAGTCTCGCTCTCTCCTGGGCTCCCGCTGTGTTTACTGCCGCCGAAGTCTCGCGCTCTCCTGGGCTCCCGCTGTGTTTACTGCCGCCGAAGTCTCGCGCTCTCCTGGGCTCCTGCTGCTGTTTACTGCCGCCGAAGTCTCGCTCTCTCCTGGGCTCCCGCTGTGTTTACTGCCGCCGAAGTCTCGCTCTCTCCTGGGCTCCCGCTGTGTTTACTGCCGCCGAAGTCTCGCTCTCTCCTGGGCTCCCGCTGCTGTTTACTGCCGCCGAAGTCTCGCTCTCTCCTGGGCTCCCGCTGTGTTTACTGCCGCCGAAGTCTCTCTCTCTCCTGGGCTCCCGCTGCTGTTTACTGCCGCCGAAGTCTCGCTCTCTCCTGGGCTCCCGCTGTGTTTACTGCCGCCGAAGTCTCGCTCTCTCCTGGGCTCCCGCTGTGTCTACTGCCGCCGAAGTCTCGCTCTCTCCTGGGCTCCCGCTGCTGTTTACTGCCGCCGAACTCTCGCTCTCTCCTGGGCTCCCGCTGCTGTTTACTGCCGCCGAAGTCTCGCTCTCTCCTGGGCTCCCGCTGTGTCTACTGCCGCCGAAGTCTCTCTCTCTCCTGGGCTCCCGCTGTGTTTACTGCCGCCGAAGTCTCGCTCTCTCCTGGGCTCCCGCTGCTGTTTACTGCCGCCGAAGTCTCGCTCTCTCCTGGGCTCCCGCTGTGTTTACTGCCGCCGAAGTCTCGCTCTCTCCTGGGCTCCCGCTGTGTTTACTGCCGCCGAAGTCTCGCTCTCTCCTGGGCTCCCGCTGCTGTTTACTGCCGCCGAACTCTCGCTCTCTCCTGGGCTCCCGCTGCTGTTTACTGCCGCCGAAGTCTCGCTCTCTCCTGGGCTCCCGCTGTTGTTTACTGCCGCCGAAGTCTCGCTCTCTCCTGGGCTCCCGCTGTGTTTACTGCCGCCGAAGTCTCGCTCTCTTGTGGGCTCCCGCTGTGTTTACTGCCGCCGAAGTCTCGCTCTCTCCTGGGCTCCCGCTGTGTTTACTGCCGCCGAAGTCTCGCTCTCTCCTGGGCTCCCGCTGTGTTTACTGCCGCCGAAGTCTCGCTCTCTCCTGGGCTCCCGCTGTGTTTACTGCCGCCGAAGTCTCGCTCTCTCCTGGGCTCCCGCTGTGTTTACTGCCGCCGAAGTCTCGCTCTCTCCTGGGCTCCTGCTGCTGTTTAATGCCGCCGAAGTCTCGCTCTCTCCTGGGCTCCCGCTGTGTTTACTGCCGCCAAAGTCTCGCTCTCTCCTGGGCTCCTGCTGCTGTTTACTGCCGCCGAAGTCTCGCTCTGTCCTGGGCTCCTGCTGCTGTTTACTGCCGCCAAAGTCTCGCTCTCTCTTGGGCTCCTGCTGCTGTTTACTGCCGCCGAAGTCTCGCTCTCTCCTGGGCTCCCGCTGCTGTTTACTGCCGCCGAACTCGCTTTATTATTTTTTATCTCCCCCCAAACCGATTCTACATTTTGATCTTCTGGGCCAATCTCACTTCTCACCACTGCACTGATCCCATCCTTTACCAACAAAGCCACCCCACCTCCCTTTCCTTTCTGTCTATCCTTCCGAATTGTCGAATACCCTGGAATATTCAGTTCCCAGCCCTGGTCACCTTGCAACCACATCTCTGTAATGGCGATCAGATCATACCCCCATTTGTATCTATTTGTGCCATCAACTCATCTATCTTGCTACGAATGCTGCGTGCATTCAGATATAGAGCTTTTAACTTTGTCTTTTTACCATTCCTCCTTGTTTTGGCCCCATTTTCTGTTGCACTCTTATTTTTAAACATTCTGTCCCTTCCTGTCACACTCTGGTTATTATTTCCCCCA
The DNA here is from genome assembly GCF_052327205.1 of Somniosus microcephalus. Taxonomy (NCBI): domain Eukaryota; kingdom Metazoa; phylum Chordata; class Chondrichthyes; order Squaliformes; family Somniosidae; genus Somniosus; species Somniosus microcephalus. The sequence goes on from NC_141019.1 coordinate 12,257,443, forward strand.
TCTCTAACCTGCTCTATTGGCTTCTCCTTTCTCATTGACTTTTTAAATTCCCGCTCACCTGGATCCTGCCCCCCACTATTTAGTTTAAAGCCCTCTCTACAGCCCTAGTTATTCGATTCGCCAGGACTCTAGCCCTAGCATGGTTCAAGTGAAGCCCGTCCAAACAGAACAGCTCCCTCTTATCCCAGTACTGGTGCCAGTGTCCCACAAATCAAAACCCATTTCTCCCACACCAGTCTTTGAGCCACTCGTTCATTTCTCTGATCTTATTTACCCTATGCAAATTCGCTCGTGGCTCAGGTAGTAATCCAGAGATTATTACCTTTGTGGTTCTGCTTTTTAATTTAGCCCCCAGCTGCTCATACTCCCTCAGCAGAACCTCTTTCTTTGTCCTACTTATGTCATTGGTGCCTATGTGGACCATGACAACTGGATCCTCCCCCTCCCACTCCAAGTTCCTCTCCAGCCCAGAGGAGATGTCCTTAACCCTGGCACCGGGCAGGCAACACAGCCGTCAGGACTCACGCTCTCGGCTGCAGAGAACAGTATCTATCCCCCTAACTGTACGGTCCCCTATCACTACAACATTTCTTTTTACTCCCCCCCGACTTGAATGGCTCCCTGTACCACGGTGCTGTGATCAGATTGTTAATCCTCCCTGCAGTCCCTGCCCTCGTCCACACAGGGAGCAAGAATCTCGTTAGACAAGTCCAAGGGCTGAGGCTCCTCCATCACTACCTCCTGGATCCCAATACCTGCCTCGCTTGTAGTCACACCCTCCTGTCCCTGACCATGGGCCAAATTGTAAGTAATTACTCTAGTGGGTGTGACTGCCTCCTGGAACATAGTGTCCAGGTAATGCTTCCCCTCCCTAATGTGTCGCAGTGTCTGAAGCTCGGACTCCAGCTCATCAACTCTGAGCCAAAGTTCCTCGAGCAGCCAACACTTGCTGCAGATGTTGTCGCTGTGGACCTCAAAGGTGTCCACCAGCTCCCACATGCAACAACAACACATTGCCTGGTCTCCCATCTCAATTAATCAATTTATTCATTTTAAAATTTGGAACATGTATATCTTTTAATCTACACCAAGGCACTTAAATTTAGACGCCCAAGTTTGGGGAAAAAAGCGAGAAATATAGAAATACTCAACAACCAATCACTTACCTGCTTTCTAGTGATGTCACACTTAGATTACTTTTTACTTCTTCACACTCACCGGTCCGTTGGAGCTGCTCTCTCCTGGGCTCCCGCTGTTTTAGCAGCTCCGAACTCTCGCTCTCTCCTGGGCTCCCGCTGTTTTAGCAGCTCCGAACTCTCGCTCTCTCCTGGGCTCCCGCTGTTTTAGTAGCTCCGAACTCTCGCGCTCTCCTGGGCTCCCGCTGTTTTAGTAGCTCCGAACTCTCGCGCTCTCCTGGGCTCCCGCTGTTTTAGCAGCTCCGAACTCTCGCTCTCTCCTGGGCTCCCGCTGTTTTAGCAGCTCCGAACTCTCGCTCTCTCCTGGGCTCCCGCTGTTTTAGCAGCTCCGAACTCTCGCGCTCTCCTGGGCTCCCGCTGTTTTAGTAGCTCCAAACTCTCGCTCTCTCCTGGGCTCCCGCTGTTTTAGTAGCTCCAAACTCTCGCTCTCTCCTGGGCTCCCGCTGTTTTAGCAGCTCCGAACTCTCGCTCTCTCCTGGGCTCCCGCTGTTTTAGTAGTGCCGAACTCTCGCTCTCTCCTGGGCTCCCGCTGTTTTAGTAGCTCCAAACTCTCGCTCTCTCCTGGGCTCCCGCTGTTTTAGTCGTGCCGAACTCTCGCTCTCTCCTGGGCTCCCGCTGTTTTAGTAGCTCCAAACTCTCGCTCTCTCCTGGGCTCCCGCTGTTTTAGTAGCTCCAAACTCTCGCTCTCTCCTGGGCTCCCGCTGTTTTAGTAGCTCCGAACTCTCGCTCTCTCCTGGGCTCCCGCTGTTTCAGTAGCTCCAAACTCTCGCTCTCTCCTGGGCTCCCGCTGTTTTAGTAGTGCCGAACTCTTGCTCTCTCCTGGGCTCCCGCTGTTTTAGCAGCTCCGAACTCTCGCTCTCTCCTGGGCTCCCGCTGTTTTAGTAGCTCCAAACTCTCGCTCTCTCCTGGGCTCCCGCTGCTTTAGTAGCTCCGAACTCTCGCTCTCTCCTGGGCTCCCGCTGTTTTAGTAGCTCCAAACTCTCGCTCTCTCCTGGGCTCCCGCTGTTTTAGTAGTGCCGAACTCTTGCTCTCTCCTGGGCTCCCGCTGTTTTAGCAGCTCCGAACTCTCGCGCTCTCCTGGGCTCCCGCTGTTTTAGTAGTGCCGAACTCTCGCTCTCTCCTGGGCTCCCGCTGTTTTAGCAGCTCCGAACTCTCGCGCTCTCCTGGGCTCCCGCTGTTTTAGTAGTGCCGAACTCTCGCTCTCTCCTGGGCTCCCGCTGTTTTAGTAGTGCCGAACTCTCACTCTCTCCTGGGCTCCCGCTGTTTTAGTAGTGCCGAACTCTCGCTCTCTCCTGGGCTCCCGCTGTTTTAGTCGTGCCGAACTCTCGCTCTCTCCTGGGCTCCCGCTGTTTTAGCAGCTCCGAACTCTCGCTCTCTCCTGGGCTCCCGCTGTTTTAGCAGCTCCGAACTCTCGCTCTCTCCTGGGCTCCCGCTGTTTTAGTAGCTCCGAACTCTCGCTCTCTCCTGGGCTCCCGCTGTTTTAGTAGCGCCGAACTCTTGCTCTCTCCTGGGCTCCCGCTGTTTTAGTAGTGCCGAACTCTCGCTCTCTCCTGGGCTCCCGTTGTTTTAGTAGTGCCGAACTCTTGCTCTCTCCTGGGCTCCCGCTGTTTTAGCAGCTCCGAACTCTCGCGCTCTCCTGGGCTCCCGCTGTTTTAGTAGTGCCGAACTCTCGCTCTCTCCTGGGCTCCCGCTGTTTTAGCAGCTCCGAACTCTCGCGCTCTCCTGGGCTCCCGCTGTTTTAGTAGTGCCGAACTCTCGCTCTCTCCTGGGCTCCCGCTGTTTTAGTAGTGCCGAACTCTCACTCTCTCCTGGGCTCCCGCTGTTTTAGTAGTGCCGAACTCTTGCTCTCTCCTGGGCTCCCGCTGTTTTAGTAGTGCCGAACTCTCGCTCTCTCCTGGGCTCCCGCTGTTTTAGTCGTGCCGAACTCTCGCTCTCTCCTGGGCTCCCGCTGTTTTAGTAGTGCCGAACTCTTGCTCTCTCCTGGGCTCCCGCTGTTTTAGCAGCTCCGAACTCTCGCGCTCTCCTGGGCTCCCGCTGTTTTAGTAGTGCCGAACTCTCGCTCTCTCCTGGGCTCCCGCTGTTTTAGTCGTGCCGAACTCTCGCTCTCTCCTGGGCTCCCGCTGTTTTAGCAGCTCCGAACTCTCGCTCTCTCCTGGGCTCCCGCTGTTTTAGTAGCTCCGAACTCTCGCTCTCTCCTGGGCTCCCGCTGTTTTAGTAGCGCCGAACTCTTGCTCTCTCCTGGGCTCCCGCTGTTTTAGTAGTGCCGAACTCTCGCTCTCTCCTGGGCTCCCGCTGTTTTAGTAGTGCCGAACTCTTGCTCTCTCCTGGGCTCCCGCTGTTTTAGCAGCTCCGAACTCTCGCGCTCTCCTGGGCTCCCGCTGTTTTAGTAGTGCCGAACTCTCGCTCTCTCCTGGGCTCCCGCTGTTTTAGTAGCTCCAAACTCTCGCTCTCTCCTGGGCTCCCGCTGTTTTAGTAGCTCCGAACTCTCGCTCTCTCCTGGGCTCCCGCTGTTTTAGTAGCTCCGAACTCTCGCTCTCTCCTGGGCTCCCGCTGTTTTAGTAGCGCCGAACTCTTGCTCTCTCCTGGGCTCCCGCTGTTTTAGTAGTGCCGAACTCTCGCTCTCTCCTGGGCTCCCGCTGTTTTAGTAGTGCCGAACTCTCGCTCTCTCCTGGGCTCCCGCTGTTTTAGTAGCTCCGAACTCTCGCTCTCTCCTGGGCTCCCGCTGTTTTAGTAGCTCCAAACTCTCGCTCTCTCCTGGGCTCCCACTGTTTTAGTAGCTCCGAACTCTCGCTCTCTCCTGGGCTCCCGCTGTTTTAGTAGCTCCGAACTCTCGCTCTCTCCTGGGCTCCCGCTGTTTTAGCAGCTCCGAACTCTCGCTCTCTCCTGGGCTCCCGCTGTTTTAGTAGCTCCGAACTCTCGCGCTCTCCTGGGCTCCCGCTGTTTTAGTAGTGCCGAACTCTCGCTCTCTCCTGGGCTCCCGCTGTTTTAGCAGCTCCGAACTCTCGCGCTCTCCTGGGCTCCCGCTGTTTTAGTAGTGCCGAACTCTCGCTCTCTCCTGGGCTCCCGCTGTTTTAGTAGTGCCGAACTCTCACTCTCTCCTGGGCTCCTGCTGTTTTAGTAGTGCCGAACTCTTGCTCTCTCCTGGGCTCCCGCTGTTTTAGTAGTGCCGAACTCTCGCTCTCTCCTGGGCTCCCGCTGTTTTAGTCGTGCCGAACTCTCGCTCTCTCCTGGGCTCCCGCTGTTTTAGTAGTGCCGAACTCTTGCTCTCTCCTGGGCTCCCGCTGTTTTAGCAGCTCCGAACTCTCGCGCTCTCCTGGGCTCCCGCTGTTTTAGTAGTGCCGAACTCTCGCTCTCTCCTGGGCTCCCGCTGTTTTAGTCGTGCCGAACTCTCGCTCTCTCCTGGGCTCCCGCTGTTTTAGCAGCTCCGAACTCTCGCTCTCTCCTGGGCTCCCGCTGTTTTAGTAGCTCCAAACTCTCGCTCTCTCCTGGGCTCCGGCTGTTTTAGTAGCTCCGAACTCTCGCTCTCTCCTGGGCTCCCGCTGTTTTAGTAGCGCCGAACTCTTGCTCTCTCCTGGGCTCCCGCTGTTTTAGTAGTGCCGAACTCTCGCTCTCTCCTGGGCTCCCGCTGTTTTAGTAGTGCCGAACTCTTGCTCTCTCCTGGGCTCCCGCTGTTTTAGCAGCTCCGAACTCTCGCGCTCTCCTGGGCTCCCGCTGTTTTAGTAGTGCCGAACTCTCGCTCTCTCCTGGGCTCCCGCTGTTTTAGCAGCTCCGAACTCTCGCGCTCTCCTGGGCTCCCGCTGTTTTAGTAGTGCCGAACTGTCGCTCTCTCCTGGGCTCCCGCTGTTTTAGTAGTGCCGAACTCTCACTCTCTCCTGGGCTCCCGCTGTTGTAGTAGTGCCGAACTCTTGCTCTCTCCTGGGCTCCCGCTGTTTTAGTAGTGCCGAACTCTCGCTCTCTCCTGGGCTCCCGCTGTTTTAGTCGTGCCGAACTCTCGCTCTCTCCTGGGCTCCCGCTGTTTTAGCAGCTCCGAACTCTCGCGCTCTCCTGGGCTCCCGCTGTTTTAGTAGTGCCGAACTGTCGCTCTCTCCTGGGCTCCCGCTGTTTTAGTAGTGCCGAACTCTCACTCTCTCCTGGGCTCCCGCTGTTTTAGTAGTGCCGAACTCTTGCTCTCTCCTGGGCTCCCGCTGTTTTAGTAGTGCCGAACTCTCGCTCTCTCCTGGGCTCCCGCTGTTTTAGTCGTGCCGAACTCTCGCTCTCTCCTGGGCTCCCGCTGTTTTAGTAGTGCCGAACTCTCGCTCTCTCCTGGGCTCCCGCTGTTTTAGTAGCTCCAAACTCTCGCTCTCTCCTGGGCTCCCGCTGTTTTAGTAGCTCCAAACTCTCGCTCTCTCCTGGGCTCCCGCTGTTTTAGTAGCTCCAAACTCTCGCTCTCTCCTGGGCTCCCGCTGTTTTAGTAGCTCCAAACTCTCGCTCTCTCCTGGGCTCCCGCTGTTTTAGTAGCTCCGAACTCTCGCTCTCTCCTGGGCTCCCGCTGTTTTAGTAGCGCCGAACTCTTGCTCTCTCCTGGGCTCCCGCTGTTTTAGTAGTGCCGAACTCTCGCTCTCTCCTGGGCTCCCGCTGTTTTAGTAGTGCCGAACTCTCGCTCTCTCCTGGGCTCCCGCTGTTTTAGTAGCTCCGAACTCTCGCTCTCTCCTGGGCTCCCGCTGTTTTAGTAGCTCCAAACTCTCGCTCTCTCCTGGGCTCCCACTGTTTTAGTAGCTCCGAACTCTCGCTCTCTCCTGGGCTCCCGCTGTTTTAGTAGCTCCGAACTCTCGCTCTCTCCTGGGCTCCCGCTGTTTTAGCAGCTCCGAACTCTCGCTCACTCCTGGGCTCCCGCTGTTTTAGTAGCTCCGAACTCTCGCTCTCTCCTGGGCTCCCGCTGTTTTAGTAGCGCCGAACTCTTGCTCTCTCCTGGGCTCCCGCTGTTTTAGTAGTGCCGAACTCTCGCTCTCTCCTGGGCTCCCGTTGTTTTAGTAGTGCCGAACTCTTGCTCTCTCCTGGGCTCCCGCTGTTTTAGCAGCTCCGAACTCTCGCGCTCTCCTGGGCTCCCGCTGTTTTAGTAGTGCCGAACTCTCGCTCTCTCCTGGGCTCCCGCTGTTTTAGCAGCTCCGAACTCTCGCGCTCTCCTGGGCTCCCGCTGTTTTAGTAGTGCCGAACTCTCGCTCTCTCCTGGGCTCCCGCTGTTTTAGTAGTGCCGAACTCTCACTCTCTCCTGGGCTCCCGCTGTTTTAGTAGTGCCGAACTCTCACTCTCTCCTGGGCTCCCGCTGTTTTAGTAGTGCCGAACTCTTACTCTCTCCTGGGCTCCCGCTGTTTTAGTAGTGCCGAACTCTCGCTCTCTCCTGGGCTCCCGCTGTTTTAGTCGTGCCGAACTCTCGCTCTCTCCTGGGCTCCCGCTGTTTTAGCAGCTCCGAACTCTCGCTCTCTCCTGGGCTCCCGCTGTTTTAGTAGCTCCAAACTCTCGCTCTCTCCTGGGCTCCCGCTGTTTTAGTAGCTCCGAACTCTCGCTCTCTCCTGGGCTCCCGCTGTTTTAGTAGCTCCGAACTCTCGCTCTCTCCTGGGCTCCCGCTGTTTTAGTAGCGCCGAACTCTTGCTCTCTCCTGGGCTCCCGCTGTTTTAGTAGTGCCGAACTCTCGCTCTCTCCTGGGCTCCCGCTGTTTTAGTAGTGCCGAACTCTCGCTCTCTCCTGGGCTCCCGCTGTTTTAGTAGCTCCGAACTCTCGCTCTCTCCTGGGCTCCCGCTGTTTTAGTAGCTCCAAACTCTCGCTCTCTCCTGGGCTCCCACTGTTTTAGTAGCTCCGAACTCTCGCTCTCTCCTGGGCTCCCGCTGTTTTAGTAGCTCCGAACTCTCGCTCTCTCCTGGGCTCCCGCTGTTTTAGTAGCGCCGAACTCTTGCTCTCTCCTGGGCTCCCGCTGTTTTAGTAGTGCCGAACTCTCGCTCTCTCCTGGGCTCCCGCTGTTTTAGTAGTGCCGAACTCTCGCTCTCTCCTGGGCTCCCGCTGTTTTAGTAGCTCCGAACTCTCGCTCTCTCCTGGGCTCCCGCTGTTTCAGTAGCTCCGAACTCTCGCTCTCTCCTGGGCTCCCGCTGTTTTAGTAGCTCCGAACTCTCGCTCTCTCCTGGGCTCCCGCTGTTTTAGTAGCTCCGAACTCTCGCTCTCTCCTGGGCTCCCGCTGTTTTAGTAGCTCCGAACTCTCGCTCTCTCCTGGGCTCCCGCTGTTTTAGTAGTGCCGAACTCGCGCTCTCCTGGGCTCCCGCTGTTTTAGTAGTGCCGAACTCTCGCTCTCTCCTGGGCTCCCGCTGTTTTAGCAGTGCCGAACTCTCACTCTCTCCTGGGCTCCCGCTGTTTTAGTAGTGCCGAACTCTTGCTCTCTCCTGGGCTCCCGCTGTTTTAGTAGTGCCGAACTCTCGCTCTGTCCTGGGCTCCCGCTGTTTTAGTCGTGCCGAACTCTCGCTCTCTCCTGGGTTCCCGCTGTTTTAGTAGCTCCGAACTCTCGCTCTCTCCTGGGCTCCCGCTGTTTTAGTAGCTCCGAACTCTCGCTCTCTCCTGGGCTCCCGCTGTTTTAGTAGCTCCGAACTCTCGCTCTCTCCTGGGCTCCCGCTGTTTTAGTAGCGCCGAACTCTTGCTCTCTCCTGGGCTCCCACTATTTTAGTAGTGCCGAACTCTCGCTCTCTCCTGGGCTCCCGCTGTTTTAGTAGTGCCGAACTCTCGCTCTCTCCTGGGCTCCCGCTGTTTTAGTAGCTCCGAACTCTCGCTCTCTCCTGGGCTCCCGCTGTTTTAGTAGCTCCGAACTCTCGCTCTCTCCTGGGCTCCCGCTGTTTTAGTAGCTCCGAACTCTCGCTCTCTCCTGGGCTCCCGCTGTTTTAGTAGCTCCGAACTCTCGCTCTCTCCTGGGCTCCCGCTGTTTCAGTAGCTCCGAACTCTCGCTCTCTCCTGGGCTCCCGCTGTTTCAGTAGCTCCGAACTCTCGCTCTCTCCTGGGCTCCCGCTGTTTTAGTAGCTCCGAACTCTCGCTCTCTCCTGGGCTCCCGCTGTTTTAGTAGTGCCGAACTCGCGCTCTCCTGGGCTCCCGCTGTTTTAGTAGTGCCGAACTCTCGCTCTCTCCTGGGCTCCCGCTGTTTTAGTAGTGCCGAACTCTCGCTCTCTCCTGGGCTCCCGCTGTTTTAGTAGTGCCGAACTCTCGCTCTCTCCTGGGCTCCCGCTGTTTTAGTAGTGCCGAACTCTCGCTCTCTCCTGGGCTCCCGCTGTTTTAGTAGCTCCGAACTCTCGCTCTCTCCTGGGCTCCTGCTGTTTTAGTAGCTCCGAACTCTCGCTCTCTCCTGGGCTCCCGCTGTTTTAGTAGCTCCGAACTCTCGCTCTCTCCTGGGCTCCCGCTGTTTTAGTAGCTCCGAACTCTCGCTCTCTCCTGGGCTCCCGCTGTTTCAGTAGCTCCGAACTCTCGCTCTCTCCTGGGCTCCCGCTGTTTTAGTAGCTCCGAACTCTCGCTCTCTCCTGGGCTCCCGCTGTTTTAGTAGCTCCGAACTCTCGCTCTCTCCTGGGCTCCCGCTGTTTTAGTAGCTCCGAACTCTCGCTCTCTCCTGGGCTCCCGCTGTTTTAGTAGTGCCGAACTCGCGCTCTCCTGGGCTCCCGCTGTTTTAGTAGTGCCGAACTCTCGCTCTCTCCTGGGCTCCCGCTGTTTTAGTAGTGCCGAACTCTCACTCTTTCCTGGGCTCCCGCTGTTTTAGTAGTGCCGAACTCTTGCTCTCTCCTGGGCTCCCGCTGTTTTAGTAGTGCCGAACTCTCGCTCTCTCCTGGGCTCCCGCTGTTTTAGTCGTGCCGAACTCTCGCTCTCTCCTGGGCTCCCGCTGTTTTAGTAGCTCCGAACTCTCGCTCTCTCCTGGGCTCCCGCTGTTTTAGTAGCTCCAAACTTTCGCTCTCTCCTGGGCTCCCGCTGTTTTAGTAGCTCCGAACTCTCGCTCTCTCCTGGGCTCCCGCTGTTTTAGTAGCTCCGAACTCTCGCTCTCTCCTGGGCTCCCGCTGTTTTAGTAGCTCCGAACTCTCGCTCTCTCCTGGGCTCCCGCTGTTTTAGTAGCGCCGAACTCTTGCTCTCTCCTGGGCTCCCGCTGTTTTAGTAGTGCCGAACTCTCGCTCTCTCCTGGGCTCCCGCTGTTTTAGTAGTGCCGAACTCTCGCTCTCTCCTGGGCTCCCGCTGTTTTAGTAGCTCCGAACTCTCGCTCTCTCCTGGGCTCCCGCTGTTTTAGTAGCTCCGAACTCTCGCTCTCTCCTGGGCTCCCGCTGTTTTAGTAGTGCCGAACTCGCGCTCTCCTGGGCTCCAGCTGTTTTAGTAGTGCCGAACTCTCGCTCTCTCCTGGGCTCCCGCTGTTTTAGTAGTGCCAAACTCTCGCTCTCTCCTGGGCTCCCGCTGTTTTAGTAGCTCCGAACTCTCGCTCTCTCCTGGGCTCCCGCTGTTTTAGTAGCGCCGAACTCTTGCTCTCTCCTGGGCTCCCGCTGTTTTAGGAGTGCCGAACTCTCGCTCTCTCCTGGGCTCCCGCTGTTTTAGTAGTGCCGAACTCTCGCTCTCTCCTGGGCTCCCGCTGTTTTAGTATCTCCGAACTCTCGCTCTCTCCTGGGCTCCCGCTGTTTTAGTAGCTCCGAACTCTCGCTCTCTCCTGGGCTCCCGCTGTTTTAGTAGCTCCGAACTCTCGCTCTCTCCTGGGCTCCCGCTGTTTTAGTAGCTCCGAACTCTCGCTCTCTCCTGGGCTCCCGCTGTTTTAGTAGCGCCGAACTCTTGCTCTCTCCTGGGCTCCCGCTGTTTTAGTAGTGCCGAACTCTCGCTCTCTCCTGGGCTCCCGCTGTTTTAGTAGTGCCGAACTCTCGCTCTCTCCTGGGCTCCCGCTGTTTTAGTAGCTCCGAACTCTCGCTCTCTCCTGGGCTCCCGCTGTTTCATTAGCTCCGAACTCTCGCTCTCTCCTGGGCTCCCGCTGTTTTAGTAGCTCCGAACTCTCGCTCTCTCCTGGGCTCCCGCTGTTTTAGTAGCTCCGAACTCTCGCTCTCTCCTGGGCTCCCGCTGTTTTAGTAGCTCCGAACTCTCGCTCTCTCCTGGGCTCCCGCTGTTTTCGTAGTGCCGAACTCGCGCTCTCCTGGGCTCCCGCTGTTTTAGTAGTGCCGAACTCTCGCTCTCTCCTGGGCTCCCGCTGTTTTAGTAGTGCCGAACTCTCACTCTTTCCTGGGCTCCCGCTGTTTTAGTAGTGCCGAACACTTGCTCTCTCCTGGGCTCCTGCTGTTTTAGTAGTGCCGAACTCTCGCTCTCTCCTGGGCTCCCGCTGTTTTAGTCGTGCCGAACTCTCGCTCTCTCCTGGGCTCCCGCTGTTTTAGTAGCTCCGAACTCTCGCTCTCTCCTGGGCTCCCGCTGTTTTAGTAGCTCCAAACTCTCGCTCTCTCCTGGGCTCCCGCTGTTTTAGTAGCTCCGAACTCTCGCTCTCTCCTGGGCTCCCGCTGTTTTAGTAGCTCCGAACTCTCGCTCTCTCCTGGGCTCCCGCTGTTTTAGTAGCGCCGAACTCTTGCTCTCTCCTGGGCTCCCGCTGTTTTAGTAGTGCCGAACTCTCGCTCTCTCCTGGGCTCCCGCTGTTTTAGTCGTGCCGAACTCTCGCTCTCTCCTGGGCTCCCGCTGTTTTAGTAGCTCCGAACTCTCGCTCTCTCCTGGGCTCCCGCTGTTTTAGTAGCTCCAAACTCTCGCTCTCTCCTGGGCTCCCGCTGTTTTAGTAGCTCCGAACTCTCGCTCTCTCCTGGGCTCCCGCTGTTTTAGTAGCTCCGAACTCTCGCTCTCTCCTGGGCTCCCGCTGTTTTAGTAGCGCCGAACTCTTGCTCTCTCCTGGGCTCCCGCTGTTTTAGTAGTGCCGAACTCTCGCTCTCTCCTGGGCTCCCGCTGTTTTGGTAGTGCCGAACTCTCGCTCTCTCCTGGGCTCCCGCTGTTTTAGTAGCTCCGAACTCTCGCTCTCTCCTGGGCTCCCGCTGTTTTAGTAGCTCCGACCTCTCGCTCTCTCCTGGGCTCCCGCTGTTTCAGTAGCTCCGAACTCTCGCTCTCTCCTGGGCTCCCGCTGTTTCAGTAGCTCCGAACACTCGCTCTCTCCTGGGCTCCCGCTGTTTTAGTAGCTCCGAACTCTCGCTCTCTCCTGGGCTCCCGCTGTTTTAGTAGTGCCGAACTCTCGCTCTCTCCTGGGCTCCCACTGTTTTAGTAGTGCCGAACTCTCGCTCTCTCCTGGGCTCCCGCTCTTTTAGTAGCTCCGAACTCTCGCTCTCTCCTGGGCTCCCGCTGTTTTAGTAGTGCCGAACTCTCGCTCTCTCCTGGGCTCCCGCTCTTTTAGTAGCTCCGAACTCTCGCTCTCTCCTGGGCTCCCGCTGTTTTAGTAGCTCCGAACTCTCGCTCTCTCCTGGGCTCCCGCTGTTTTAGTAGCTCCGAACTCTCGCTCTCTCCTGGGCTCCCGCTGTTTTAGTAGCTCCGAACTCTCGCTCTCTCCTGGGCTCCCGCTGTTTCAGTAGCTCCGAACTCTCGCTCTCTCCTGGGCTCCCGCTGTTTTAGTAGCTCCGAACTCTCGCTCTCTCCTGGGCACCCGCTGTTTTAGTAGCTCCGAACTCTCGCTCTCTCCTGGGCTCCCGCTGTTTTAGTAGCTCCAAACTCTCGCTCTCTCCTGGGCTCCTGCTGTTTTTGTAGTGCCGAACTCGCGCTCTCCTGGGCTCCCGCTGTTTTAGTAGTGCCGAACTCTCGCTCTCTCCTGGGCTGCCGCTGTTTTAGTAGTGCCGAACTCTTGCTCTCTCCTGGGCTCCCGCTGTTTTAGTAGTGCCGAACTCTCGCTCTCTCCTGGGCTCCCGCTGTTTTAGTAGTGCCGAACTCTCGCTCTCTCCTGGGCTCCCGCTGTTTTAGTAGCTCCAAACTCTCGCTCTCTCCTGGGCTCCCGCTGTTTTAGTAGCTCCGAACTCTCGCTCTCTCCTGGGCTCCCGCTGTTTTAGTAGCTCCGAACTCTCGCTCTCTCCTGGGCTCCCGCTGTTTTAGTAGCGCCGAACCCTCGCTCTCTCCTGGGCTCCCGCTGTTTTAGTACCGCCGAACTCTCGCTCTCTCCTGGGCTCCCGCTGTTTTAGTAGTGCCGAACTCTCACTCTCTCCTGGGCTCCCGCTGTTTTAGTAGCTCCGAACTCTCGCTCTCTCCTGGGCTCCCGCTGTTTTAGTAGCTCCGAACTCTCGCTCTCTCCTGGGCTCCCGCTGTTTTAGTAGCTCCGAACTCTCGCTCTCTCCTGGGCTCCCGCTGTTTCAGTAGCTCCGAACTCTCGCTCTCTCCTGGGCTCCCGCTGTTTCAGTAGCTCCGAACTCTCGCTCTCTCCTGGGCTCCCGCTGTTTTAATAGCTCCGAACTCTCGCTCTCTCCTGGGCTCCCGCTGTTTTAGTAGCTCCGAACTCTCGCTCTCTCCTGGGCTCCCGCTGTTTTAGTAGTGCCGAACTCGCGCTCTCCTGGGCTCCCGCTGTTTTAGTAGTGCCGAACTCTCGCTCTCTCCTGGGCTCCCGCTGTTTTAGTAGCTCCGAACTCTCGCTCTCTCCTGGGCTCCCGCTGTTTTAGCAGTGCCGAACTCTCGCGCTCTCCTGGGCTCCCGCTGTTTTAGTAGTGCCGAACTCTCGCTCTCTCCTGGGCTCCCGCTGTTTCAGTAGTGCCGAACTCTTGCGCTCTCCTGGACTCCCGCTGTTTTAGTAGTGCCGAACTCTCGCTCTCTCCTGGGCTCCCGCTGTTTTAGCAGTGCTGAACTCTCGCGCTCTCCTGGGCTCCTGCTGTTTTAGTAGTGCCGACCTCTCGCTCTCTCCTGGGCTCCCGCTGTTTTAGTAGTGCCGAACTCTCGCTCTCTCCTGGGCTCCCGCTTTTTTAGTAGTGCCGAACTCTCGCTCTCTCCTGGGCTTCCTCTGTTTTAGTAGTGCCGAACTCTCGCTCTCCTGGGCTCCCGCTGTTTTAGTAGTGCCGAACTCTCGCTCTCTCCTGGCCTCCCGCTGTTTTAGTAGTGCCGAACTCTCGCTCTCTCCTGGGCTCCCGCTGTTTAATAGTGCCGAACTCTCGCGCTCTCTCCTGGGGCCCCGCTGTTTTAGTAGTGCCGAACTCTCGCTCTCTCCTTGGCTCCCGCTGTTTTAGTACTGCCGAACTCTCGCTCTCTCCTGGGCTCCCGCTGTTTTAGTAGTGCCGAACTCTCGCTCTCTCCTTGGCTCCCGCTGTTTTAGTAGTGCCGAACTCTCGCTCTCTCCTGGGCTCCCGCTGTTTTAGTAGTGCCGAACTCTCGCTCTCTCCTGGGCTCCCGCTGTTTTAGCAGTGCCGAACTCTCGCTCTCTCCTGGGCTCCCGCTGTTTTAGTAGTGCCGAACTCTCGCTCTCTCCTGGGCTCCCGCTGTTTTAGTAGTGCCGAACTCTCGCTCTCTCCTGGGCTCCCGCTGTTTTAGTAGCTCCGAACTCTCGCTCTCTCCTGGGCTCCCGCTGTTTTAGTAGTGCTGAACTCTCGCTCTCTCCTGGGCTCCCGCTGTTTTAGTAGCTCCGAACTCTCGCTCCCATGGGTCCCCGCTGTTTTAGTAGCTCCGAACTCTTGCTCTCCTGGGCTCCCGCTGTTTTTGTAGCTCCGAACTCTCGCTCCCGTGGGTCCCCGCTGTTTTAGTAGCTCCGAACTCTCGCTCTCCTGGGCTGCCGCTGTTTTAGTCGCTCCGAACTCTCGCTCTCTCCTGGGCTCCCGCTGTTTTAGTAGCTCCGAACTCTCGCTCTCTCCTGGGCTTCTGCTGTTTTAGTAGCTCCGAACTCTCGCTCTCTCCTGCGCTCCCGCTGTTTTAGTAGCTCCGAATTCTCGGTCTCTCCTGGGCTCCTGCTGTTTTAGTAGCTCCAAACTCTCGCTCTCTCCTGGGCTCCCGCTCTTTTAGTAGCTCAAAACTCTCGCTCTCTCCTGGGCTCCCGCTGTTTTAGTAGCTCCGAACTCTCGCTCTCCTGGGCTCCCGCTGTTTTAGTAGCTCCGAACTCTCGCTCCCGTGGGTCCCCGCTGTTTTAGTAGCTCTGAACTCTCGCTCTCCTGGGCTGCCGCTGTTTTAGTAGCTCCGAATTCTCGCTCTCTCCTGGGCTCCTGCTGTTTTAGTAGCTCCAAACTCTCGCTCTCTCCTGGGCTCCCGCTCTTTTAGTAGCTCCAAACTCTCACTCTCTCCTGGGCTCCCGCTGTTTTAGTAGTGCCGAACTCTCGCTCTCTCCTGGGCTCCCGCTGTTTTAGTAGTGCCGAACTCTCGCTCTCTCCTGGGCTCCCGCTGCTTTAGTAGCGCCGACCTCTCGCTCTCTCCTGGGCTCCCGCTGTTTTAGTAGCTCCGAGCTCTCGCTCTCTCCTGGGCTCCCGCTGTTTTAGTAGCTCCGAACTCTCGCTCTCTCCTGGGCTCCCGCTGTTTTAGTAGCTCCGAACTCTCGCTCTCTCCTGGGCTCCCGCTGTTTTAGTAGCTCTGAACGCTCGCTCTCTCCTGGGCTCCCTCTGTTTCAGTAGCTCCGAACTCTCGCTCTCTCCTGGGCTCCCGCTGTTTTAGTAGCTCCGAACTCTCGCTCTCTCCTGGGCTCCCGCTGTTTTAGTAGCTCCGAACTCTCACTCTCTCCTGGGCTCCCGCTGTTTTAGTAGTGCCGAACTCGCGCTCTCTCCTGGGCTCCCGCAGTTTTAGTAGTGCCGAACTCTCGCTCTCTCCTGGGCTCCCGCTGTTTTAGTAGTGCCGAACTCGCGCTCTCCTGGGCTCCCGCTGTTTTAGTAGTGCCGAACTCTCGCTCTCTCCTGGGCTCCCGCTGTTTTAGTAGTGCCGAATTCTCGCTCTCTCCTGCGCTCCCGCTGTTTTAGGAGTGCCGAACTCTCACTCTCTCCTGGGCTCCCGCTGTTTTAGTGGTGCCGAACTCTCGCTCTCTCCTGGGCTCCCGCTGTTTTAGTAGTGCCGAACTCTCGCCCTCTCCTGGGCTCCCGCTGTTTTAGTTGTGCCGAACTCTCGCTCTCTCCTGGGCTCCCGCTGTTTTAGTAGTGCCGAACTCTTGCTCTCTCCTGGGCTCCCGCTGTTTTAGTAGTGCCGAACTCTCGCTCTCTCCTGGGCTCCCGCTGTTTTAGTCGTGCCGAACTCTCGCTCTCTCCTGGGCTCCCGCTGTTTTAGCAGCTCCGAACTCTCGCTCTCTCCTGGGCTCCCGCTGTTTTAGTAGCTCCGAACTCTCGCTCTCTCCTGGGCTCCCGCTGTTTTAGTAGCTCCGAACTCTCGCTCTCTCCTGGGCTCCCGCTGTTTTAGTAGCTCCGAACTCTCGCTCTCTCCTGGGCTCCCGCTGTTTTAGTAGCGCCGAACTCTTGCTCTCTCCTGGGCTCCCGCTGTTTTAGTAGTGCCGAACTCTCGCTCTCTCCTGGGCTCCCGCTGTTTTAGTAGTGCCGAACTCTCGCTCTCTCCTGGGCTCCCGCTGTTTTAGTAGCTCCGAACTCTCGCTCTCTCCTGGGCTCCCGCTGTTTTAGTAGCTCCAAACTCTCGCTCTCTCCTGGGCTCCCACTGTTTTAGTAGCTCCGAACTCTCGCTCTCTCCTGGGCTCCCGCTGTTTTAGTAGCTCCGAACTCTCGCTCTCTCCTGGGCTCCCGCTGTTTTAGTAGCGCCGAACTCTTGCTCTCTCCTGGGCTCCCGCTGTTTTAGTAGTGCCGAACTCTCGCTCTCTCCTGGGCTCCCGCTGTTTTAGTAGTGCCGAACTCTCGCTCTCTCCTGGGCTCCCGCTGTTTTAGTAGCTCCGAACTCTCGCTCTCTCCTGGGCTCCCGCTGTTTCAGTAGCTCCGAACTCTCGCTCTCTCCTGGGCTCCCGCTGTTTTAGTAGCTCCGAACTCTCGCTCTCTCCTGGGCTCCCGCTGTTTTAGTAGCTCCGAACTCTCGCTCTCTCCTGGGCTCCCGCTGTTTTAGTAGCTCCGAACTCTCGCTCTCTCCTGGGCTCCCGCTGTTTTAGTAGTGCCGAACTCGCGCTCTCCTGGGCTCCCGCTGTTTTAGTAGTGCCGAACTCTCGCTCTCTCCTGGGCTCCCGCTGTTTTAGCAGTGCCGAACTCTCACTCTCTCCTGGGCTCCCGCTGTTTTAGTAGTGCCGAACTCTTGCTCTCTCCTGGGCTCCCGCTGTTTTAGTAGTGCCGAACTCTCGCTCTGTCCTGGGCTCCCGCTGTTTTAGTCGTGCCGAACTCTCGCTCTCTCCTGGGCTCCCGCTGTTTTAGTAGCTCCGAACTCTCGCTCTCTCCTGGGCTCCCGCTGTTTTAGTAGCTCCAAACTCTCGCTCTCTCCTGGGCTCCCGCTGTTTTAGTAGCTCCGAACTCTCGCTCTCTCCTGGGCTCCCGCTGTTTTAGTAGCTCCGAACTCTCGCTCTCTCCTGGGCTCCCGCTGTTTTAGTAGCGCCGAACTCTTGCTCTCTCCTGGGCTCCCACTATTTTAGTAGTGCCGAACTCTCGCTCTCTCCTGGGCTCCCGCTGTTTTAGTAGTGCCGAACTCTCGCTCTCTCCTGGGCTCCCGCTGTTTTAGTAGCTCCGAACTCTCGCTCTCTCCTGGGCTCCCGCTGTTTTAGTAGCTCCGAACTCTCGCTCTCTCCTGGGCTCCCGCTGTTTTAGTAGCTCCGAACTCTCGCTCTCTCCTGGGCTCCCGCTGTTTTAGTAGCTCCGAACTCTCGCTCTCTCCTGGGCTCCCGCTGTTTCAGTAGCTCCGAACTCTCGCTCTCTCCTGGGCTCCCGCTGTTTCAGTAGCTCCGAACTCTCGCTCTCTCCTGGGCTCCCGCTGTTTTAGTAGCTCCGAACTCTCGCTCTCTCCTGGGCTCCCGCTGTTTTAGTAGTGCCGAACTCGCGCTCTCCTGGGCTCCCGCTGTTTTAGTAGTGCCGAACTCTCGCTCTCTCCTGGGCTCCCGCTGTTTTAGAAGTGCCGAACTCTCGCTCTCTCCTGGGCTCCCACTGTTTTAGTAGTGCCGAACTCTCGCTCTCTCCTGGGCTCCCGCTGTTTTAGTAGTGCCGAACTCTTGCTCTCTCCTGGGCTCCCGCTGTTTTAGTAGTGCCGAACTCTCGCTCTCTCCTGGGCTCCCGCTGTTTTAGTCGTGCCGAACTCTCGCTCTCTCCTGGGCTCCCGCTGTTTTAGTAGCTCCGAACTCTCGCTCTCTCCTGGGCTCCCGCTGTTTTAGTAGCTCCAAACTTTCGCTCTCTCCTGGGCTCCCGCTGTTTTAGTAGCTCCGAACTCTCGCTCTCTCCTGGGCTCCCGCTGTTTTAGTAGCTCCGAACTCTCGCTCTCTCCTGGGCTCCTGCTGTTTTAGTAGCGCCGAACTCTTGCTCTCTCCTGGGCTCCCGCTGTTTTAGTAGTGCCGAACTCTCGCTCTCTCCTGGGCTCCCGCTGTTTTAGTAGTGCCGAACTCTCGCTCTCTCCTGGGCTCCCGCTGTTTTAGTAGCTCCGAACTCTCGCTCTCTCCTGGGCTCCCGCTGTTTTAGTAGCTCTGAACTCTCGCTCTCTCCTGGGCTCCCGCTGTTTTAGTAGTGCCGAACTCGCGCTCTCCTGGGCTCCAGCTGTTTTAGTAGTGCCGAACTCTCGCTCTCTCCTGGGCTCCCGCTGTTTTAGTAGTGCCAAACTCTCGCTCTCTCCTGGGCTCCCGCTGTTTTAGTAGCTCCGAACTCTCGCTCTCTCCTGGGCTCCCGCTGTTTTAGTAGCGCCGAACTCTTGCTCTCTCCTGGGCTCCCGCTGTTTTAGGAGTGCCGAACTCTCGCTCTCTCCTGGGCTCCCGCTGTTTTAGTAGTGCCGAACTCTCGCTCTCTCCTGGGCTCCCGCTGTTTTAGTATCTCCGAACTCTCGCTCTCTCCTGGGCTCCCGCTGTTTTAGTAGCTCCGAACTCTCGCTCTCTCCTGGGCTCCCGCTGTTTTAGTAGCTCCGAACTCTCGCTCTCTCCTGGGCTCCCGCTGTTTTAGTAGCTCCGAACTCTCGCTCTCTCCTGGGCTCCCGCTGTTTTAGTAGCGCCGAACTCTTGCTCTCTCCTGGGCTCCCGCTGTTTTAGTAGTGCCGAACTCTCGCTCTCTCCTGGGCTCCCGCTGTTTTAGTAGTGCCGAACTCTCGCTCTCTCCTGGGCTCCCGCTGTTTTAGTAGCTCCGAACTCTCGCTCTCTCCTGGGCTCCCGCTGTTTCATTAGCTCCGAACTCTCGCTCTCTCCTGGGCTCCCGCTGTTTTAGTAGCTCCGAACTCTCGCTCTCTCCTGGGCTCCCGCTGTTTTAGTAGCTCCAAACTCTCGCTCTCTCCTGGGCTCCCGCTGTTTTAGTAGCTCCGAACTCTCGCTCTCTCCTGGGCTCCCGCTGTTTTCGTAGTGCCGAACTCGCGCTCTCCTGGGCTCCCGCTGTTTTAGTAGTGCCGAACTCTCGCTCTCTCCTGGGCTCCCGCTGTTTTAGTAGTGCCGAACTCTCACTCTTTCCTGGGCTCCCGCTGTTTTAGTAGTGCCGAACACTTGCTCTCTCCTGGGCTCCCGCTGTTTTAGTAGTGCCGAACTCTCGCTCTCTCCTGGGCTCCCGCTGTTTTAGTCGTGCCGAACTCTCGCTCTCTCCTGGGCTCCCGCTGTTTTAGTAGCTCCGAACTCTCGCTCTCTCCTGGGCTCCCGCTGTTTTAGTAGCTCCAAACTCTCGCTCTCTCCTGGGCTCCCGCTGTTTTAGTAGCTCCGAACTCTCGCTCTCTCCTGGGCTCCCGCTGTTTTAGTAGCTCCGAACTCTCGCTCTCTCCTGGGCTCCCGCTGTTTTAGTAGCGCCGAACTCTTGCTCTCTCCTGGGCTCCCGCTGTTTTAGTAGTGCCGAACTCTCGCTCTCTCCTGGGCTCCCGCTGTTTTGGTAGTGCCGAACTCTCGCTCTCTCCTGGGCTCCCGCTGTTTTAGTAGCTCCGAACTCTCGCTCTCTCCTGGGCTCCCGCTGTTTTAGTAGCTCCGACCTCTCGCTCTCTCCTGGGCTCCCGCTGTTTCAGTAGCTCCGAACTCTCGCTCTCTCCTGGGCTCCCGCTGTTTCAGTAGCTCCGAACACTCGCTCTCTCCTGGGCTCCCGCTGTTTTAGTAGCTCCGAACTCTCGCTCTCTCCTGGGCTCCCGCTGTTTTAGTAGTGCCGAACTCTCGCTCTCTCCTGGGCTCCCACTGTTTTAGTAGTGCCGAACTCTCGCTCTCTCCTGGGCTCCCGCTCTTTTAGTAGCTCCGAACTCTCGCTCTCTCCTGGGCTCCCGCTGTTTTAGTAGTGCCGAACTCTCGCTCTCTCCTGGGCTCCCGCTGTTTTAGTAGCTCCGAACTCTCGCTCTCTCCTGGGCTCCCGCTGTTTTAGTAGCTCCGAACTCTCGCTCTCTCCTGGGCTCCCGCTGTTTTAGTAGCTCCGAACTCTCGCTCTCTCCTGGGCTCCCGCTGTTTTAGTAGCTCCGAACTCTCGCTCTCTCCTGGGCTCCCGCTGTTTCAGTAGCTCCGAACTCTCGCTCTCTCCTGGGCTCCCGCTGTTTTAGTAGCTCCGAACTCTCGCTCTCTCCTGGGCACCCGCTGTTTTAGTAGCTCCGAACTCTCGCTCTCTCCTGGGCTCCCGCTGTTTTAGTAGCTCCAAACTCTCGCTCTCTCCTGGGCTCCCGCTGTTTTTGTAGTGCCGAACTCGCGCTCTCCTGGGCTCCCGCTGTTTTAGTAGTGCCGAACTCTCGCTCTCTCCTGGGCTGCCGCTGTTTTAGTAGCTCCAAACTCTCGCTCTCTCCTGGGCTCCCGCTGTTTTAGTAGCTCCGAACTCTCGCTCTCTCCTGGGCTCCCGCTGTTTTAGTAGCTCCGAACTCTCGCTCTCTCCTGGGCTCCCGCTGTTTTAGTAGCGCCGAACCCTCGCTCTCTCCTGGGCTCCCGCTGTTTTAGTACTGCCGAACTCTCGCTCTCTCCTGGGCTCCCGCTGTTTTAGTAGTGCCGAACTCTCGCTCTCTCCTGGGCTCCCGCTGTTTTAGTAGCTCCGAACTCTCGCTCTCTCCTGGGCTCCCGCTGTTTTAGTAGCTCCGAACTCTCGCTCTCTCCTGGGCTCCCGCTGTTTCAGTAGCTCCGAACTCTCGCTCTCTCCTGGGCTCCCGCTGTTTCAGTAGCTCCGAACTCTCGCTCTCTCCTGGGCTCCCGCTGTTTTAATAGCTCCGAACTCTCGCTCTCTCCTGGGCTCCCGCTGTTTTAGTAGCTCCGAACTCTCGCTCTCTCCTGGGCTCCCGCTGTTTTAGTAGTGCCGAACTCGCGCTCTCCTGGGCTCCCGCTGTTTTAGTAGTGCCGAACTCTCGCTCTCTCCTGGGCTCCCGCTGTTTTAGTAGCTCCGAACTCTCGCTCTCTCCTGGGCTCCCGCTGTTTTAGTAGTGCCGAACTCTCGCGCTCTCCTGGGCTCCCGCTGTTTTAGTAGTGCCGAACTCTCGCTCTCTCCTGGGCTCCCGCTGTTTCAGTAGTGCCGAACTCTTGCGCTCTCCTGGACTCCCGCTGTTTTAGTAGTGCCGAACTCTCGCTCTCTCCTGGGCTCCCGCTGTTTTAGCAGTGCTGAACTCTCGCGCTCTCCTGGGCTCCTGCTGTTTTAGTAGTGCCGACCTCTCGCTCTCTCCTGGGCTCCCGCTGTTTTAGTAGTGCCGAACTCTCGCTCTCTCCTGGGCTCCCGCTTTTTTAGTAGTGCCGAACTCTCGCTCTCTCCTGGGCTTCCTCTGTTTTAGTAGTGCCGAACTCTCGCTCTCCTGGGCTCCCGCTGTTTTAGTAGCTCCGAACTCTCGCTCTCTCCTGGGCTCCCGCTGTTTTAGTAGCTCCGAACTCTCGCTCTCTCCTGGGCTCCCGCTGTTTTAGTAGCGCCGAACTCTTGCTCTCTCCTGGGCTCCCACTATTTTAGTAGTGCCGAACTCTCGCTCTCTCCTGGGCTCCCGCTGTTTTAGTAGTGCCGAACTCTCGCTCTCTCCTGGGCTCCCGCTGTTTTAGTAGCTCCGAACTCTCGCTCTCTCCTGGGCTCCCGCTGTTTTAGTAGCTCCGAACTCTCGCTCTCTCCTGGGCTCCCGCTGTTTTAGTAGCTCCGAACTCTCGCTCTCTCCTGGGCTCCCGCTGTTTTAGTAGCTCCGAACTCTCGCTCTCTCCTGGGCTCCCGCTGTTTCAGTAGCTCCGAACTCTCGCTCTCTCCTGGGCTCCCGCTGTTTCAGCAGCTCCGAACTCTCGCTCTCTCCTGGGCTCCCGCTGTTTTAGTAGCTCCGAACTCTCGCTCTCTCCTGGGCTCCCGCTGTTTTAGTAGTGCCGAACTCGCGCTCTCCTGGGCTCCCGCTGTTTTAGTAGTGCCGAACTCTCGCTCTCTCCTGGGCTCCCGCTGTTTTAGAAGTGCCGAACTCTCGCTCTCTCCTGGGCTCCCGCTGTTTTAGTAGCGCCGAACTCTCGCTCTCTCCTGGGCTCCCGCTGTTTTAGTAGTGCCGAACTCTTGCTCTCTCCTGGGCTCCCGCTGTTTTAGTAGTGCCGAACTCTCGCTCTCTCCTGGGCTCCCGCTGTTTTAGTCGTGCCGAACTCTCGCTCTCTCCTGGGCTCCCGCTGTTTTAGTAGCTCCGAACTCTCGCTCTCTCCTGGGCTCCCGCTGTTTTAGTAGCTCCAAACTTTCGCTCTCTCCTGGGCTCCCGCTGTTTTAGTAGCTCCGAACTCTCGCTCTCTCCTGGGCTCCTGCTGTTTTAGTAGCGCCGAACTCTTGCTCTCTCCTGGGCTCCCGCTGTTTTAGTAGTGCCGAACTCTCGCTCTCTCCTGGGCTCCCGCTGTTTTAGTAGTGCCGAACTCTCGCTCTCTCCTGGGCTCCCGCTGTTTTAGTAGCTCCGAACTCTCGCTCTCTCCTGGGCTCCCGCTGTTTTAGTAGCTCTGAACTCTCGCTCTCTCCTGGGCTCCCGCTGTTTTAGTAGCTCCAAACTTTCGCTCTCTCCTGGGCTCCCGCTGTTTTAGTAGCTCCGAACTCTCGCTCTCTCCTGGGCTCCTGCTGTTTTAGTAGCGCCGAACTCTTGCTCTCTCCTGGGCTCCCGCTGTTTTAGTAGTGCCGAACTCTCGCTCTCTCCTGGGCTCCCGCTGGTTTAGTAGTGCCGAACTCTTGCTCTCTCCTGGGCTCCCGCTGTTTTAGTAGCTCCGAACTCTCGCTCTCTCCTGGGCTCCCGCTGTTTTAGTAGCTCTGAACTCTCGCTCTCTCCTGGGCTCCCGCTGTTTTAGTAGTGCCGAACTCGCGCTCTCCTGGGCTCCAGCTGTTTTAGTAGTGCCGAACTCTCGCTCTCTCCTGGGCTCCCGCTGTTTTAGTAGTGCCAAACTCTCGCTCTCTCCTGGGCTCCCGCTGTTTTAGTAGCTCCGAACTCTCGCTCTCTCCTGGGCTCCCGCTGTTTTAGTAGCGCCGAACTCTTGCTCTCTCCTGGGCTCCCGCTGTTTTAGGAGTGCCGAACTCTCGCTCTCTCCTGGGCTCCCGCTGTTTTAGTAGTGCCGAACTCTCGCTCTCTCCTGGGCTCCCGCTGTTTTAGTATCTCCGAACTCTCGCTCTCTCCTGGGCTCCCGCTGTTTTAGTAGCTCCGAACTCTCGCTCTCTCCTGGGCTCCCGCTGTTTTAGTAGCTCCGAACTCTCGCTCTCTCCTGGGCTCCCGCTGTTTTAGTAGCTCCGAACTCTCGCTCTCTCCTGGGCTCCCGCTGTTTTAGTAGCGCCGAACTCTTGCTCTCTCCTGGGCTCCCGCTGTTTTAGTAGTGCCGAACTCTCGCTCTCTCCTGGGCTCCCGCTGTTTTAGTAGTGCCGAACTCTCGCTCTCTCCTGGGCTCCCGCTGTTTTAGTAGCTCCGAACTCTCGCTCTCTCCTGGGCTCCCGCTGTTTTAGTAGTGCTGAACTCTCGCTCTCTCCTGGGCTCCCGCTGTTTTAGTAGCTCCGAACTCTCGCTCCCATGGGTCCCCGCTGTTTTAGTAGCTCCGAACTCTTGCTCTCCTGGGCTCCCGCTGTTTTTGTAGCTCCGAACTCTCGCTCCCGTGGGTCCCCGCTGTTTTAGTAGCTCCGAACTCTCGCTCTCCTGGGCTGCCGCTGTTTTAGTCGCTCCGAACTCTCGCTCTCTCCTGGGCTCCCGCTGTTTTAGTAGCTCCGAACTCTCGCTCTCTCCTGGGCTTCTGCTGTTTTAGTAGCTCCGAACTCTCGCTCTCTCCTGCGCTCCCGCTGTTTTAGTAGCTCCGAATTCTCGGTCTCTCCTGGGCTCCTGCTGTTTTAGTAGCTCCAAACTCTCGCTCTCTCCTGGGCTCCCGCTCTTTTAGTAGCTCAAAACTCTCGCTCTCTCCTGGGCTCCCGCTGTTTTAGTAGCTCCGAACTCTCGCTCTCCTGGGCTCCCGCTGTTTTAGTAGCTCCGAACTCTCGCTCCCGTGGGTCCCCGCTGTTTTAGTAGCTCTGAACTCTCGCTCTCCTGGGCTGCCGCTGTTTTAGTAGCTCCGAATTCTCGCTCTCTCCTGGGCTCCTGCTGTTTTAGTAGCTCCAAACTCTCGCTCTCTCCTGGGCTCCCGCTCTTTTAGTAGCTCCAAACTCTCACTCTCTCCTGGGCTCCCGCTGTTTTAGTAGTGCCGAACTCTCGCTCTCTCCTGGGCTCCCGCTGTTTTAGTAGTGCCGAACTCTCGCTCTCTCCTGGGCTCCCGCTGCTTTAGTAGCGCCGACCTCTCGCTCTCTCCTGGGCTCCCGCTGTTTTAGTAGCTCCGAGCTCTCGCTCTCTCCTGGGCTCCCGCTGTTTTAGTAGCTCCGAACTCTCGCTCTCTCCTGGGCTCCCGCTGTTTTAGTAGCTCCGAACTCTCGCTCTCTCCTGGGCTCCCGCTGTTTTAGTAGCTCTGAACGCTCGCTCTCTCCTGGGCTCCCTCTGTTTCAGTAGCTCCGAACTCTCGCTCTCTCCTGGGCTCCCGCTGTTTTAGTAGCTCCGAACTCTCGCTCTCTCCTGGGCTCCCGCTGTTTTAGTAGCTCCGAACTCTCACTCTCTCCTGGGCTCCCGCTGTTTTAGTAGTGCCGAACTCGCGCTCTCTCCTGGGCTCCCGCAGTTTTAGTAGTGCCGAACTCTCGCTCTCTCCTGGGCTCCCGCTGTTTTAGTAGTGCCGAACTCGCGCTCTCCTGGGCTCCCGCTGTTTTAGTAGTGCCGAACTCTCGCTCTCTCCTGGGCTCCCGCTGTTTTAGTAGTGCCGAATTCTCGCTCTCTCCTGCGCTCCCGCTGTTTTAGGAGTGCCGAACTCTCACTCTCTCCTGGGCTCCCGCTGTTTTAGTGGTGCCGAACTCTCGCTCTCTCCTGGGCTCCCGCTGTTTTAGTAGTGCCGAACTCTCGCCCTCTCCTGGGCTCCCGCTGTTTTAGTTGTGCCGAACTCTCGCTCTCTCCTGGGCTCCCGCTGTTTTAGTAGTGCCGAACTCTTGCTCTCTCCTGGGCTCCCGCTGTTTTAGTAGTGCCGAACTCTCGCTCTCTCCTGGGCTCCCGCTGTTTTAGTCGTGCCGAACTCTCGCTCTCTCCTGGGCTCCCGCTGTTTTAGCAGCTCCGAACTCTCGCTCTCTCCTGGGCTCCCGCTGTTTTAGTAGCTCCGAACTCTCGCTCTCTCCTGGGCTCCCGCTGTTTTAGTAGCTCCGAACTCTCGCTCTCTCCTGGGCTCCCGCTGTTTTAGTAGCTCCGAACTCTCGCTCTCTCCTGGGCTCCCGCTGTTTTAGTAGCGCCGAACTCTTGCTCTCTCCTGGGCTCCCGCTGTTTTAGTAGTGCCCACCTCTCGCTCTCTCCTGGGCTCCCGCTGTTTTAGGAGCTCCAACTCTCGCTCTCTCCTGGGCTCCCGCTGTTTTAGCAGTGCCGAACTCTCGCTCTCTCCTGGGCTCCCGCTGTTTTATTAGTTCCGAACTCTCGCGCTCTCCTGGGCTCCCGCTGTTTCAGTAGTGCCGAACTCTCGCTCTCTCCTGGGCTCCCGCTGTTTTAGTAGTGCCGAACTCTCGCTCTCCCCTGGGCTCCCGCTGTTTTAGTAGTGCCGAACTCTCGCGCTCTCCTGGGCTCCCGCTGTTTTAGTACTGCCGAACTCGCGCTCTCTCGTGGGCTCCCGCTGTTTTAGTAGTGCCGAACTCTCGCTCTCTCCTGGGCTCCCGCTGTTTTAGTAGTGCCGAACTCTCGCGCTCTCCTGGGCTCCCGCTGTTTTAGTAGTGCCGAACCCTCGCTCTCTCCTGGGCTCCCGCTGTTTTAGTAGTGCCGAACTCTCGCTCTCTCCTGGGCTCCCGCTGTTTTAGTAGTGCCGAACTCTCGCGCTCTCCTGGGCTCCCCCTGTTTTAGTAGTGCCGAAATCTCGCTCTCTCCTGGGCTCCCGCTGTTTTAGTAGTGCCGAACTCTCGCTCTCTCCTGGGCTCCCGCTGTTTTTGTAGTGCCGAACTCTCGCTCTCTCCTGGGCTCCCGCTCTTTTAGTTGCTCCGAACTCTCGCTCTCTCCTGGGCTCCCGCTGTTTTAGCAGTGCCGAACTCTCGCTCTCTCCTGGGCTCCCGCTGTTTTAGTAGTGCCGAGCTCTCGCTCTCAACTGGGCTCCCGCTGTTTTAGTAGCTCCGAACTCTCGCTCTCTCCTGGGCTCCCGCTGTTTTCGTAGTGCCGAACTCTCGCTCTCTCCTGGGCTCCCGCTGTTTCAGTAGTGCCGAACTCTCGCGCTCTCCTGGGCTCCCGCTGTTTTAGTAGTGGCGAACTCTCGCTCTCTCCTGGGCTCCCGCTGTTTTAGTGGTGCCGAACTCTCGCTCTCTCCTGGGCTCCCGCTGTTTTAGTAGTGCCGAACTCTCGCTCTCTCCTGGGCTCCCGCTGTTTTAGTAGTACCGAACTCTCGCTCTCTCCTGGGCTCCCG
This sequence comes from Somniosus microcephalus, assembly GCF_052327205.1. Classification (NCBI taxonomy): domain Eukaryota; kingdom Metazoa; phylum Chordata; class Chondrichthyes; order Squaliformes; family Somniosidae; genus Somniosus; species Somniosus microcephalus. The sequence continues at coordinate 12,283,483 of NC_141019.1, forward strand.
CTGTTTTAGTAGTGCCGAACTCTCGCTCTCCTGGGCTCCCGCTGTTTTAGTAGTGCCGAACTCTCGCTCTCTCCTGGGCTCCCGCTGTTTTAGTAGTGCCGAACTCTCGCTCTCTCCTGGGCTCCCGCTGTTTCAGTAGTGCCGAACTCTCGCTCTATCCTGGGCTCCCGCTGTTTTAGTAGTGCCGAACTCTCGCGCTCTCTCCTGTGCCCCCGCTGTTTTAGTAGTGCCGAACTCTCGCTCTCTCCTGGGCTCCCGCTGTTTTAGTACTGCCGAACTCTCGCTCTCTCCTGGGCTTCCGCTGTTTTAGTAGTGCCGAACTCTCGCTCTCTCCTGGGCTCCCGCTGTTTTAGTAGTGCCGAACTCTCGCTCTCTCCTGGGCTCCCGCTGTTTTAGTAGCTCCGAACTCTCGCTCTCTCCTGGGCTCCCGCTGTTTTCGTAGTGCCGAACTCTCGCTCTCTCCTGGGCTCCCGCTGTTTTAGTAGCTCTCAACTCTCGCTCTCTCCTGGGCTCCCGCTGTTTTAGTGGTGCCGAACTCTCGCTCTTTCCTGGGCTCCCACTGTTTTAGTAGCTCCGAACTCTCGCGCTCTCCTGGGCTCCCGCTGTTTTAGTACTGCCGAACTCGCGCTCTCTCGTGGGCTCCCGCTGTTTTAGTAGTGCCGAACTCTCGCTCTCTCCTGGGCTCCCGCTGTTTTAGTAGTGCCGAACTCTCGCGCTCTCCTGGGCTCCCGCTGTTTTAGTAGTGCCGAACTCTCGCTCTCTCCTGGGCTCCCGCTGTTTTAGTAGTGCCGAACTCTCGCTCTCTCCTGGGCTCCCGCTGTTTTAGTAGTGCCGAACTCTCGCGCTCTCCTGGGCTCCCCCTGTTTTAGTAGTGCCGAACTCTCGCTCTCTCCTGGGCTCCCGCTGTTTTAGTAGTGCCGAACTCTCGCTCTCTCCTGGGCTCCCGCTGTTTTTCTCGTGCCGAACTCTCGCTCTCTCCTGGGCTCCCACTCTTTTAGTAGCTCCGAACTCTCGCTCTCTCCTGGGCTCCCGCTGTTTTAGTAGTGCCGAACTCTCGCTATCTCCTGGGCTCCCGCTGTTTTAGTAGCTCTCAACTCTCGCTCTCTCCTGGGCTCCCGCTGTTTCAGTAGTGCCGAACTCTCGCTCTATCCTGGGCTCCCGCTGTTTTAGTAGTGCCGAACTCTCGCGCTCTCTCCTGGGCCCCCGCTGTTTTAGTAGTGCCGAACTCTCGCTCTCTCCTGGGCTCCCGCTGTTTTAGTACTGCCGAACTCTCGCTCTCTCCTGGGCTCCCGCTGTTTTCGTAGTGCCGAACTCTCGCTCTCTCCTGGGCTCCCGCTGTTTTAGTAGCTCTCAACTCTCGCTCTCTCCTGGGCTCCCGCTGTTTTAGTGGTGCCGAACTCTCGCGCTCGCCTGGGCTCCCGCTGTTTTAGTAGTGCCGACCTCTCGCTCTCTCCTGGGCTCCCGCTGTTTTAGTAGTGCCGAACTCTCGCTCTCTCCAGGGCTCCCGCTGTTTTAGTAGCGCCGAACTCTTGCTCTCTCCTGGGCTCCCGCTGTTTTAGTAGTGCCGAACTCTCGCTCTCTCCTGGGCTCCCGCTGTTATAGTAGCGCCGAACTCTCGCTCTCTCCTGGGCTCCCGCTGTTTTAATAGCTCCGAACTCTCGCTCTCTCCTGGGCTCCCGCTGTTTTAGTCGTGCCGAACTCTCGCTCTCTCCTGGGCTCCTGCTGTTTTAGTAGTGCCGAACTCTCGCTCTCTCCTGGGCTCCCGCTGTTTTAGTAGTGCCGAACTCTCGCGCTCTCCTGGGCTCCCGCTGTTTCAGTAGTGCCGAACTCTCGCTCTCTCCTAGGCTCCCGCTGTTTTAGTAGTGCCGAGCTCTCGCTCTCCCCTGGGCTCCCGCTGTTTTAGTAGTGCCGAACTCTCGCGCTCTCCTGGGCTCCCGCTGTTTTAGTAGTGCCGAACTCTCGCTCTCTCCTGGGCTCCCGCTGTTTTAGTAGTGCCGAACTCTCGCTCTCTCCTGGGCTCCCGCTGTTTTAGTGGTGCCGAACTCTCGCTCTATCCTGGGCTCCCGCTGTTTTAGTAGTGCCGAACTCTCGCGCTCTCTCCTGGGCCCCCGCTGTTTTAGTAGTGCCGCACTCTCGCTCTCTCCTGGGCTCCCGCTGTTTTAGTACAGCCGAACTCTCGCTCTCTCCTGGGCTTCCGCTGTTTTAGTAGTGCCGAACTCTCGCTCTCTCCTGGGCTCCCGCTGTTTTAGTAGTGCCGACCTCTCGCTCTCTCCTGGGCTCCCGCTGTTTTAGTAGCTCCGAACTCTCGCTCTCTCCTGGGCTCCCGCTGTTTTCGTAGTGCCGAACTCTCGCTCTCTCCTGGGCTCCCGCTGTTTTAGTAGCTCTCAACTCTAGCTCTCTCCTGGGCTCCCGCTGTTTTAGTGGTGCCGAACTCTCGCTCTTTCCTGGGCTCCCACTGTTTTAGTAGCTCCGAACTCTCGCTCTCTCCTGGGCTCCCGCTGTTTTAGTAGTGCCGAACTCTCGCGCTCGCCTGGGCTCCCGCTGTGTTAGTAGTGCCGAACTCTCGCTCTCTCCTGGGCTCCTGCTGTTTTAGTAGTGCCGAACTCTCGCTCTCTCCAGGGCTCCCGCTGTTTTAGTAGCGCCGAACTCTTGCTCTCTCCTGGGCTCCCGCTGTTTTAGTAGTGCCGAACTCTCGCTCTCTCCAGGGCTCCCGCTGTTTTAGTAGTGCCGAACTCTCGCTCTCTCCTGGGCTCCCGCTGTTATAGTAGCGCCGAACTCTCGCTCTCTCCTGGGCTCCCGCTGTTTTAATAGCTCCGAACTCTCGCTCTCTCCTGGGCTCCCGCTGTTTTAGTCGTGCCGAACTCTCGCTCTCTCCTGGGCTCCTGCTGTTTTAGTAGTGCCGAACTCTCGCTCTCTCCTGGGCTCCCGCTGTTTTAGTAGTGCCGAACTTTCGCGCTCTCCTGGGCTCCCGCTGTTTCAGTAGTGCCGAACTCTCGCTCTCTCCTAGGCTCCCGCTGTTTTAGTAGTGCCGAGCTCTCGCTCTCCCCTGGGCTCCCGCTGTTTTAGTAGTGCCGAACTCTCGCGCTCTCCTGGGCTCCCGCTGTTTTAGTAGTGCCGAAGTCTCGCTTTCTCCTGGGCTCCCGCTGTTTTAGTAGTGCCGAACTCTCGCTCTCTCCTGGGCTCCCGCTGTTTTAGTAGTGCCGAACTCTCGCTCTATCCTGGGCTCCCGCTGTTTTAGTAGTGCCGAACTCTCGCGCTCTCTCCTGGGCCCCCGCTGTTTTAGTAGTGCCGCACTCTCGCTCTCTCCTGGGCTCCCGCTGTTTTAGTACAGCCGAACTCTCGCTCTCTCCTGGGCTTCCGCTGTTTTAGTAGTGCCGAACTCTCGCTCTCTCCTGGGCTCCCGCTGTTTTAGTAGTGCCGACCTCTCGCTCTCTCCTGGGCTCCCGCTGTTTTAGTAGCTCCGAACTCTCGCTCTCTCCTGGGCTCCCGCTGTTTTCGTAGTGCCGAACTCTCGCTCTCTCCTGGGCTCCCGCTGTTTTAGTAGCTCTCAACTCTCGCTCTCTCCTGGGCTCCCGCTGTTTTAGTGGTGCCGAACTCTCGCTCTTTCCTGGGCTCCCACTGTTTTAGTAGCTCCGAACTCTCGCTCTCTCCTGGGCTCCCGCTGTTTTAGTAGTGCCGAACTCTCGCGCTCGCCTGGGCTCCCGCTGTGTTAGTAGTGCCGAACTCTCGCTCTCTCCTGGGCTCCTGCTGTTTTAGTAGTGCCGAACTCTCGCTCTCTCCAGGGCTCCCGCTGTTTTCGTGGCGCCGAACTCTTGCTCTCTCCTGGTCTCCCGCTGTTTTAGTAGTGCCGAACTCTCGCTCTCTCCTGGGCTCCCGCTGTTTTAGTAGCGCCGAACTCTCGCTCTCTCCTGGCCTCCCGCTGTTTTAGTAGCTCCGAACTCTCCCTCTCTCCTGGGCTCCCGCTGTTTTAGTCGTGCCGAACTCTCGCTCTCTCCTGGGCTCCCGCTGTTTTAGTAGTGCCGAACTCTCGCTCTCTCCTGGGCTCCCGCTGTTTTAGTAGTGCCGAACTCTCGCGCTCTCCTGGGCTCCCGCTGTTTCAGTAGTGCCGAACTCTCGCTCTCTCCTGGGCTCCCGCTGTTTTAGTAGTGCCGAACTCTCGCTCTCCCCTGGGCTCCCGCTGTTTTAGTAGTGCCGACCTCTCGCGCTCTCCTGGGCTCCCGCTGTTTTAGTACTGCCGAACTCGCGCTCTCTCCTGGGCTCCCGCTGTTTTAGTAGTGCCGAACTCTCGCTCTCTCCTGGGCTCCCGCTGTTTTAGTAGTGCCGAACTCTCGCGCTCTCCTGGGCTCCCACTGTTTTAGTAGTGCCGAACTCTCGCTCTCTCCTGGGCTCCCGCTGTTTTAGTCGTGCCGAACTCTCGCTCTCTCCTGGGCTCCCGCTGTTTTAGTAGTGCCGAACTCTCGCGCTCTCCTGGGCTCCCGCTGTTTTAGTGGTGCCGAACTCTCGCTCTCTCCTGGGCTCCCGCTGTTTTAGTAGTGCCGAACTCTCGCTCTCTCCTGTGCTCCCGCTGTTTTAGTAGTGCCGAACTCTCGCTCTCTCCTGGGCTCCCGCTGTTTTAGTAGTGCTGAACTCTCGCTCTCTCCTGTGCTCCCGCTCTTTTAGTAGCTCCGAACTCTCGCTCTCTCCTGGGCTCCCGCTGTTTAAGTAGTGCCGAACTCTCGCTCTCTCCTGGGCTCCCGCTGTTTTAGTAGTGCCGAACTCTCGCTCTCTCCTGGGCTCCCGCTGTTTTAGTAGCTCCGAACTCTCGCTCTCTCCTGGGCTCCCGCTGTTTTCGTAGTGCCGAACTCTCGCTCTCTCCTGGGCTCCCGCTGTTTTAGTAGCTCTCAACTCTCGCTCTCTCCTGGGCTCCCGCTGTTTTAGTCGTGCCGAACTCTCGCTCTTTCCTGGGCTCCCACTGTTTTAGTAGCTCCGAACTCTCGCTCTCTCCTGGGCTCCCGCTGTTTTAGTAGTGCCGAACTCTCGCGCTCTCCTGGGCTCCCACTGTTTTCGTAGTGCCGAACTCTCGCTCTCTCCTGGGCTCCCGCTGTTTCAGTAGTGCCGAACTCTCACTCTCTCCTAGGCTCCCGCTGTTTTAGTAGCGCCGAACTCTCGCTCTCCCCTGGGCTCCCGCTGTTTTAGTAGTGCCGAACTCTCGCGCTCTCCTGGGCTCCCGCTGTTTTAGTACTGCCGAACTCGCGCTCTCTCCTGGGCTCCCGCTGTTTTAGTAGTGCCGAACTCTCGCTCTCTCCTGGGCTCCAGCTGTTTTAGTAGTGCCGAACTCTCGCTCTCTCCTGGGCTCCCGCTGTTTTAGTAGTACCGAACTCTCGCTCTCTCCTGGGCTCCCGCTGTTTTAGTAGTGCCGAACTCTCGCTCTCCTGGGCTCCCGCTGTTTTAGTAGTGCCGAACTCTCGCTCTCTCCTGGGCTCCAGCTGTTTTAGTAGTGCCGAACTCTCGCTCTCTCCTGGGCTCCCGCTGTTTTAGTAGTACCGAACTCTCGCTCTCTCCTGGGCTCCCGCTGTTTTAGTAGTGCCGAACTCTCGCTCTCCTGGGCTCCCGCTGTTTTAGTAGTGCCGAACTCTCGCTCTCTCCTGGGCTCCCACTGTTTTAGTAGTGCCGAACTCTCGCTCTCTCCTGGGCTCCCGCTGTTTTAGTAGTGCCGAACTCTCGCTCTATCCTGGGCTCCCGCTGTTTTCGTCGTGCCGAACTCTCGCGCTCTCTCCTGGGCCCCCGCTGTTTTAGTAGTGCCGAACTCTCGCTCTCTCCTGGGCTCCCGCTGTTTTAGTACTGCCGAACTCTCGCTCTCTCCTGGGCTTCCGCTGTTTTAGTAGTGCCGAACTCTCGCTCTCTCCTGGGCTCCCGCTGTTTTAGTAGTGCCGAACTCTCGCTCTCTCCTGGGCTCCCGCTGTTTTAGTAGCTCCGAACTCTCGCTCTCTCCTGGGCTCCCGCTGTTTTCGTAGTGCCGAACTCTCGCTCTCTGCTGGGCTCCCGCTGTTTTAGTAGCTCTCAACTCTCGCTCTCTCCTGGGCTCCCGCTGTTTTAGTGGTGCCGAACTCTCGCTCTTTCCTGGGCTCCCACTGTTTTAGTAGCTCCGAAATCTTGCTCTCTCCTGGGCTCCCGCTGTTTTAGTAGTGCCGAACTCTCGCTCTCTCCTGGGCTCCCGCTGTTTTAGTAGCGCCGAACTCTCGCTCTCTCCTGGGCTCCCGCTGTTTTAGTAGTGCCGAACTCTCGCGCTCTCACCTGGGCCCCCGCTGTTTTAGTAGTGCCGAACTCTCGCTCTCTCCTGGGCTCCCGCTGTTTTAGTACTGCCGAACTCTCGCGCTCGCCTGGGCTCCCGCTGTGTTAGTAGTGCCGAACTCTCGCTCTCTCCTGGGCTCCCGCTGTTTTAGTAGTGCCGAACTCTCGCTCTCTCCAGGGCTCCCGCTGTTTTAGTAGCGCCGAACTCTTGCTCTCTCCTGGGCTCCCGCTGTTTTAGTAGTGCCGAACTCTCGCTCTCTCCTGGGCTCCCGCTGTTTTAGTAGCGCCGAACTCTCGCTCTCTCCTGGGCTCCCGCTGTTTTAGTAGCTCCGAACTCTCCCTCTCTCCTGGGCTCCCGCTGTTTTAGTCGTGCCGAACTCTCGCTCTCTCCTGGGCTCCCGCTGTTTTAGTAGTGCCGAACTCTCGCTCTCCTGGGCTCCCGCTGTTTTAGTAGTGCCGAACTCTCGCTCTCTCCTGGGCTCCCACTGTTTTAGTAGTGCCGAACTCTCGCTCTCTCCTGGGCTCCCGCTGTTTTAGTAGTGCCGAACTCTCGCTCTATCCTGGGCTCCCGCTGTTTTCGTCGTGCCGAACTCTCGCGCTCTCTCCTGGGCCCCCGCTGTTTTAGTAGTGCCGAACTCTCGCTCTCTCCTGGGCTCCCGCTGTTTTAGTACTGCCGAACTCTCGCTCTCTCCTGGGCTTCCGCTGTTTTAGTAGTGCCGAACTCTCGCTCTCTCCTGGGCTCCCGCTGTTTTAGTAGTGCCGAACTCTCGCTCTCTCCTGGGCTCCCGCTGTTTTAGTAGCTCCGAACTCTCGCTCTCTCCTGGGCTCCCGCTGTTTTCGTAGTGCCGAACTCTCGCTCTCTGCTGGGCTCCCGCTGTTTTAGTAGCTCTCAACTCTCGCTCTCTCCTGGGCTCCCGCTGTTTTAGTGGTGCCGAACTCTCGCTCTTTCCTGGGCTCCCACTGTTTTAGTAGCTCCGAAATCTTGCTCTCTCCTGGGCTCCCGCTGTTTTAGTAGTGCCGAACTCTCGCTCTCTCCTGGGCTCCCGCTGTTTTAGTAGCGCCGAACTCTCGCTCTCTCCTGGGCTCCCGCTGTTTTAGTAGTGCCGAACTCTCGCGCTCTCACCTGGGCCCCCGCTGTTTTAGTAGTGCCGAACTCTCGCTCTCTCCTGGGCTCCCGCTGTTTTAGTACTGCCGAACTCTCGCGCTCGCCTGGGCTCCCGCTGTGTTAGTAGTGCCGAACTCTCGCTCTCTCCTGGGCTCCCGCTGTTTTAGTAGTGCCGAACTCTCGCTCTCTCCAGGGCTCCCGCTGTTTTAGTAGCGCCGAACTCTTGCTCTCTCCTGGGCTCCCGCTGTTTTAGTAGTGCCGAACTCTCGCTCTCTCCTGGGCTCCCGCTGTTTTAGTAGCGCCGAACTCTCGCTCTCTCCTGGGCTCCCGCTGTTTTAGTAGCTCCGAACTCTCCCTCTCTCCTGGGCTCCCGCTGTTTTAGTCGTGCCGAACTCTCGCTCTCTCCTGGGCTCCCGCTGTTTTAGTAGTGCCGAACTCTCGCTCTCTCCTGGGCTCCCGCTGTTTTAGTAGTGCCGAACTCTCGCGCTCTCCTGGGCTCCCGCTGTTTTAGTTGTGCCGAACTCTCGCGCTCTCCTGGGCTCCCGCTGTTTTAGTACTGCCGAACTCGCGCTCTCTCCTGGACTCCCGCTGTTTTAGTAGTGCCGAACTCTCGCTCTCTCCTGGGCTCCCGCTGTTTTAGTAGTGCCGAACTCTCGCGCTCTCCTGGGCTCCCGCTGTTTTAGTAGTGCCGAACTCTCGCTCTCTCCTGGGCTCCCGCTGTTTTAGTCGTGCCGAACTCTCGCTCTCTCCTGGGCTCCCGCTGTTTTAGTAGTGCCGAACTCTCGCGCTCTCCTGGGCTCCCGCTGTTTTAGTAGTGCCGAACTCTCGCTCTCCCCTTAGCTCCCGCTGTTTTAGTAGTGCCGAACTCTCGCTCTCTCCTGGGCTCCCGCTGTTTTAGTAGCTCCGAACTCTCGCTCTGTCCTGGGCTCCCGCTGTTTTCGTAGTGCCGAACTCTCGCTCTCTCCTGGGCTCCTGCTGTTTTAGTAGCTCTCAACTCTCGCTCTCTCCTGGGCTCCCGCTGTTTTAGTAGTGCCGAACTCTCGCTCTTTCCTGGGCTCCCACTGTTTTAGTAGCTCCGAACTCTCGCTCTCTCCTGGGCTCCCGCTGTTTTAGTCGTGCCGAACTCTCGCGCTCTCCTGGGCTCCCACTGTTTTAGTAGTGCCGAACTCTCGCTCTCTCCTGGGCTCCCGCTGTTTCAGTAGTGCCGAACTCTCGCGCTCTCCTGGGCTCCCGCTGTTTTAGTAGTGCCGAACTCTCGCTCTCTCCTGGGCTCCCGCTGTTTCAGTAGTGCCGAACTCTCGCGCTCTCCTGGGCTCCCGCTGTTTTAGTAGTGCCGAACTCTCGCGCTCTCCTGGGCTCCTGCTGTTTTAGTAGTGCCGAAATCTCGCTCTCTCCTGGGCTCCCGCTGTTTTTGTAGTGCCGAACTCTCACTCTCTCCTGGGCTCCCGCTGTTTTAGTAGTGCCGAACTCTCGCTCTCTCCTGGGCTCCCGCTGCTTTCGGAGTGCCAAACTCTCGCTCTCTCCTGGGCTCCCGCTGTTTTAGTAGTGCCGAACTCTCGCTCTCTCCTGGGCTCCCGCTGTTTTAGTAGTGCCGAACTCTCGCTCTCTCCTGGGCTCCCGCTGTTTTAGGAGTGCCGAACTCTCGCTCTCTCCTCGGCTCCCGCTGTTTTAGTAGTGCCGAACTCTCGCGCTCTCCTGGGCTCCCGCTGTTTCAGTAGTGCCGAACTCTCGCTCTCTCCTGGGCTCCCGCTGTTTTAGCAGTGCCGAACTCTCGCTCTCCCCTGGGCTCCCGCTGTTTTAGTAGTGCCGAACTCTCGCGCTCTCCTGGGCTCCCGCTGTTTTAGTACTGCCGAACTCGCGCTCTCTCCTGGGCTCCCGCTGTTTTAGTAGAGCCGAACTCTCGCTCTCTCCTGGGCTCCCGCTGTTTTAGTCGTGCCGAACTCTCGCTCTCTCCTGGGCTCCCGCTGTTTTAGTAGCACCGAACTCTCGCGCTCTCTCCTGGGCTCCCGCTGTTTTAGTAGTGCCGAACTCTCGCTCTCCTGGGCTCCCGCTGTTTTAGTAGTGCCGAACTCTCGCTCTCTCCTGGGCTCCCGCTGTTTTAGTAGTGCCGAACTCTCGCTCTCCCCTGGGCTCCCGCTGTTTTAGTAGTGCCGAACTCTCGCGCTCTCCTGGGCTCCCACTGTTTTAGTAGTGCCGAACTCTCGCTCTCTCCTGGGCTCCCGCTGTTTTAGTCGTGCCGAACTCTCGCTCTCTCCTGGGCTCCCGCTGTTTTAGTAGTGCCGAACTCTCGCACTCTCCTGGGCTCCCGCTGTTTTAGTGGTGCCGAACTCTCGCTCTCTCCTGGGCTCCCGCTGTTTTAGTAGTGCCGAACTCTCGCTCTCTCCTTAGCTCCCGCTGTTTTAGTAGTGCCGAACTCTCGCTCTCTCCTGGGCTCCCGCTGTTTTAGTAGTGCTGAACTCTCGCTCTCTCCTGTGCTCCCGCTCTTTTAGTAGCTCCGAACTCTCGCTCTCTCCTGGGCTCCCGCTGTTTAAGTAGTGCCGAACTCTCGCTCTCTCCTGGGCTCCCGCTGTTTTAGTAGTGCCGAACTCTCGCTCTCTCCTGGGCTCCCGCTGTTTTAGTAGCTCCGAACTCTCGCTCTCTCCTGGGCTCCCGCTGTTTTCGTAGTGCCGAACTCTCGCTCTCTCCTGGGCTCCCGCTGTTTTAGTAGCTCTCAACTCTCGCTCTCTCCTGGGCTCCCGCTGTTTTAGTAGTGCCGAACTCTCGCTCTTTCCTGGGCTCCCACTGTTTTAGTAGCTCCGAACTCTCGCTCTCTCCTGGGCTCCCGCTGTTTTAGTAGTGCCGAACTCTCGCGCTCTCCTGGGCTCCCACTGTTTTAGTAGTGCCGAACTCTCGCTCTCTCCTGGGCTCCCGCTGTTTCAGTAGTGCCGAACTCTCACTCTCTCCTAGGCTCCCGCTGTTTTAGTAGCGCCGAACTCTCGCTCTCCCCTGGGCTCCCACTGTTTTAGTAGTGCCGAACTCTCGCGCTCTCGTGGGCTCCCGCTGTTTTAGTACTGCCGAACTCGCGCTCTCTCCTGGGCTCCCGCTGTTTTAGTAGTGCCGAACTCTCGCTCTCTCCTGGGCTCCAGCTGTTTTAGTAGTGCCGAACTCTCGCTCTCTCCTGGGCTCCCGCTGTTTTAGTAGTACCGAACTCTCGCTCTCTCCTGGGCTCCCGCTGTTTTAGTAGTGCCGAACTCTCGCTCTCCTGGGCTCCCGCTGTTTTAGTAGTGCCGAACTCTCGCTCTCTCCTGGGCTCCCACTGTTTTAGTAGTGCCGAACTCTCGCTCTCTCCTGGGCTCCCGCTGTTTTAGTAGTGCCGAACTCTCGCTCTATCCTGGGCTCCCGCTGTTTTCGTCGTGCCGAACTCTCGCGCTCTCTCCTGGGCCCCCGCTGTTTTAGTAGTGCCGAACTCTCGCTCTCTCCTGGGCTCCCGCTGTTTTAGTACTGCCGAACTCTCGCTCTCTCCTGGGCTTCCGCTGTTTTAGTAGTGCCGAACTCTCGCTCTCTCCTGGGCTCCCGCTGTTTTAGTAGTGCCGAACTCTCGCTCTCTCCTGGGCTCCCGCTGTTTTAGTAGCTCCGAACTCTCGCTCTCTCCTGGGCTCCCGCTGTTTTCGTAGTGCCGAACTCTCGCTCTCTGCTGGGCTCCCGCTGTTTTAGTAGCTCTCAACTCTCGCTCTCTCCTGGGCTCCCGCTGTTTTAGTGGTGCCGAACTCTCGCTCTTTCCTGGGCTCCCACTGTTTTAGCAGCTCCGAAATCTTGCTCTCTCCTGGGCTCCCGCTGTTTTAGTAGTGCCGAACACTCGCTCTCTCCTGGGCTCCCGCTGTTTTAGTAGCGCCGAACTCTCGCTCTCTCCTGGGCTCCCGCTGTTTTAGTAGTGCCGAACTCTCGCGCTCTCACCTGGGCCCCCGCTGTTTTAGTAGTGCCGAACTCTCGCTCTCTCCTGGGCTCCCGCTGTTTTAGTACTGCCGAACTCTCGCGCTCGCCTGGGCTCCCGCTGTGTTAGTAGTGCCGAACTCTCGCTCTCTCCTGGGCTCCCGCTGTTTTAGTAGTGCCGAACTCTCGCTCTCTCCAGGGCTCCCGCTGTTTTAGTAGCGCCGAACTCTTGCTCTCTCCTGGGCTCCCGCTGTTTTAGTAGTGCCGAACTCTCGCTCTCTCCTGGGCTCCCGCTGTTTTAGTAGCGCCGAACTCTCGCTCTCTCCTGGGCTCCCGCTGTTTTAGTAGCTCCGAACTCTCCCTCTCTCCTGGGCTCCCGCTGTTTTAGTCGTGCCGAACTCTCGCTCTCTCCTGGGCTCCCGCTGTTTTAGTAGTGCCGAACTCTCGCTCTCTCCTGGGCTCCCGCTGTTTTAGTAGTGCCGAACTCTCGCGCTCTCCTGGGCTCCCGCTGTTTTAGTTGTGCCGAACTCTCGCGCTCTCCTGGGCTCCCGCTGTTTTAGTACTGCCGAACTCGCGCTCTCTCCTGGACTCCCGCTGTTTTAGTAGTGCCGAACTCTCGCTCTCTCCTGGGCTCCCGCTGTTTTAGTAGTGCCGAACTCTCGCGCTCTCCTGGGCTCCCGCTGTTTTAGTAGTGCCGAACTCTCGCTCTCTCCTGGGCTCCCGCTGTTTTAGTCGTGCCGAACTCTCGCTCTCTCCTGGGCTCCCGGTGTTTTAGTAGTGCCGAACTCTCGCGCTCTCCTGGGCTCCCGCTGTTTTAGTAGTGCCGAACTCTCGCTCTCTCCTGGGCTCCCGCTGTTTTAGTAGTGCCGAACTCTCGCTCTCTCCTGGGCTCCCGCTGTTTTAGTAGCTCCGAACTCTCGCTCTGTCCTGGGCTCCCGCTGTTTTCGTAGCGCCGAACTCTCGCTCTCTCCTGGGCTCCTGCTGTTTTAGTAGCTCTCAACTCTCGCTCTCTCCTGGGCTCCCGCTGTTTTAGTAGTGCCGAACTCTCGCTCTTTCCTGGGCTCCCACTGTTTTAGTAGCTCCGAACTCTCGCTCTCTCCTGGGCTCCCGCTGTTTTAGTCGTTCCGAACTCTCGCGCTCTCCTGGGCTCCCACTGTTTTAGTAGTGCCGAACTCTCGCTCTCTCCTGGGCTCCCGCTGTTTCAGTAGTGCCGAACTCTCGCGCTCTCCTGGGCTCCCGCTGTTTTAGTAGTGCCGAACTCTCGCTCTCTCCTGGGCTCCCGCTGTTTTAGTAGTGCCGAACTCTCTCGCTCTCCTGGGCTCCTGCTGTTTTAGTAGTGCCGAAATCTCGCTCTCTCCTGGGCTCCCGCTGTTTTAGTAGTGCCGAACTCTCACTCTCTCCTGGGCTCCCGCTGTTTTAGTAGTGCCGAACTCTCGCTCTCTCCTGGGCTCCCGCTGCTTTCGGAGTGCCAAACTCTCGCTCTCTCCTGGGCTCCCGCTGTTTTAGTAGTGCCGAACTCTCGCGCTCTCCTGGGCTCCCGCTGTTTCAGTAGTGCCGAACTCTCGCTCTCTCCTGGGCTCCCGCTGTTTTAGCAGTGCCGAACTCTCGCTCTCCCCTGGGCTCCCGCTGTTTTAGTAGTGCCGAACTCTCGCGCTCTCCTGGGCTCCCGCTGTTTTAGTACTGCCGAACTCGCGCTCTCTCCTGGGCTCCCGCTGTTTTAGTAGTGCCGAACTCTCGCTCTCTCCTGGGCTCCCGCTGTTTTAGTCGTGCCGAACTCTCGCTCTCTCCTGGGCTCCCGCTGTTTTAGTAGCACCGAACTCTCGCGCTCTCTCCTGGGCTCCCGCTGTTTTAGTAGTGCCGAACTCTCGCTCTCCTGGGCTCCCGCTGTTTTAGTAGTGCCGAACTCTCGCTCTCTCCTGGGCTCCCGCTGTTTTAGTAGTGCCGAACTCTCGCTCTCTCCTGGGCTCCCGCTGTTTTAGTAGTGCCGAACTCTCGCTCTATCCTGGGCTCCCGCTGTTTTAGTAGTGCCGAACTCTCGCGCTCTCTCCTGGGCCCCCGCTGTTTTAGTCGTGCCGAACTCTCGCTCTCTCCTGGGCTCCCGCTGTTTTAGTACTACCGAACTCTCGCTCTCTCCTGGGCTTCCGCTGTTTTAGTAGTGCCGAACTCTCGCTCTCTCCTGGGCTCCCGCTGTTTTAGTAGTGCCGAACTCTCGCTCTCTCCTGGGCTCCCGCTGTTTTAGTAGCTCCGAACTCTCGCTCTCTCCTGGGCTCCCGCTGTTTTCGTAGTGCCGAACTCTCGCTCTCTCCTGGGCTCCCGCTGTTTTAGTAGCTCTCAACTCTCGCTCTCTCCTGGGCTCCCGCTGTTTTAGTGGTGCCGAACTCTCGCTCTTTCCTGGGCTCCCACTGTTTTAGTAGCTCCGAACTCTCGCTCTCTCCTGGGCTCCCGCTGTTTTAGTAGTGCCGAACTCTCGCGCTCGCCTGGGCTCCCGCTGTTTTAGTCGCGCCGAACTCTTGCTCTCTCCTGGGCTCCCGCTGTTTTAGTAGTGCCGAACTCTCGCTCTCTCCTGGGCTCCCGCTGTTTTAGTAGCGCCGAACTCTCACTCTCTCCTGGGCTCCCGCTGTTTCAGTAGCTCCGAACTCTCCCTCTCTCCTGGGCTCCCGCTGTTTTAGTCGTGCCGAACTCTCGCTCTCTCCTGGGCTCCCGCTGTTTTAGTAGTGCCGAACTCTCGCTCTCTCCTGGGCTCCCGCTGTTTTAGTAGTGCCGAACTCTCGCGCTCTCCTGGGCTCCCGCTGTTTCAGTAGTGCCGAACTCTCGCTCTCTCCTGGGCTCCCGCTGTTTTAGTAGTGCCGAACTCTCGCTCTCCCCTGGGCTCCCGCTGTTTTAGTAGTGCCGAACTCTCGCACTCTCCTGGGCTCCCGCTGTTTTAGTACTGCCGAACTCGCGCTCTCTCCTGGGCTCCCGCTGTTTTAGTAGTGCCGAACTCTCGCTCTCTCCTGGGCTCCCGCTGTTTTAGTAGTGCCGAACTCTCTCGCTCTCCTGGGCTCCCGCTGTTTTAGTAGTGCCGAACTCTCGCTCTCTCCTGGGCTCCCGCTGTTTTAGTAGTGCCGAACTCTCGCTCTCTCCTGGGCTCCCGCTGTTTTAGTAGTGCCGAACTCTCGCGCTCTCCTGGGCTCCCACTGTTTTAGTAGTGCCGAACTCTCGCTCTCTCCTTAGCTCCCGCTGTTTTAGTAGTGCCGAACTCTCGCTCTCTCCTGGGCTCCCGCTGTTTTAGTAGTGCCGAACTCTCGCTCTCTCCTGTGCTCCCGATCTTTTAGTAGCTCCGAACTCTCGCTCTCTCCTGGGCTCCCGCTGTTTTAGTAGTGCCGAACTCTCGCTCTCTCCTGGGCTCCCGCTGTTTTAGTAGTGCCGAACTCTCGCTCTCTCCTGGGCTCCCGCTGTTTTAGTAGCTCCGAACTCTCGCTCTCTCCTGGGCTCCCGCTGTTTTCGTAGTGCCGAACTCTCGCTCTCTCCTGGGCTCCCGCTGTTTTAGTAGCTCTCAACTCTCGCTCTCTCCTGGGCTCCCGCTGTTTTAGTCGTGCCGAACTCTCGCTCTTTCCTGGGCTCCCACTGTTTTAGTAGCTCCGAACTCTCGCTCTCTCCTGGGCTCCCGCTGTTTTAGGAGTGCCGAACTCTCGCGCTCTCCTGGGCTCCCACTGTTTTAGTAGTGCCGAACTCTCGCTCTCTCCTGGGCTCCCGCTGTTTCAGTAGTGCCGAACTCTTGCGCTCTCCTGGGCTCCCGCTGTTTTAGTAGTGCCGAACACTCGCTCTCTCCTGGGCTCCCGCTGTTTTAGTCGTGCCGAACTCTCGCGCTCTCCTGGGCTCCTGCTGTTTTAGTAGTGCCGAAATCTCGCTCTCTCCTGGGCTCCCGCTGTTTTAGTAGTGCCGAACTCTCTCTCTCTCCTGGGCTCCCGCTGTTTTAGTAGTGCCGAACTCTCGCTCTCTCCTGGGCTCCCGCTGCTTTAGGAGTGCCAAACTCTCGCTCTCTCCTGGGCTCCCGCTGTTTTAGTAGTGCCGAACTCTCGCTCTCTCCTGGGCTCCCGCTGTTTAGTAGTGCCGAACTCTCGCTCTCTCCTGCGCTCCCGCTGTTTTAGTCGTGCCGAACTCTCGCTCTCTCCTGGGCTCCCGCTGTTTTAGTAGTACCGAACTCTCGCTCTCTCCTGGGCTCCCGCTGTTTTAGTAGTGCCGAACTCTCGCTCTCCTGGGCTCCCGCAGTTTTAGTAGTGCCGAACTCTCGCTCTCTCCTGGGCTCCCGCTGTTTTAGTAGTGCCGAACTCTCGCTCTCTCCTGGGCTCCCGCTGTTTTAGTAGTGCCGAACTCTCGCTCTATCCTGGGCTCCCGCTGTTTTAGTAGTGCCGAACTCTCGCGCTCTCTCCTGGGCCCCCACTGTTTTAGTCGTGCCGAACTCTCGCTCTCTCCTGGGCTCCCGCTGTTTTAGTACTGCCGAACTCTCGCTCTCTCCTGGGCTTCCGCTGTTTTAGTAGTGCCGAACTCTCGCTCTCTCCTGGGCTCCCGCTGTTTTAGTAGCTCCGAACTCTCGCTCCCGTGGGTCCCCGCTGTTTTAGTAGTGCCGAACTCTCGCTCTCTCCTGGGCTCCCGCTGTTTTAGTAGCTCCGAACTCTCGCTCCCATGGGGCCCCGCTGTTTTAGTTGCTCCGAACTCTCGCTCTCCTTGGCTCCCGCTGTTTTAGTAGCTCCGAACTCTCGCTCCCGTGGGACCCGCTGTTTTAGTAGCTCCGAACTCTCGCTCTCCTGGGCTCCCGCTGTTTTAGTCGCTCCGAACTCTCGCTCTCTCCTGGGCTCCCGCTGTTTTAGTAGCTCCGAACTCTCGCTCTCTCCTGGGCTCCCGCTGTTTTAGTAGCTCCGAACTCTCGCGCTCTCCTGGGCTCCCACTGTTTTAGTAGTGCCGAACTCTCGCTCTTTCCTGGGCTCCCGCTGTTTTAGTACAGCCGAACTCTCGCTCTCTCCTGGGCTTCCGCTGTTTTAGTAGTGCCGAACTCTCGCTCTCTCCTGGGCTCCCGCTGTTTTAGTAGTGCCGACCTCTCGCTCTCTCCTGGGCTCCCGCTGTTTTAGTAGCTCCGAACTCTCGCTCTCTCCTGGGCTCCCGCTGTTTTCGTAGTGCCGAACTCTCGCTCTCTCCTGGGCTCCCGCTGTTTTAGTAGCTCTCAACTCTCGCTCTCTCCTGGGCTCCCGCTGTTTTAGTGGTGCCGAACTCTCGCTCTTTCCTGGGCTCCCACTGTTTTAGTAGCTCCGAACTCTCGCTCTCTCCTGGGCTCCCGCTGTTTTAGTAGTGCCGAACTCTCGCGCTCGCCTGGGCTCCCGCTGTGTTAGTAGTGCCGAACTCTCGCTCTCTCCTGGGCTCCTGCTGTTTTAGTAGTGCCGAACTCTCGCTCTCTCCAGGGCTCCCGCTGTTTTAGTAGCGCCGAACTCTTGCTCTCTCCTGGGCTCCCGCTGTTTTAGTAGTGCCGAACTCTCGCTCTCTCCAGGGCTCCCGCTGTTTTAGTAGTGCCGAACTCTCGCTCTCTCCTGGGCTCCCGCTGTTATAGTAGCGCCGAACTCTCGCTCTCTCCTGGGCTCCCGCTGTTTTAATAGCTCCGAACTCTCGCTCTCTCCTGGGCTCCCGCTGTTTTAGTCGTGCCGAACTCTCGCTCTCTCCTGGGCTCCTGCTGTTTTAGTAGTGCCGAACTCTCGCTCTCTCCTGGGCTCCCGCTGTTTTAGTAGTGCCGAACTCTCGCGCTCTCCTGGGCTCCCGCTGTTTCAGTAGTGCCGAACTCTCGCTCTCTCCTAGGCTCCCGCTGTTTTAGTAGTGCCGAGCTCTCGCTCTCCCCTGGGCTCCCGCTGTTTTAGTAGTGCCGAACTCTCGCGCTCTCCTGGGCTCCCGCTGTTTTAGTAGTGCCGAAGTCTCGCTTTCTCCTGGGCTCCCGCTGTTTTAGTAGTGCCGAACTCTCGCTCTCTCCTGGGCTCCCGCTGTTTTAGTAGTGCCGAACTCTCGCTCTATCCTGGGCTCCCGCTGTTTTAGTAGTGCCGAACTCTCGCGCTCTCTCCTGGGCCCCCGCTGTTTTAGTAGTGCCGCACTCTCGCTCTCTCCTGGGCTCCCGCTGTTTTAGTACAGCCGAACTCTCGCTCTCTCCTGGGCTTCCGCTGTTTTAGTAGTGCCGAACTCTCGCTCTCTCCTGGGCTCCCGCTGTTTTAGTAGTGCCGACCTCTCGCTCTCTCCTGGGCTCCCGCTGTTTTAGTAGCTCCGAACTCTCGCTCTCTCCTGGGCTCCCGCTGTTTTCGTAGTGCCGAACTCTCGCTCTCTCCTGGGCTCCCGCTGTTTTAGTCGCTCTCAACTCTCGCTCTCTCCTGGGCTCCCGCTGTTTTAGTGGTGCCGAACTCTCGCTCTTTCCTGGGCTCCCACTGTTTTAGTAGCTCCGAACTCTCGCTCTCTCCTGGGCTCCCGCTGTTTTAGTAGTGCCGAACTCTCGCGCTCGCCTGGGCTCCCGCTGTGTTAGTAGTGCCGAACTCTCGCTCTCTCCTGGGCTCCTGCTGTTTTAGTAGTGCCGAACTCTCGCTCTCTCCAGGGCTCCCGCTGTTTTCGTGGCGCCGAACTCTTGCTCTCTCCTGGTCTCCCGCTGTTTTAGTAGTGCCGAACTCTCGCTCTCTCCTGGGCTCCCGCTGTTTTAGTAGCGCCGAACTCTCGCTCTCTCCTGGCCTCCCGCTGTTTTAGTAGCTCCGAACTCTCCCTCTCTCCTGGGCTCCCGCTGTTTTAGTCGTGCCGAACTCTCGCTCTCTCCTGGGCTCCCGCTGTTTTAGTAGTGCCGAACTCTCGCTCTCTCCTGGGCTCCCGCTGTTTTAGTAGTGCCGAACTCTCGCGCTCTCCTGGGCTCCCGCTGTTTCAGTAGTGCCGAACTCTCGCTCTCTCCTGGGCTCCCGCTGTTTTAGTAGTGCCGAACTCTCGCTCTCCCCTGGGCTCCCGCTGTTTTAGTAGTGCCGACCTCTCGCGCTCTCCTGGGCTCCCGCTGTTTTAGTACTGCCGAACTCGCGCTCTCTCCTGGGCTCCCGCTGTTTTAGTAGTGCCGAACTCTCGCTCTCTCCTGGGCTCCCGCTGTTTTAGTAGTGCCGAACTCTCGCGCTCTCCTGGGCTCCCACTGTTTTAGTAGTGCCGAACTCTCGCTCTCTCCTGGGCTCCCGCTGTTTTAGTCGTGCCGAACTCTCGCTCTCTCCTGGGCTCCCGCTGTTTTAGTAGTGCCGAACTCTCGCGCTCTCCTGGGCTCCCGCTGTTTTAGTGGTGCCGAACTCTCGCTCTCTCCTGGGCTCCCGCTGTTTTAGTAGTGCCGAACTCTCGCTCTCTCCTTAGCTCCCGCTGTTTTAGTAGTGCCGAACTCTCGCTCTCTCCTGGGCTCCCGCTGTTTTAGTAGTGCTGAACTCTCGCTCTCTCCTGTGCTCCCGCTCTTTTAGTAGCTCCGAACTCTCGCTCTCTCCTGGGCTCCCGCTGTTTAAGTAGTGCCGAACTCTCGCTCTCTCCTGGGCTCCCGCTGTTTTAGTAGTGCCGAACTCTCGCTCTCTCCTGGGCTCCCGCTGTTTTAGTAGCTCCGAACTCTCGCTCTCTCCTGGGCTCCCGCTGTTTTCGTAGTGCCGAACTCTCGCTCTCTCCTGGGCTCCCGCTGTTTTAGTAGCTCTCAACTCTCGCTCTCTCCTGGGCTCCCGCTGTTTTAGTCGTGCCGAACTCTCGCTCTTTCCTGGGCTCCCACTGTTTTAGTAGCTCCGAACTCTCGCTCTCTCCTGGGCTCCCGCTGTTTTAGTAGTGCCGAACTCTCGCGCTCTCCTGGGCTCCCACTGTTTTAGTAGTGCCGAACTCTCGCTCTCTCCTGGGCTCCCGCTGTTTCAGTAGTGCCGAACTCTCACTCTCTCCTAGGCTCCCGCTGTTTTAGTAGCGCCGAACTCTCGCTCTCCCCTGGGCTCCCGCTGTTTTAGTAGTGCCGAACTCTCGCGCTCTCCTGGGCTCCCGCTGTTTTAGTACTGCCGAACTCGCGCTCTCTCCTGGGCTCCCGCTGTTTTAGTAGTGCCGAACTCTCGCTCTCTCCTGGGCTCCAGCTGTTTTAGTAGTGCCGAACTCTCGCTCTCTCCTGGGCTCCCGCTGTTTTAGTAGTACCGAACTCTCGCTCTCTCCTGGGCTCCCGCTGTTTTAGTAGTGCCGAACTCTCGCTCTCCTGGGCTCCCGCTGTTTTAGTAGTGCCGAACTCTCGCTCTCTCCTGGGCTCCCACTGTTTTAGTAGTGCCGAACTCTCGCTCTCTCCTGGGCTCCCGCTGTTTTAGTAGTGCCGAACTCTCGCTCTATCCTGGGCTCCCGCTGTTTTCGTCGTGCCGAACTCTCGCGCTCTCTCCTGGGCCCCCGCTGTTTTAGTAGTGCCGAACTCTCGCTCTCTCCTGGGCTCCCGCTGTTTTAGTACTGCCGAACTCTCGCTCTCTCCTGGGCTTCCGCTGTTTTAGTAGTGCCGAACTCTCGCTCTCTCCTGGGCTCCCGCTGTTTTAGTAGTGCCGAACTCTCGCTCTCTCCTGGGCTCCCGCTGTTTTAGTAGCTCCGAACTCTCGCTCTCTCCTGGGCTCCCGCTGTTTTCGTAGTGCCGAACTCTCGCTCTCTGCTGGGCTCCCGCTGTTTTAGTAGCTCTCAACTCTCGCTCTCTCCTGGGCTCCCGCTGTTTTAGTGGTGCCGAACTCTCGCTCTTTCCTGGGCTCCCACTGTTTTAGTAGCTCCGAAATCTTGCTCTCTCCTGGGCTCCCGCTGTTTTAGTAGTGCCGAACTCTCACTCTCTCCTGGGCTCCCGCTGTTTTAGTAGCGCCGAACTCTCGCTCTCTCCTGGGCTCCCGCTGTTTTAGTAGTGCCGAACTCTCGCGCTCTCACCTGGGCCCCCGCTGTTTTAGTAGTGCCGAACTCTCGCTCTCTCCTGGGCTCCCGCTGTTTTAGTACTGCCGAACTCTCGCGCTCGCCTGGGCTCCCGCTGTGTTAGTAGTGCCGAACTCTCGCTCTCTCCTGGGCTCCCGCTGTTTTAGTAGTGCCGAACTCTCGCTCTCTCCAGGGCTCCCGCTGTTTTAGTAGCGCCGAACTCTTGCTCTCTCCTGGGCTCCCGCTGTTTTAGTAGTGCCGAACTCTCGCTCTCTCCTGGGCTCCCGCTGTTTTAGTAGCGCCGAACTCTCGCTCTCTCCTGGGCTCCCGCTGTTTTAGTAGCTCCGAACTCTCCCTCTCTCCTGGGCTCCCGCTGTTTTAGTCGTGCCGAACTCTCGCTCTCTCCTGGGCTCCCGCTGTTTTAGTAGTGCCGAACTCTCGCTCTCTCCTGGGCTCCCGCTGTTTTAGTAGTGCCGAACTCTCGCGCTCTCCTGGGCTCCCGCTGTTTTAGTTGTGCCGAACTCTCGCGCTCTCCTGGGCTCCCGCTGTTTTAGTACTGCCGAACTCGCGCTCTCTCCTGGACTCCCGCTGTTTTAGTAGTGCCGAACTCTCGCTCTCTCCTGGGCTCCCGCTGTTTTAGTAGTGCCGAACTCTCGCGCTCTCCTGGGCTCCCGCTGTTTTAGTAGTGCCGAACTCTCGCTCTCTCCTGGGCTCCCGCTGTTTTAGTCGTGCCGAACTCTCGCTCTCTCCTGGGCTCCCGCTGTTTTAGTAGTGCCGAACTCTCGCGCTCTCCTGGGCTCCCGCTGTTTTAGTAGTGCCGAACTCTCGCTCTCCCCTTAGCTCCCGCTGTTTTAGTAGTGCCGAACTCTCGCTCTCTCCTGGGCTCCCGCTGTTTTAGTAGCTCCGAACTCTCGCTCTGTCCTGGGCTCCCGCTGTTTTCGTAGTGCCGAACTCTCGCTCTCTCCTGGGCTCCTGCTGTTTTAGTAGCTCTCAACTCTCGCTCTCTCCTGGGCTCCCGCTGTTTTAGTAGTGCCGAACTCTCGCTCTTTCCTGGGCTCCCACTGTTTTAGTAGCTCCGAACTCTCGCTCTCTCCTGGGCTCCCGCTGTTTTAGTCGTGCCGAACTCTCGCGCTCTCCTGGGCTCCCACTGTTTTAGTAGTGCCGAACTCTCGCTCTCTCCTGGGCTCCCGCTGTTTCAGTAGTGCCGAACTCTCGCGCTCTCCTGGGCTCCCGCTGTTTTAGTAGTGCCGAACTCTCGCTCTCTCCTGGGCTCCCGCTGTTTCAGTAGTGCCGAACTCTCGCGCTCTCCTGGGCTCCCGCTGTTTTAGTAGTGCCGAACTCTCGCGCTCTCCTGGGCTCCTGCTGTTTTAGTAGTGCCGAAATCTCGCTCTCTCCTGGGCTCCCGCTGTTTTTGTAGTGCCGAACTCTCACTCTCTCCTGGGCTCCCGCTGTTTTAGTAGTGCCGAACTCTCGCTCTCTCCTGGGCTCCCGCTGCTTTCGGAGTGCCAAACTCTCGCTCTCTCCTGGGCTCCCGCTGTTTTAGTAGTGCCGAACTCTCGCTCTCTCCTGGGCTCCCGCTGTTTTAGTAGTGCCGAACTCTCGCTCTCTCCTGGGCTCCCGCTGTTTTAGGAGTGCCGAACTCTCGCTCTCTCCTCGGCTCCCGCTGTTTTAGTAGTGCCGAACTCTCGCGCTCTCCTGGGCTCCCGCTGTTTCAGTAGTGCCGAACTCTCGCTCTCTCCTGGGCTCCCGCTGTTTTAGCAGTGCCGAACTCTCGCTCTCCCCTGGGCTCCCGCTGTTTTAGTAGTGCCGAACTCTCGCGCTCTCCTGGGCTCCCGCTGTTTTAGTACTGCCGAACTCGCGCTCTCTCCTGGGCTCCCGCTGTTTTAGTAGAGCCGAACTCTCGCTCTCTCCTGGGCTCCCGCTGTTTTAGTCGTGCCGAACTCTCGCTCTCTCCTGGGCTCCCGCTGTTTTAGTAGCACCGAACTCTCGCGCTCTCTCCTGGGCTCCCGCTGTTTTAGTAGTGCCGAACTCTCGCTCTCCTGGGCTCCCGCTGTTTTAGTAGTGCCGAACTCTCGCTCTCTCCTGGGCTCCCGCTGTTTTAGTAGTGCCGAACTCTCGCTCTCCCCTGGGCTCCCGCTGTTTTAGTTGTGCCGAACTCTCGCGCTCTCCTGGGCTCCCACTGTTTTAGTAGTGCCGAACTCTCGCTCTCTCCTGGGCTCCCGCTGTTTTAGTCGTGCCGAACTCTCGCTCTCTCCTGGGCTCCCGCTGTTTTAGTAGTGCCGAACTCTCGCTCTCTCCAGGGCTCCCGCTGTTTTAGTAGTGCCGAACTCTCGCTCTCTCCTGGGCTCCCGCTGTTATAGTAGCGCCGAACTCTCGCTCTCTCCTGGGCTCCCGCTGTTTTAATAGCTCCGAACTCTCGCTCTCTCCTGGGCTCCCGCTGTTTTAGTCGTGCCGAACTCTGGCTCTCTCCTGGGCTCCTGCTGTTTTAGTAGTGCCGAACTCTCGCTCTCTCCTGGGCTCCCGCTGTTTTAGTAGTGCCGAACTCTCGCGCTCTCCTGGGCTCCCGCTGTTTCAGTAGTGCCGAACTCTCGCTCTCTCCTAGGCTCCCGCTGTTTTAGCAGTGCCGAGCTCTCGCTCTCCCCTGGGCTCCCGCTGTTTTAGTAGTGCCGAACTCTCGCGCTCTCCTGGGCTCCCGCTGTTTTAGTAGTGCCGAAGTCTCGCTTTCTCCTGGGCTCCCGCTGTTTTAGTAGTGCCGAACTCTCGCTCTCTCCTGGGCTCCCGCTGTTTTAGTAGTGCCGAACTCTCGCTCTATCCTGGGCTCCCGCTGTTTTAGTAGTGCCGAACTCTCGCGCTCTCTCCTGGGCCCCCGCTGTTTTAGTAGTGCCGCACTCTCGCTCTCTCCTGGGCTCCCGCTGTTTTAGTACAGCCGAACTCTCGCTCTCTCCTGGGCTTCCGCTGTTTTAGTAGTGCCGAACTCTCGCTCTCTCCTGGGCTCCCGCTGTTTTAGTAGTGCCGACCTCTCGCTCTCTCCTGGGCTCCCGCTGTTTTAGTAGCTCCGAACTCTCGCTCTCTCCTGGGCTCCCGCTGTTTTCGTAGTGCCGAACTCTCGCTCTCTCCTGGGCTCCCGCTGTTTTAGTAGCTCTCAACTCTCGCTCTCTCCTGGGCTCCCGCTGTTTTAGTGGTGCCGAACTCTCGCTCTTTCCTGGGCTCCCACTGTTTTAGTAGCTCCGAACTCTCGCTCTCTCCTGGGCTCCCGCTGTTTTAGTAGTGCCGAACTCTCGCGCTCGCCTGGGCTCCCGCTGTGTTAGTAGTGCCGAACTCTCGCTCTCTCCTGGGCTCCTGCTGTTTTAGTAGTGCCGAACTCTCGCTCTCTCCAGGGCTCCCGCTGTTTTCGTGGCGCCGAACTCTTGCTCTCTCCTGGTCTCCCGCTGTTTTAGTAGTGCCGAACTCTCGCTCTCTCCTGGGCTCCCGCTGTTTTAGTAGCGCCGAACTCTCGCTCTCTCCTGGCCTCCCGCTGTTTTAGTAGCTCCGAACTCTCCCTCTCTCCTGGGCTCCCGCTGTTTTAGTCGTGCCGAACTCTCGCTCTCTCCTGGGCTCCCGCTGTTTTAGTAGTGCCGAACTCTCGCTCTCTCCTGGGCTCCCGCTGTTTTAGTAGTGCCGAACTCTCGCGCTCTCCTGGGCTCCCGCTGTTTCAGTAGTGCCGAACTCTCGCTCTCTCCTGGGCTCCCGCTGTTTTAGTAGTGCCGAACTCTCGCTCTCCCCTGGGCTCCTGCTGTTTTAGTAGTGCCGACCTCTCGCGCTCTCCTGGGCTCCCGCTGTTTTAGTACTGCCGAACTCGCGCTCTCTCCTGGGCTCCCGCTGTTTTAGTAGTGCCGAACTCTCGCTCTCTCCTGGGCTCCCGCTGTTTTAGTAGTGCCGAACTCTCGCGCTCTCCTGGGCTCCCACTGTTTTAGTAGTGCCGAACTCTCGCTCTCTCCTGGGCTCCCGCTGTTTTAGTCGTGCCGAACTCTCGCTCTCTCCTGGGCTCCCGCTGTTTTAGTAGTGCCGAACTCTCGCGCTCTCCTGGGCTCCCGCTGTTTTAGTGGTGCCGAACTCTCGCTCTCTCCTGGGCTCCCGCTGTTTTAGTAGTGCCGAACTCTCGCTCTCTCCTTAGCTCCCGCTGTTTTAGTAGTGCCGAACTCTCGCTCTCTCCTGGGCTCCCGCTGTTTTAGTAGTGCTGAACTCTCGCTCTCTCCTGTGCTCCCGCTCTTTTAGTAGCTCCGAACTCTCGCTCTCTCCTGGGCTCCCGCTGTTTAAGTAGTGCCGAACTCTCGCTCTCTCCTGGGCTCCCGCTGTTTTAGTAGTGCCGAACTCTCGCTCTCTCCTGGGCTCCCGCTGTTTTAGTAGCTCCGAACTCTCGCTCTCTCCTGGGCTCCCGCTGTTTTCGTAGTGCCGAACTCTCGCTCTCTCCTGGGCTCCCGCTGTTTTAGTAGCTCTCAACTCTCGCTCTCTCCTGGGCTCCCGCTGTTTTAGTCGTGCCGAACTCTCGCTCTTTCCTGGGCTCCCACTGTTTTAGTAGCTCCGAACTCTCGCTCTCTCCTGGGCTCCCGCTGTTTTAGTAGTGCCGAACTCTCGCGCTCTCCTGGGCTCCCACTGTTTTAGTAGTGCCGAACTCTCGCTCTCTCCTGGGCTCCCGCTGTTTCAGTAGTGCCGAACTCTCACTCTCTCCTAGGCTCCCGCTGTTTTAGTAGCGCCGAACTCTCGCTCTCCCCTGGGCTCCCGCTGTTTTAGTAGTGCCGAACTCTCGCGCTCTCCTGGGCTCCCGCTGTTTTAGTACTGCCGAACTCGCGCTCTCTCCTGGGCTCCCGCTGTTTTAGTAGTGCCGAACTCTCGCTCTCTCCTGGGCTCCAGCTGTTTTAGTAGTGCCGAACTCTCGCTCTCTCCTGGGCTCCCGCTGTTTTAGTAGTACCGAACTCTCGCTCTCTCCTGGGCTCCCGCTGTTTTAGTAGTGCCGAACTCTCGCTCTCCTGGGCTCCCGCTGTTTTAGTAGTGCCGAACTCTCGCTCTCTCCTGGGCTCCCACTGTTTTAGTAGTGCCGAACTCTCGCTCTCTCCTGGGCTCCCGCTGTTTTAGTAGTGCCGAACTCTCGCTCTATCCTGGGCTCCCGCTGTTTTCGTCGTGCCGAACTCTCGCGCTCTCTCCTGGGCCCCCGCTGTTTTAGTAGTGCCGAACTCTCGCTCTCTCCTGGGCTCCCGCTGTTTTAGTACTGCCGAACTCTCGCTCTCTCCTGGGCTTCCGCTGTTTTAGTAGTGCCGAACTCTCGCTCTCTCCTGGGCTCCCGCTGTTTTAGTAGTGCCGAACTCTCGCTCTCTCCTGGGCTCCCGCTGTTTTAGTAGCTCCGAACTCTCGCTCTCTCCTGGGCTCCCGCTGTTTTCGTAGTGCCGAACTCTCGCTCTCTGCTGGGCTCCCGCTGTTTTAGTAGCTCTCAACTCTCGCTCTCTCCTGGGCTCCCGCTGTTTTAGTGGTGCCGAACTCTCGCTCTTTCCTGGGCTCCCACTGTTTTAGTAGCTCCGAAATCTTGCTCTCTCCTGGGCTCCCGCTGTTTTAGTAGTGCCGAACTCTCGCTCTCTCCTGGGCTCCCGCTGTTTTAGTAGCGCCGAACTCTCGCTCTCTCCTGGGCTCCCGCTGTTTTAGTAGTGCCGAACTCTCGCGCTCTCACCTGGGCCCCCGCTGTTTTAGTAGTGCCGAACTCTCGCTCTCTCCTGGGCTCCCGCTGTTTTAGTACTGCCGAACTCTCGCGCTCGCCTGGGCTCCCGCTGTGTTAGTAGTGCCGAACTCTCGCTCTCTCCTGGGCTCCCGCTGTTTTAGTAGTGCCGAACTCTCGCTCTCTCCAGGGCTCCCGCTGTTTTAGTAGCGCCGAACTCTTGCTCTCTCCTGGGCTCCCGCTGTTTTAGTAGTGCCGAACTCTCGCTCTCTCCTGGGCTCCCGCTGTTTTAGTAGCGCCGAACTCTCGCTCTCTCCTGGGCTCCCGCTGTTTTAGTAGCTCCGAACTCTCCCTCTCTCCTGGGCTCCCGCTGTTTTAGTCGTGCCGAACTCTCGCTCTCTCCTGGGCTCCCGCTGTTTTAGTAGTGCCGAACTCTCGCTCTCTCCTGGGATCCCGCTGTTTTAGTAGTGCCGAACTCTCGCGCTCTCCTGGGCTCCCGCTGTTTTAGTTGTGCCGAACTCTCGCGCTCTCCTGGGCTCCCGCTGTTTTAGTACTGCCGAACTCGCGCTCTCTCCTGGACTCCCGCTGTTTTAGTAGTGCCGAACTCTCGCTCTCTCCTGGGCTCCCGCTGTTTTAGTAGTGCCGAACTCTCGCGCTCTCCTGGGCTCCCGCTGTTTTAGTAGTGCCGAACTCTCGCTCTCTCCTGGGCTCCCGCTGTTTTAGTCGTGCCGAACTCTCGCTCTCTCCTGGGCTCCCGCTGTTTTAGTAGTGCCGAACTCTCGCGCTCTCCTGTGCTCCCGCTGTTTTAGTAGTGCCGAACTCTCGCTCTCCCCTTAGCTCCCGCTGTTTTAGTAGTGCCGAACTCTCGCTCTCTCCTGGGCTCCCGCTGTTTTAGTAGCTCCGAACTCTCGCTCTGTCCTGGGCTCCCGCTGTTTTCGTAGTGCCGAACTCTCGCTCTCTCCTGGGCTCCTGCTGTTTTAGTAGCTCTCAACTCTCGCTCTCTCCTGGGCTCCCGCTGTTTTAGTAGTGCCGAACTCTCGCTCTTTCCTGGGCTCCCACTGTTTTAGTAGCTCCGAACTCTCGCTCTCTCCTGGGCTCCCGCTGTTTTAGTCGTGCCGAACTCTCGCGCTCTCCTGGGCTCCCACTGTTTTAGTAGTGCCGAACTCTCGCTCTCTCCTGGGCTCCCGCTGTTTCAGTAGTGCCGAACTCTCGCGCTCTCCTGGGCTCCCGCTGTTTTAGTAGTGCCGAACTCTCGCTCTCTCCTGGGCTCCCGCTGTTTCAGTAGTGCCGAACTCTCGCGCTCTCCTGGGCTCCCGCTGTTTTAGTAGTGCCGAACTCTCGCGCTCTCCTGGGCTCCTGCTGTTTTAGTAGTGCCGAAATCTCGCTCTCTCCTGGGCTCCCGCTGTTTTTGTAGTGCCGAACTCTCACTCTCTCCTGGGCTCCCGCTGTTTTAGTAGTGCCGAACTCTCGCTCTCTCCTGGGCTCCCGCTGCTTTCGGAGTGCCAAACTCTCGCTCTCTCCTGGGCTCCCGCTGTTTTAGTAGTGCCGAACTCTCGCTCTCTCCTGGGCTCCCGCTGTTTTAGTAGTGCCGAACTCTCGCTCTCTCCTGGGCTCCCGCTGTTTTAGGAGTGCCGAACTCTCGCTCTCTCCTCGGCTCCCGCTGTTTTAGTAGTGCCGAACTCTCGCGCTCTCCTGGGCTCCCGCTGTTTCAGTAGTGCCGAACTCTCGCTCTCTCCTGGGCTCCCGCTGTTTTAGCAGTGCCGAACTCTCGCTCTCCCCTGGGCTCCCGCTGTTTTAGTAGTGCCGAACTCTCGCGCTCTCCTGGGCTCCCGCTGTTTTAGTACTGCCGAACTCGCGCTCTCTCCTGGGCTCCCGCTGTTTTAGTAGAGCCGAACTCTCGCTCTCTCCTGGGCTCCCGCTGTTTTAGTCGTGCCGAACTCTCGCTCTCTCCTGGGCTCCCGCTGTTTTAGTAGCACCGAACTCTCGCGCTCTCTCCTGGGCTCCCGCTGTTTTAGTAGTGCCGAACTCTCGCTCTCTCCTGGGCTCCCGCTGTTTTAGTAGTGCCGAACTCTCGCTCTCCCCTGGGCTCCCGCTGTTTTAGTTGTGCCGAACTCTCGCGCTCTCCTGGGCTCCCACTGTTTTAGTAGTGCCGAACTCTCGCTCTCTCCTGGGCTCCCGCTGTTTTAGTCGTGCCGAACTCTCGCTCTCTCCTGGGCTCCCGCTGTTTTAGTAGTGCCGAACTCTCGCGCTCTCCTGGGCTCCCGCTGTTTTAGTGGTGCCGAACTCTCGCTCTCTCCTGGGCTCCCGCTGTTTTAGTAGTGCCGAACTCTCGCTCTCTCCTTAGCTCCCGCTGTTTTAGTAGTGCCGAACTCTCGCTCTCTCCTGGGCTCCCGCTGTTTTAGTAGTGCTGAACTCTCGCTCTCTCCTGTGCTCCCGCTCTTTTAGTAGCTCCGAACTCTCGCTCTCTCCTGGGCTCCCGCTGTTTAAGTAGTGCCGAACTCTCGCTCTCTCCTGGGCTCCCGCTGTTTTAGTAGTGCCGAACTCTCGCTCTCTCCTGGGCTCCCGCTGTTTTAGTAGCTCCGAACTCTCGCTCTCTCCTGGGCTCCCGCTGTTTTCGTAGTGCCGAACTCTCGCTCTCTCCTGGGCTCCCGCTGTTTTAGTAGCTCTCAACTCTCGCTCTCTCCTGGGCTCCCGCTGTTTTAGTAGTGCCGAACTCTCGCTCTTTCCTGGGCTCCCACTGTTTTAGTAGCTCCGAACTCTCGCTCTCTCCTGGGCTCCCGCTGTTTTAGTAGTGCCGAACTCTCGCGCTCTCCTGGGCTCCCACTGTTTTAGTAGTGCCGAACTCTCGCTCTCTCCTGGGCTCCCGCTGTTTCAGTAGTGCCGAACTCTCACTCTCTCCTAGGCTCCCGCTGTTTTAGTAGCGCCGAACTCTCGCTCTCCCCTGGGCTCCCACTGTTTTAGTAGTGCCGAACTCTCGCGCTCTCGTGGGCTCCCGCTGTTTTAGTACTGCCGAACTCGCGCTCTCTCCTGGGCTCCCGCTGTTTTAGTAGTGCCGAACTCTCGCTCTCTCCTGGGCTCCAGCTGTTTTAGTAGTGCCGAACTCTCGCTCTCTCCTGGGCTCCCGCTGTTTTAGTAGTACCGAACTCTCGCTCTCTCCTGGGCTCCCGCTGTTTTAGTAGTGCCGAACTCTCGCTCTCCTGGGCTCCCGCTGTTTTAGTAGTGCCGAACTCTCGCTCTCTCCTGGGCTCCAACTGTTTTAGTAGTGCCGAACTCTCGCTCTCTCCTGGGCTCCCGCTGTTTTAGTAGTGCCGAACTCTCGCTCTATCCTGGGCTCCCGCTGTTTTCGTCGTGCCGAACTCTCGCGCTCTCTCCTGGGCCCCCGCTGTTTTAGTAGTGCCGAACTCTCGCTCTCTCCTGGGCTTCCGCTGTTTTAGTAGTGCCGAACTCTCGCTCTCTCCTGGGCTCCCGCTGTTTTAGTAGTGCCGAACTCTCGCTCTCTCCTGGGCTCCCGCTGTTTTAGTAGCTCCGAA
Source organism: Somniosus microcephalus (assembly GCF_052327205.1). Classification (NCBI taxonomy): domain Eukaryota; kingdom Metazoa; phylum Chordata; class Chondrichthyes; order Squaliformes; family Somniosidae; genus Somniosus; species Somniosus microcephalus. Next base: position 12,312,881 of record NC_141019.1, read on the forward strand.
CTCTCGCTCTCTCCTGGGCTCCCGCTGTTTTCGTAGTGCCGAACTCTCGCTCTCTGCTGGGCTCCCGCTGTTTTAGTAGCTCTCAACTCTCGCTCTCTCCTGGGCTCCCGCTGTTTTAGTGGTGCCGAACTCTCGCTCTTTCCTGGGCTCCCACTGTTTTAGCAGCTCCGAAATCTTGCTCTCTCCTGGGCTCCCGCTGTTTTAGTAGTGCCGAACACTCGCTCTCTCCTGGGCTCCCGCTGTTTTAGTAGCGCCGAACTCTCGCTCTCTCCTGGGCTCCCGCTGTTTTAGTAGTGCCGAACTCTCGCGCTCTCACCTGGGCCCCCGCTGTTTTAGTAGTGCCGAACTCTCGCTCTCTCCTGGGCTCCCGCTGTTTTAGTACTGCCGAACTCTCGCGCTCGCCTGGGCTCCCGCTGTGTTAGTAGTGCCGAACTCTCGCTCTCTCCTGGGCTCCCGCTGTTTTAGTAGTGCCGAACTCTCGCTCTCTCCAGGGCTCCCGCTGTTTTAGTAGCGCCGAACTCTTGCTCTCTCCTGGGCTCCCGCTGTTTTAGTAGTGCCGAACTCTCGCTCTCTCCTGGGCTCCCGCTGTTTTAGTAGCGCCGAACTCTCGCTCTCTCCTGGGCTCCCGCTGTTTTAGTAGCTCCGAACTCTCCCTCTCTCCTGGGCTCCCGCTGTTTTAGTCGTGCCGAACTCTCGCTCTCTCTTGGGCTCCCGCTGTTTTAGTAGTGCCGAACTCTCGCTCTCTCCTGGGCTCCCGCTGTTTTAGTAGTGCCGAACTCTCGCGCTCTCCTGGGCTCCCGCTGTTTTAGTTGTGCCGAACTCTCGCGCTCTCCTGGGCTCCCGCTGTTTTAGTACTGCCGAACTCGCGCTCTCTCCTGGACTCCCGCTGTTTTAGTAGTGCCGAACTCTCGCTCTCTCCTGGGCTCCCGCTGTTTTAGTAGTGCCGAACTCTCGCGCTCTCCTGGGCTCCCGCTGTTTTAGTAGTGCCGAACTCTCGCTCTCTCCTGGGCTCCCGCTGTTTTAGTCGTGCCGAACTCTCGCTCTCTCCTGGGCTCCCGCTGTTTTAGTAGTGCCGAACTCTCGCGCTCTCCTGGGCTCCCGCTGTTTTAGTAGTGCCGAACTCTCGCTCTCTCCTGGGCTCCCGCTGTTTTAGTAGTGCCGAACTCTCGCTCTCTCCTGGGCTCCCGCTGTTTTAGTAGCTCCGAACTCTCGCTCTGTCCTGGGCTCCCGCTGTTTTCGTAGTGCCGAACTCTCGCTCTCTCCTGGGCTCCTGCTGTTTTAGTAGCTCTCAACTCTCGCTCTCTCCTGGGCTCCCGCTGTTTTAGTAGTGCCGAACTCTCGCTCTTTCCTGGGCTCCCACTGTTTTAGTAGCTCCGAACTCTCGCTCTCTCCTGGGCTCCCGCTGTTTTAGTCGTTCCGAACTCTCGCGCTCTCCTGGGCTCCCACTGTTTTAGTAGTGCCGAACTCTCGCTCTCTCCTGGGCTCCCGCTGTTTCAGTAGTGCCGAACTCTCGCGCTCTCCTGGGCTCCCGCTGTTTTAGTAGTGCCGAACTCTCGCTCTCTCCTGGGCTCCCGCTGTTTTAGTAGTGCCGAACTCTCGCGCTCTCCTGGGCTCCTGCTGTTTTAGTAGTGCCGAAATCTCGCTCTCTCCTGGGCTCCCGCTGTTTTAGTAGTGCCGAACTCTCACTCTCTCCTGGGCTCCCGCTGTTTTAGTAGTGCCGAACTCTCGCTCTCTCCTGGGCTCCCGCTGCTTTCGGAGTGCCAAACTCTCGCTCTCTCCTGGGCTCCCGCTGTTTTAGTAGTGCCGAACTCTCGCTCTCTCCTGGGCTCCCGCTGTTTTAGTAGTGCCGAACTCTCGCTCTCTCCTGGGCTCCCGCTGTTTTAGGAGTGCCGAACTCTCGCTCTCTCCTGGGCTCCTGCTGTTTTAGTAGCTCTCAACTCTCGCTCTCTCCTGGGCTCCCGCTGTTTTAGTAGTGCCGAACTCTCGCTCTTTCCTGGGCTCCCACTGTTTTAGTAGCTCCGAACTCTCGCTCTCTCCTGGGCTCCCGCTGTTTTAGTCGTTCCGAACTCTCGCGCTCTCCTGGGCTCCCACTGTTTTAGTAGTGCCGAACTCTCGCTCTCTCCTGGGCTCCCGCTGTTTCAGTAGTGCCGAACTCTCGCGCTCTCCTGGGCTCCCGCTGTTTTAGTAGTGCCGAACTCTCGCTCTCTCCTGGGCTCCCGCTGTTTTAGTAGTGCCGAACTCTCGCGCTCTCCTGGGCTCCTGCTGTTTTAGTAGTGCCGAAATCTCGCTCTCTCCTGGGCTCCCGCTGTTTTAGTAGTGCCGAACTCTCACTCTCTCCTGGGCTCCCGCTGTTTTAGTAGTGCCGAACTCTCGCTCTCTCCTGGGCTCCCGCTGCTTTCGGAGTGCCAAACTCTCGCTCTCTCCTGGGCTCCCGCTGTTTTAGTAGTGCCGAACTCTCGCTCTCTCCTGGGCTCCCGCTGTTTTAGTAGTGCCGAACTCTCGCTCTCTCCTGGGCTCCCGCTGTTTTAGTAGTGCCGAACTCTCGCTCTCTCCTGGGCTCCCGCTGTTTTAGGAGTGCCGAACTCTCGCTCTCTCCTGGGCTCCCGCTGTTTTAGTAGTGCCGAACTCTCGCGCTCTCCTGGGCTCCCGCTGTTTCAGTAGTGCCGAACTCTCGCTCTCTCCTGGGCTCCCGCTGTTTTAGCAGTGCCGAACTCTCGCTCTCCCCTGGGCTCCCGCTGTTTTAGTAGTGCCGAACTCTCGCGCTCTCCTGGGCTCCCGCTGTTTTAGTACTGCCGAACTCGCGCTCTCTCCTGGGCTCCCGCTGTTTTAGTAGTGCCGAACTCTCGCTCTCTCCTGGGCTCCCGCTGTTTTAGTCGTGCCGAACTCTCGCTCTCTCCTGGGCTCCCGCTGTTTTAGTAGCACCGAACTCTCGCGCTCTCTCCTGGGCTCCCGCTGTTTTAGTAGTGCCGAACTCTCGCTCTCCTGGGCTCCCGCTGTTTTAGTAGTGCCGAACTCTCGCTCTCTCCTGGGCTCCCGCTGTTTTAGTAGTGCCGAACTCTCGCTCTCTCCTGGGCTCCCGCTGTTTTAGTAGTGCCGAACTCTCGCTCTATCCTGGGCTCCCGCTGTTTTAGTAGTGCCGAACTCTCGCGCTCTCTCCTGGGCCCCCGCTGTTTTAGTCGTGCCGAACTCTCGCTCTCTCCTGGGCTCCCGCTGTTTTAGTACTACCGAACTCTCGCTCTCTCCTGGGCTTCCGCTGTTTTAGTAGTGCCGAACTCTCGCTCTCTCCTGGGCTCCCGCTGTTTTAGTAGTGCCGAACTCTCGCTCTCTCCTGGGCTCCCGCTGTTTTAGTAGCTCCGAACTCTCGCTCTCTCCTGGGCTCCCGCTGTTTTCGTAGTGCCGAACTCTCGCTCTCTCCTGGGCTCCCGCTGTTTTAGTAGCTCTCAACTCTCGCTCTCTCCTGGGCTCCCGCTGTTTTAGTGGTGCCGAACTCTCGCTCTTTCCTGGGCTCCCACTGTTTTAGTAGCTCCGAACTCTCGCTCTCTCCTGGGCTCCCGCTGTTTTAGTAGTGCCGAACTCTCGCGCTCGCCTGGGCTCCCGCTGTTTTAGTCGCGCCGAACTCTTGCTCTCTCCTGGGCTCCCGCTGTTTTAGTAGTGCCGAACTCTCGCTCTCTCCTGGGCTCCCGCTGTTTTAGTAGCGCCGAACTCTCACTCTCTCCTGGGCTCCCGCTGTTTCAGTAGCTCCGAACTCTCCCTCTCTCCTGGGCTCCCGCTGTTTTAGTCGTGCCGAACTCTCGCTCTCTCCTGGGCTCCCGCTGTTTTAGTAGTGCCGAACTCTCGCTCTCTCCTGGGCTCCCGCTGTTTTAGTAGTGCCGAACTCTCGCGCTCTCCTGGGCTCCCGCTGTTTCAGTAGTGCCGAACTCTCGCTCTCTCCTGGGCTCCCGCTATTTTAGTAGTGCCGAACTCTCGCTCTCCCCTGGGCTCCCGCTGTTTTAGTAGTGCCGAACTCTCGCTCTCTCCTGGGCTCCCGCTGTTTTAGTAGTGCCGAACTCTCGCGCTCTCCTGGGCTCCCACTGTTTTAGTAGTGCCGAACTCTCGCTCTCTCCTTAGCTCCCGCTGTTTTAGTAGTGCCGAACTCTCGCTCTCTCCTGGGCTCCCGCTGTTTTAGTAGTGCCGAACTCTCGCTCTCTCCTGTGCTCCCGATCTTTTAGTAGCTCCGAACTCTCGCTCTCTCCTGGGCTCCCGCTGTTTTAGTAGTGCCGAACTCTCGCTCTCTCCTGGGCTCCCGCTGTTTTAGTAGTGCCGAACTCTCGCTCTCTCCTGGGCTCCCGCTGTTTTAGTAGCTCCGAACTCTCGCTCTCTCCTGGGCTCCCGCTGTTTTCGTAGTGCCGAACTCTCGCTCTCTCCTGGGCTCCCGCTGTTTTAGTAGCTCTCAACTCTCGCTCTCTCCTGGGCTCCCGCTGTTTTAGTCGTGCCGAACTCTCGCTCTTTCCTGGGCTCCCACTGTTTTAGTAGCTCCGAACTCTCGCTCTCTCCTGGGCTCCCGCTGTTTTAGGAGTGCCGAACTCTCGCGCTCTCCTGGGCTCCCACTGTTTTAGTAGTGCCGAACTCTCGCTCTCTCCTGGGCTCCCGCTGTTTCAGTAGTGCCGAACTCTTGCGCTCTCCTGGGCTCCCGCTGTTTTAGTAGTGCCGAACACTCGCTCTCTCCTGGGCTCCCGCTGTTTTAGTAGTGCCGAACTCTCGCGCTCTCCTGGGCTCCTGCTGTTTTAGTAGTGCCGAAATCTCGCTCTCTCCTGGGCTCCCGCTGTTTTAGTAGTGCCGAACTCTCTCTCTCTCCTGGGCTCCCGCTGTTTTAGTAGTGCCGAACTCTCGCTCTCTCCTGGGCTCCCGCTGCTTTAGGAGTGCCAAACTCTCGCTCTCTCCTGGGCTCCCGCTGTTTTAGTAGTGCCGAACTCTCGCTCTCTCCTGGGCTCCCGCTGTTTAGTAGTGCCGAACTCTCGCTCTCTCCTGCGCTCCCGCTGTTTTAGTCGTGCCGAACTCTCGCTCTCTCCTGGGCTCCCGCTGTTTTAGTAGTACCGAACTCTCGCTCTCTCCTGGGCTCCCGCTGTTTTAGTAGTGCCGAACTCTCGCTCTCCTGGGCTCCCGCAGTTTTAGTAGTGCCGAACTCTCGCTCTCTCCTGGGCTCCCGCTGTTTTAGTAGTGCCGAACTCTCGCTCTCTCCTGGGCTCCCGCTGTTTTAGTAGTGCCGAACTCTCGCTCTATCCTGGGCTCCCGCTGTTTTAGTAGTGCCGAACTCTCGCGCTCTCTCCTGGGCCCCCACTGTTTTAGTCGTGCCGAACTCTCGCTCTCTCCTGGGCTCCCGCTGTTTTAGTACTGCCGAACTCTCGCTCTCTCCTGGGCTTCCGCTGTTTTAGTAGTGCCGAACTCTCGCTCTCTCCTGGGCTCCCGCTGTTTTAGTAGTGCCGAACTCTCGCTCTCTCCTGGGCTCCCGCTGTTTTAGTAGCTCCGAACTCTCGCTCCCGTGGGTCCCCGCTGTTTTAGTAGTGCCGAACTCTCGCTCTCTCCTGGGCTCCCGCTGTTTTAGTAGCTCCGAACTCTCGCTCCCATGGGGCCCCGCTGTTTTAGTTGCTCCGAACTCTCGCTCTCCTTGGCTCCCGCTGTTTTAGTAGCTCCGAACTCTCGCTCCCGTGGGACCCGCTGTTTTAGTAGCTCCGAACTCTCGCTCTCCTGGGCTCCCGCTGTTTTAGTCGCTCCGAACTCTCGCTCTCTCCTGGGCTCCCGCTGTTTTAGTAGCTCCGAACTCTCGCTCTCTCCTGGGCTCCCGCTGTTTTAGTAGCTCCGAACTCTCGCGCTCTCCTGGGCTCCCACTGTTTTAGTAGTGCCGAACTCTCGCTCTCTCCTGGGCTCCCGCTGTTTTAGTAGCTCCGAACTCTCGCTCTCTCCTGGGCTCCCGCTGTTTTAGTAGTGCCGAACTCTCGCTCTCTCCAGGGCTCCCGCTGTTTTAGTAGCGCCGAACTCTTGCTCTCTCCTGGGCTCCCGCTGTTTTAGTAGTGCCGAACTCTCGCTCTCTCCTGGGCTCCCGCTGTTTTAGTAGCGCCGAACTCTCGCTCTCTCCTGGGCTCCCGCTGTTTTAGTAGCTCCGAACTCTCCCTCTCTCCTGGGCTCCCGCTGTTTTAGTCGTGCCGAACTCTCGCTCTCTCCTGGGCTCCCGCTGTTTTAGTAGTGCCGAACTCTCGCTCTCTCCTGGGCTCCCGCTGTTTTAGTAGTGCCGAACTCTCGCGCTCTCCTGGGCTCCCGCTGTTTTAGTTGTGCCGAACTCTCGCGCTCTCCTGGGCTCCCGCTGTTTTAGTACTGCCGAACTCGCGCTCTCTCCTGGACTCCCGCTGTTTTAGTAGTGCCGAACTCTCGCTCTCTCCTGGGCTCCCGCTGTTTTAGTAGTGCCGAACTCTCGCGCTCTCCTGGGCTCCCGCTGTTTTAGTAGTGCCGAACTCTCGCTCTCTCCTGGGCTCCCGCTGTTTTAGTCGTGCCGAACTCTCGCTCTCTCCTGGGCTCCCGGTGTTTTAGTAGTGCCGAACTCTCGCGCTCTCCTGGGCTCCCGCTGTTTTAGTAGTGCCGAACTCTCGCTCTCTCCTGGGCTCCCGCTGTTTTAGTAGTGCCGAACTCTCGCTCTCTCCTGGGCTCCCGCTGTTTTAGTAGCTCCGAACTCTCGCTCTGTCCTGGGCTCCCGCTGTTTTCGTAGCGCCGAACTCTCGCTCTCTCCTGGGCTCCTGCTGTTTTAGTAGCTCTCAACTCTCGCTCTCTCCTGGGCTCCCGCTGTTTTAGTAGTGCCGAACTCTCGCTCTTTCCTGGGCTCCCACTGTTTTAGTAGCTCCGAACTCTCGCTCTCTCCTGGGCTCCCGCTGTTTTAGTCGTTCCGAACTCTCGCGCTCTCCTGGGCTCCCACTGTTTTAGTAGTGCCGAACTCTCGCTCTCTCCTGGGCTCCCGCTGTTTCAGTAGTGCCGAACTCTCGCGCTCTCCTGGGCTCCCGCTGTTTTAGTAGTGCCGAACTCTCGCTCTCTCCTGGGCTCCCGCTGTTTTAGTAGTGCCGAACTCTCGCGCTCTCCTGGGCTCCTGCTGTTTTAGTAGTGCCGAAATCTCGCTCTCTCCTGGGCTCCCGCTGTTTTAGTAGTGCCGAACTCTCACTCTCTCCTGGGCTCCCGCTGTTTTAGTAGTGCCGAACTCTCGCTCTCTCCTGGGCTCCCGCTGCTTTCGGAGTGCCAAACTCTCGCTCTCTCCTGGGCTCCCGCTGTTTTAGTAGTGCCGAACTCTCGCGCTCTCCTGGGCTCCCGCTGTTTCAGTAGTGCCGAACTCTCGCTCTCTCCTGGGCTCCCGCTGTTTTAGCAGTGCCGAACTCTCGCTCTCCCCTGGGCTCCCGCTGTTTTAGTAGTGCCGAACTCTCGCGCTCTCCTGGGCTCCCGCTGTTTTAGTACTGCCGAACTCGCGCTCTCTCCTGGGCTCCCGCTGTTTTAGTAGTGCCGAACTCTCGCTCTCTCCTGGGCTCCCGCTGTTTTAGTCGTGCCGAACTCTCGCTCTCTCCTGGGCTCCCGCTGTTTTAGTAGCACCGAACTCTCGCGCTCTCTCCTGGGCTCCCGCTGTTTTAGTAGTGCCGAACTCTCGCTCTCCTGGGCTCCCGCTGTTTTAGTAGTGCCGAACTCTCGCTCTCTCCTGGGCTCCCGCTGTTTTAGTAGTGCCGAACTCTCGCTCTCTCCTGGGCTCCCGCTGTTTTAGTAGTGCCGAACTCTCGCTCTATCCTGGGCTCCCGCTGTTTTAGTAGTGCCGAACTCTCGCGCTCTCTCCTGGGCCCCCGCTGTTTTAGTCGTGCCGAACTCTCGCTCTCTCCTGGGCTCCCGCTGTTTTAGTACTACCGAACTCTCGCTCTCTCCTGGGCTTCCGCTGTTTTAGTAGTGCCGAACTCTCGCTCTCTCCTGGGCTCCCGCTGTTTTAGTAGTGCCGAACTCTCGCTCTCTCCTGGGCTCCCGCTGTTTTAGTAGCTCCGAACTCTCGCTCTCTCCTGGGCTCCCGCTGTTTTCGTAGTGCCGAACTCTCGCTCTCTCCTGGGCTCCCGCTGTTTTAGTAGCTCTCAACTCTCGCTCTCTCCTGGGCTCCCGCTGTTTTAGTGGTGCCGAACTCTCGCTCTTTCCTGGGCTCCCACTGTTTTAGTAGCTCCGAACTCTCGCTCTCTCCTGGGCTCCCGCTGTTTTAGTAGTGCCGAACTCTCGCGCTCGCCTGGGCTCCCGCTGTTTTAGTCGCGCCGAACTCTTGCTCTCTCCTGGGCTCCCGCTGTTTTAGTAGTGCCGAACTCTCGCTCTCTCCTGGGCTCCCGCTGTTTTAGTAGCGCCGAACTCTCACTCTCTCCTGGGCTCCCGCTGTTTCAGTAGCTCCGAACTCTCCCTCTCTCCTGGGCTCCCGCTGTTTTAGTCGTGCCGAACTCTCGCTCTCTCCTGGGCTCCCGCTGTTTTAGTAGTGCCGAACTCTCGCTCTCTCCTGGGCTCCCGCTGTTTTAGTAGTGCCGAACTCTCGCGCTCTCCTGGGCTCCCGCTGTTTCAGTAGTGCCGAACTCTCGCTCTCTCCTGGGCTCCCGCTGTTTTAGTAGTGCCGAACTCTCGCTCTCCCCTGGGCTCCCGCTGTTTTAGTAGTGCCGAACTCTCGCACTCTCCTGGGCTCCCGCTGTTTTAGTACTGCCGAACTCGCGCTCTCTCCTGGGCTCCCGCTGTTTTAGTAGTGCCGAACTCTCGCTCTCTCCTGGGCTCCCGCTGTTTTAGTAGTGCCGAACTCTCGCGCTCTCCTGGGCTCCCGCTGTTTTAGTAGTGCCGAACTCTCGCTCTCTCCTGGGCTCCCGCTGTTTTAGTAGTGCCGAACTCTCGCTCTCTCCTGGGCTCCCGCTGTTTTAGTAGTGCCGAACTCTCGCGCTCTCCTGGGCTCCCACTGTTTTAGTAGTGCCGAACTCTCGCTCTCTCCTTAGCTCCCGCTGTTTTAGTAGTGCCGAACTCTCGCTCTCTCCTGGGCTCCCGCTGTTTTAGTAGTGCCGAACTCTCGCTCTCTCCTGTGCTCCCGATCTTTTAGTAGCTCCGAACTCTCGCTCTCTCCTGGGCTCCCGCTGTTTTAGTAGTGCCGAACTCTCGCTCTCTCCTGGGCTCCCGCTGTTTTAGTAGTGCCGAACTCTCGCTCTCTCCTGGGCTCCCGCTGTTTTAGTAGCTCCGAACTCTCGCTCTCTCCTGGGCTCCCGCTGTTTTCGTAGTGCCGAACTCTCGCTCTCTCCTGGGCTCCCGCTGTTTTAGTAGCTCTCAACTCTCGCTCTCTCCTGGGCTCCCGCTGTTTTAGTCGTGCCGAACTCTCGCTCTTTCCTGGGCTCCCACTGTTTTAGTAGCTCCGAACTCTCGCTCTCTCCTGGGCTCCCGCTGTTTTAGGAGTGCCGAACTCTCGCGCTCTCCTGGGCTCCCACTGTTTTAGTAGTGCCGAACTCTCGCTCTCTCCTGGGCTCCCGCTGTTTCAGTAGTGCCGAACTCTTGCGCTCTCCTGGGCTCCCGCTGTTTTAGTAGTGCCGAACACTCGCTCTCTCCTGGGCTCCCGCTGTTTTAGTAGTGCCGAACTCTCGCGCTCTCCTGGGCTCCTGCTGTTTTAGTAGTGCCGAAATCTCGCTCTCTCCTGGGCTCCCGCTGTTTTAGTAGTGCCGAACTCTCTCTCTCTCCTGGGCTCCCGCTGTTTTAGTAGTGCCGAACTCTCGCTCTCTCCTGGGCTCCCGCTGCTTTAGGAGTGCCAAACTCTCGCTCTCTCCTGGGCTCCCGCTGTTTTAGTAGTGCCGAACTCTCGCTCTCTCCTGGGCTCCCGCTGTTTAGTAGTGCCGAACTCTCGCTCTCTCCTGCGCTCCCGCTGTTTTAGTCGTGCCGAACTCTCGCTCTCTCCTGGGCTCCCGCTGTTTTAGTAGTACCGAACTCTCGCTCTCTCCTGGGCTCCCGCTGTTTTAGTAGTGCCGAACTCTCGCTCTCCTGGGCTCCCGCAGTTTTAGTAGTGCCGAACTCTCGCTCTCTCCTGGGCTCCCGCTGTTTTAGTAGTGCCGAACTCTCGCTCTCTCCTGGGCTCCCGCTGTTTTAGTAGTGCCGAACTCTCGCTCTATCCTGGGCTCCCGCTGTTTTAGTAATGCCGAACTCTCGCGCTCTCTCCTGGGCCCCCACTGTTTTAGTCGTGCCGAACTCTCGCTCTCTCCTGGGCTCCCGCTGTTTTAGTACTGCCGAACTCTCGCTCTCTCCTGGGCTTCCGCTGTTTTAGTAGTGCCGAACTCTCGCTCTCTCCTGGGCTCCCGCTGTTTTAGTAGTGCCGAACTCTCGCTCTCTCCTGGGCTCCCGCTGTTTTAGTAGCTCCGAACTCTCGCTCCCGTGGGTCCCCGCTGTTTTAGTAGTGCCGAACTCTCGCTCTCTCCTGGGCTCCCGCTGTTTTAGTAGCTCCGAACTCTCGCTCCCATGGGGCCCCGCTGTTTTAGTTGCTCCGAACTCTCGCTCTCCTTGGCTCCCGCTGTTTTAGTAGCTCCGAACTCTCGCTCCCGTGGGACCCGCTGTTTTAGTAGCTCCGAACTCTCGCTCTCCTGGGCTCCCGCTGTTTTAGTCGCTCCGAACTCTCGCTCTCTCCTGGGCTCCCGCTGTTTTAGTAGCTCCGAACTCTCGCTCTCTCCTGGGCTCCCGCTGTTTTAGTAGCTCCGAACTCTCGCGCTCTCCTGGGCTCCCACTGTTTTAGTAGTGCCGAACTCTCGCTCTTTCCTGGGCTCCCGCTGTTTTAGTACAGCCGAACTCTCGCTCTCTCCTGGGCTTCCGCTGTTTTAGTAGTGCCGAACTCTCGCTCTCTCCTGGGCTCCCGCTGTTTTAGTAGTGCCGACCTCTCGCTCTCTCCTGGGCTCCCGCTGTTTTAGTAGCTCCGAACTCTCGCTCTCTCCTGGGCTCCCGCTGTTTTCGTAGTGCCGAACTCTCGCTCTCTCCTGGGCTCCCGCTGTTTTAGTAGCTCTCAACTCTCGCTCTCTCCTGGGCTCCCGCTGTTTTAGTGGTGCCGAACTCTCGCTCTTTCCTGGGCTCCCACTGTTTTAGTAGCTCCGAACTCTCGCTCTCTCCTGGGCTCCCGCTGTTTTAGTAGTGCCGAACTCTCGCGCTCGCCTGGGCTCCCGCTGTGTTAGTAGTGCCGAACTCTCGCTCTCTCCTGGGCTCCTGCTGTTTTAGTAGTGCCGAACTCTCGCTCTCTCCAGGGCTCCCGCTGTTTTAGTAGCGCCGAACTCTTGCTCTCTCCTGGGCTCCCGCTGTTTTAGTAGTGCCGAACTCTCGCTCTCTCCAGGGCTCCCGCTGTTTTAGTAGTGCCGAACTCTCGCTCTCTCCTGGGCTCCCGCTGTTATAGTAGCGCCGAACTCTCGCTCTCTCCTGGGCTCCCGCTGTTTTAATAGCTCCGAACTCTCGCTCTCTCCTGGGCTCCCGCTGTTTTAGTCGTGCCGAACTCTCGCTCTCTCCTGGGCTCCTGCTGTTTTAGTAGTGCCGAACTCTCGCTCTCTCCTGGGCTCCCGCTGTTTTAGTAGTGCCGAACTCTCGCGCTCTCCTGGGCTCCCGCTGTTTCAGTAGTGCCGAACTCTCGCTCTCTCCTAGGCTCCCGCTGTTTTAGTAGTGCCGAGCTCTCGCTCTCCCCTGGGCTCCCGCTGTTTTAGTAGTGCCGAACTCTCGCGCTCTCCTGGGCTCCCGCTGTTTTAGTAGTGCCGAAGTCTCGCTTTCTCCTGGGCTCCCGCTGTTTTAGTAGTGCCGAACTCTCGCTCTCTCCTGGGCTCCCGCTGTTTTAGTAGTGCCGAACTCTCGCTCTATCCTGGGCTCCCGCTGTTTTAGTAGTGCCGAACTCTCGCGCTCTCTCCTGGGCCCCCGCTGTTTTAGTAGTGCCGCACTCTCGCTCTCTCCTGGGCTCCCGCTGTTTTAGTACAGCCGAACTCTCGCTCTCTCCTGGGCTTCCGCTGTTTTAGTAGTGCCGAACTCTCGCTCTCTCCTGGGCTCCCGCTGTTTTAGTAGTGCCGACCTCTCGCTCTCTCCTGGGCTCCCGCTGTTTTAGTAGCTCCGAACTCTCGCTCTCTCCTGGGCTCCCGCTGTTTTCGTAGTGCCGAACTCTCGCTCTCTCCTGGGCTCCCGCTGTTTTAGTAGCTCTCAACTCTCGCTCTCTCCTGGGCTCCCGCTGTTTTAGTGGTGCCGAACTCTCGCTCTTTCCTGGGCTCCCACTGTTTTAGTAGCTCCGAACTCTCGCTCTCTCCTGGGCTCCCGCTGTTTTAGTAGTGCCGAACTCTCGCGCTCGCCTGGGCTCCCGCTGTGTTAGTAGTGCCGAACTCTCGCTCTCTCCTGGGCTCCTGCTGTTTTAGTAGTGCCGAACTCTCGCTCTCTCCAGGGCTCCCGCTGTTTTCGTGGCGCCGAACTCTTGCTCTCTCCTGGTCTCCCGTTGTTTTAGTAGTGCCGAACTCTCGCTCTCTCCTGGGCTCCCGCTGTTTTAGTAGCGCCGAACTCTCGCTCTCTCCTGGCCTCCCGCTGTTTTAGTAGCTCCGAACTCTCCCTCTCTCCTGGGCTCCCGCTGTTTTAGTCGTGCCGAACTCTCGCTCTCTCCTGGGCTCCCGCTGTTTTAGTAGTGCCGAACTCTCGCTCTCTCCTGGGCTCCCGCTGTTTTAGTAGTGCCGAACTCTCGCGCTCTCCTGGGCTCCCGCTGTTTCAGTAGTGCCGAACTCTCGCTCTCTCCTGGGCTCCCGCTGTTTTAGTAGTGCCGAACTCTCGCTCTCCCCTGGGCTCCCGCTGTTTTAGTAGTGCCGACCTCTCGCGCTCTCCTGGGCTCCCGCTGTTTTAGTACTGCCGAACTCGCGCTCTCTCCTGGGCTCCCGCTGTTTTAGTAGTGCCGAACTCTCGCTCTCTCCTGGGCTCCCGCTGTTTTAGTAGTGCCGAACTCTCGCGCTCTCCTGGGCTCCCACTGTTTTAGTAGTGCCGAACTCTCGCTCTCTCCTGGGCTCCCGCTGTTTTAGTCGTGCCGAACTCTCGCTCTCTCCTGGGCTCCCGCTGTTTTAGTAGTGCCGAACTCTCGCGCTCTCCTGGGCTCCCGCTGTTTTAGTGGTGCCGAACTCTCGCTCTCTCCTGGGCTCCCGCTGTTTTAGTAGTGCCGAACTCTCGCTCTCTCCTTAGCTCCCGCTGTTTTAGTAGTGCCGAACTCTCGCTCTCTCCTGGGCTCCCGCTGTTTTAGTAGTGCTGAACTCTCGCTCTCTCCTGTGCTCCCGCTCTTTTAGTAGCTCCGAACTCTCGCTCTCTCCTGGGCTCCCGCTGTTTAAGTAGTGCCGAACTCTCGCTCTCTCCTGGGCTCCCGCTGTTTTAGTAGTGCCGAACTCTCGCTCTCTCCTGGGCTCCCGCTGTTTTAGTAGCTCCGAACTCTCGCTCTCTCCTGGGCTCCCGCTGTTTTCGTAGTGCCGAACTCTCGCTCTCTCCTGGGCTCCCGCTGTTTTAGTAGCTCTCAACTCTCACTCTCTCCTGGGCTCCCGCTGTTTTAGTCGTGCCGAACTCTCGCTCTTTCCTGGGCTCCCACTGTTTTAGTAGCTCCGAACTCTCGCTCTCTCCTGGGCTCCCGCTGTTTTAGTAGTGCCGAACTCTCGCGCTCTCCTGGGCTCCCACTGTTTTAGTAGTGCCGAACTCTCGCTCTCTCCTGGGCTCCCGCTGTTTCAGTAGTGCCGAACTCTCACTCTCTCCTAGGCTCCCGCTGTTTTAGTAGCGCCGAACTCTCGCTCTCCCCTGGGCTCCCGCTGTTTTAGTAGTGCCGAACTCTCGCGCTCTCCTGGGCTCCCGCTGTTTTAGTACTGCCGAACTCGCGCTCTCTCCTGGGCTCCCGCTGTTTTAGTAGTGCCGAACTCTCGCTCTCTCCTGGGCTCCAGCTGTTTTAGTAGTGCCGAACTCTCGCTCTCTCCTGGGCTCCCGCTGTTTTAGTAGTACCGAACTCTCGCTCTCTCCTGGGCTCCCGCTGTTTTAGTAGTGCCGAACTCTCGCTCTCCTGGGCTCCCGCTGTTTTAGTAGTGCCGAACTCTCGCTCTCTCCTGGGCTCCCACTGTTTTAGTAGTGCCGAACTCTCGCTCTCTCCTGGGCTCCCGCTGTTTTAGTAGTGCCGAACTCTCGCTCTATCCTGGGCTCCCGCTGTTTTCGTCGTGCCGAACTCTCGCGCTCTCTCCTGGGCCCCCGCTGTTTTAGTAGTGCCGAACTCTCGCTCTCTCCTGGGCTCCCGCTGTTTTAGTACTGCCGAACTCTCGCTCTCTCCTGGGCTTCCGCTGTTTTAGTAGTGCCGAACTCTCGCTCTCTCCTGGGCTCCCGCTGTTTTAGTAGTGCCGAACTCTCGCTCTCTCCTGGGCTCCCGCTGTTTTAGTAGCTCCGAACTCTCGCTCTCTCCTGGGCTCCCGCTGTTTTCGTAGTGCCGAACTCTCGCTCTCTGCTGGGCTCCCGCTGTTTTAGTAGCTCTCAACTCTCGCTCTCTCCTGGGCTCCCGCTGTTTTAGTGGTGCCGAACTCTCGCTCTTTCCTGGGCTCCCACTGTTTTAGTAGCTCCGAAATCTTGCTCTCTCCTGGGCTCCCGCTGTTTTAGTAGTGCCGAACTCTCACTCTCTCCTGGGCTCCCGCTGTTTTAGTAGCGCCGAACTCTCGCTCTCTCCTGGGCTCCCGCTGTTTTAGTAGTGCCGAACTCTCGCGCTCTCACCTGGGCCCCCGCTGTTTTAGTAGTGCCGAACTCTCGCTCTCTCCTGGGCTCCCGCTGTTTTAGTACTGCCGAACTCTCGCGCTCGCCTGGGCTCCCGCTGTGTTAGTAGTGCCGAACTCTCGCTCTCTCCTGGGCTCCCGCTGTTTTAGTAGTGCCGAACTCTCGCTCTCTCCAGGGCTCCCGCTGTTTTAGTAGCGCCGAACTCTTGCTCTCTCCTGGGCTCCCGCTGTTTTAGTAGTGCCGAACTCTCGCTCTCTCCTGGGCTCCCGCTGTTTTAGTAGCGCCGAACTCTCGCTCTCTCCTGGGCTCCCGCTGTTTTAGTAGCTCCGAACTCTCCCTCTCTCCTGGGCTCCCGCTGTTTTAGTCGTGCCGAACTCTCGCTCTCTCCTGGGCTCCCGCTGTTTTAGTAGTGCCGAACTCTCGCTCTCTCCTGGGCTCCCGCTGTTTTAGTAGTGCCGAACTCTCGCGCTCTCCTGGGCTCCCGCTGTTTTAGTTGTGCCGAACTCTCGCGCTCTCCTGGGCTCCCGCTGTTTTAGTACTGCCGAACTCGCGCTCTCTCCTGGACTCCCGCTGTTTTAGTAGTGCCGAACTCTCGCTCTCTCCTGGGCTCCCGCTGTTTTAGTAGTGCCGAACTCTCGCGCTCTCCTGGGCTCCCGCTGTTTTAGTAGTGCCGAACTCTCGCTCTCTCCTGGGCTCCCGCTGTTTTAGTCGTGCCGAACTCTCGCTCTCTCCTGGGCTCCCGCTGTTTTAGTAGTGCCGAACTCTCGCGCTCTCCTGGGCTCCCGCTGTTTTAGTAGTGCCGAACTCTCGCTCTCCCCTTAGCTCCCGCTGTTTTAGTAGTGCCGAACTCTCGCTCTCTCCTGGGCTCCCGCTGTTTTAGTAGCTCCGAACTCTCGCTCTGTCCTGGGCTCCCGCTGTTTTCGTAGTGCCGAACTCTCGCTCTCTCCTGCGCTCCTGCTGTTTTAGTAGCTCTCAACTCTCGCTCTCTCCTGGGCTCCCGCTGTTTTAGTAGTGCCGAACTCTCGCTCTTTCCTGGGCTCCCACTGTTTTAGTAGCTCCGAACTCTCGCTCTCTCCTGGGCTCCCGCTGTTTTAGTCGTGCCGAACTCTCGCGCTCTCCTGGGCTCCCACTGTTTTAGTAGTGCCGAACTCTCGCTCTCTCCTGGGCTCCCGCTGTTTCAGTAGTGCCGAACTCTCGCGCTCTCCTGGGCTCCCGCTGTTTTAGTAGTGCCGAACTCTCGCTCTCTCCTGGGCTCCCGCTGTTTCAGTAGTGCCGAACTCTCGCGCTCTCCTGGGCTCCCGCTGTTTTAGTAGTGCCGAACTCTCGCGCTCTCCTGGGCTCCTGCTGTTTTAGTAGTGCCGAAATCTCGCTCTCTCCTGGGCTCCCGCTGTTTTTGTAGTGCCGAACTCTCACTCTCTCCTGGGCTCCCGCTGTTTTAGTAGTGCCGAACTCTCGCTCTCTCCTGGGCTCCCGCTGCTTTCGGAGTGCCAAACTCTCGCTCTCTCCTGGGCTCCCGCTGTTTTAGTAGTGCCGAACTCTCGCTCTCTCCTGGGCTCCCGCTGTTTTAGTAGTGCCGAACTCTCGCTCTCTCCTGGGCTCCCGCTGTTTTAGGAGTGCCGAACTCTCGCTCTCTCCTCGGCTCCCGCTGTTTTAGTAGTGCCGAACTCTCGCGCTCTCCTGGGCTCCCGCTGTTTCAGTAGTGCCGAACTCTCGCTCTCTCCTGGGCTCCCGCTGTTTTAGCAGTGCCGAACTCTCGCTCTCCCCTGGGCTCCCGCTGTTTTAGTAGTGCCGAACTCTCGCGCTCTCCTGGGCTCCCGCTGTTTTAGTACTGCCGAACTCGCGCTCTCTCCTGGGCTCCCGCTGTTTTAGTAGAGCCGAACTCTCGCTCTCTCCTGGGCTCCCGCTGTTTTAGTCGTGCCGAACTCTCGCTCTCTCCTGGGCTCCCGCTGTTTTAGTAGCACCGAACTCTCGCGCTCTCTCCTGGGCTCCCGCTGTTTTAGTAGTGCCGAACTCTCGCTCTCCTGGGCTCCCGCTGTTTTAGTAGTGCCGAACTCTCGCTCTCTCCTGGGCTCCCGCTGTTTTTGTAGTGCCGAACTCTCACTCTCTCCTGGGCTCCCGCTGTTTTAGTAGTGCCGAACTCTCGCTCTCTCCTGGGCTCCCGCTGCTTTCGGAGTGCCAAACTCTCGCTCTCTCCTGGGCTCCCGCTGTTTTAGTAGTGCCGAACTCTCGCTCTCTCCTGGGCTCCCGCTGTTTTAGTAGTGCCGAACTCTCGCTCTCTCCTGGGCTCCCGCTGTTTTAGGAGTGCCGAACTCTCGCTCTCTCCTCGGCTCCCGCTGTTTTAGTAGTGCCGAACTCTCGCGCTCTCCTGGGCTCCCGCTGTTTCAGT
Source organism: Somniosus microcephalus (assembly GCF_052327205.1). Lineage (NCBI taxonomy): Eukaryota > Metazoa > Chordata > Chondrichthyes > Squaliformes > Somniosidae > Somniosus > Somniosus microcephalus. Next base: position 12,330,015 of record NC_141019.1, read on the forward strand.
AGTGCCGAACTCTCGCTCTCTCCTGGGCTCCCGCTGTTTTAGCAGTGCCGAACTCTCGCTCTCCCCTGGGCTCCCGCTGTTTTAGTAGTGCCGAACTCTCGCGCTCTCCTGGGCTCCCGCTGTTTTAGTACTGCCGAACTCGCGCTCTCTCCTGGGCTCCCGCTGTTTTAGTAGAGCCGAACTCTCGCTCTCTCCTGGGCTCCCGCTGTTTTAGTCGTGCCGAACTCTCGCTCTCTCCTGGGCTCCCGCTGTTTTAGTAGCACCGAACTCTCGCGCTCTCTCCTGGGCTCCCGCTGTTTTAGTAGTGCCGAACTCTCGCTCTCCTGGGCTCCCGCTGTTTTAGTAGTGCCGAACTCTCGCTCTCTCCTGGGCTCCCGCTGTTTTAGTAGTGCCGAACTCTCGCTCTCCCCTGGGCTCCCGCTGTTTTAGTTGTGCCGAACTCTCGCGCTCTCCTGGGCTCCCACTGTTTTAGTAGTGCCGAACTCTCGCTCTCTCCTGGGCTCCCGCTGTTTTAGTCGTGCCGAACTCTCGCTCTCTCCTGGGCTCCCGCTGTTTTAGTAGTGCCGAACTCTCGCTCTCTCCAGGGCTCCCGCTGTTTTAGTAGTGCCGAACTCTCGCTCTCTCCTGGGCTCCCGCTGTTATAGTAGCGCCGAACTCTCGCTCTCTCCTGGGCTCCCGCTGTTTTAATAGCTCCGAACTCTCGCTCTCTCCTGGGCTCCCGCTGTTTTAGTCGTGCCGAACTCTGGCTCTCTCCTGGGCTCCTGCTGTTTTAGTAGTGCCGAACTCTCGCTCTCTCCTGGGCTCCCGCTGTTTTAGTAGTGCCGAACTCTCGCGCTCTCCTGGGCTCCCGCTGTTTCAGTAGTGCCGAACTCTCGCTCTCTCCTAGGCTCCCGCTGTTTTAGTAGTGCCGAGCTCTCGCTCTCCCCTGGGCTCCCGCTGTTTTAGTAGTGCCGAACTCTCGCGCTCTCCTGGGCTCCCGCTGTTTTAGTAGTGCCGAAGTCTCGCTTTCTCCTGGGCTCCCGCTGTTTTAGTAGTGCCGAACTCTCGCTCTCTCCTGGGCTCCCGCTGTTTTAGTAGTGCCGAACTCTCGCTCTATCCTGGGCTCCCGCTGTTTTAGTAGTGCCGAACTCTCGCGCTCTCTCCTGGGCCCCCGCTGTTTTAGTAGTGCCGCACTCTCGCTCTCTCCTGGGCTCCCGCTGTTTTAGTACAGCCGAACTCTCGCTCTCTCCTGGGCTTCCGCTGTTTTAGTAGTGCCGAACTCTCGCTCTCTCCTGGGCTCCCGCTGTTTTAGTAGTGCCGACCTCTCGCTCTCTCCTGGGCTCCCGCTGTTTTAGTAGCTCCGAACTCTCGCTCTCTCCTGGGCTCCCGCTGTTTTCGTAGTGCCGAACTCTCGCTCTCTCCTGGGCTCCCGCTGTTTTAGTAGCTCTCAACTCTCGCTCTCTCCTGGGCTCCCGCTGTTTTAGTGGTGCCGAACTCTCGCTCTTTCCTGGGCTCCCACTGTTTTAGTAGCTCCGAACTCTCGCTCTCTCCTGGGCTCCCGCTGTTTTAGTAGTGCCGAACTCTCGCGCTCGCCTGGGCTCCCGCTGTGTTAGTAGTGCCGAACTCTCGCTCTCTCCTGGGCTCCTGCTGTTTTAGTAGTGCCGAACTCTCGCTCTCTCCAGGGCTCCCGCTGTTTTCGTGGCGCCGAACTCTTGCTCTCTCCTGGTCTCCCGCTGTTTTAGTAGTGCCGAACTCTCGCTCTCTCCTGGGCTCCCGCTGTTTTAGTAGCGCCGAACTCTCGCTCTCTCCTGGCCTCCCGCTGTTTTAGTAGCTCCGAACTCTCCCTCTCTCCTGGGCTCCCGCTGTTTTAGTCGTGCCGAACTCTCGCTCTCTCCTGGGCTCCCGCTGTTTTAGTAGTGCCGAACTCTCGCTCTCTCCTGGGCTCCCGCTGTTTTAGTAGTGCCGAACTCTCGCGCTCTCCTGGGCTCCCGCTGTTTCAGTAGTGCCGAACTCTCGCTCTCTCCTGGGCTCCCGCTGTTTTAGTAGTGCCGAACTCTCGCTCTCCCCTGGGCTCCTGCTGTTTTAGTAGTGCCGACCTCTCGCGCTCTCCTGGGCTCCCGCTGTTTTAGTACTGCCGAACTCGCGCTCTCTCCTGGGCTCCCGCTGTTTTAGTAGTGCCGAACTCTCGCTCTCTCCTGGGCTCCCGCTGTTTTAGTAGTGCCGAACTCTCGCGCTCTCCTGGGCTCCCACTGTTTTAGTAGTGCCGAACTCTCGCTCTCTCCTGGGCTCCCGCTGTTTTAGTCGTGCCGAACTCTCGCTCTCTCCTGGGCTCCCGCTGTTTTAGTAGTGCCGAACTCTCGCGCTCTCCTGGGCTCCCGCTGTTTTAGTGGTGCCGAACTCTCGCTCTCTCCTGGGCTCCCGCTGTTTTAGTAGTGCCGAACTCTCGCTCTCTCCTTAGCTCCCGCTGTTTTAGTAGTGCCGAACTCTCGCTCTCTCCTGGGCTCCCGCTGTTTTAGTAGTGCTGAACTCTCGCTCTCTCCTGTGCTCCCGCTCTTTTAGTAGCTCCGAACTCTCGCTCTCTCCTGGGCTCCCGCTGTTTAAGTAGTGCCGAACTCTCGCTCTCTCCTGGGCTCCCGCTGTTTTAGTAGTGCCGAACTCTCGCTCTCTCCTGGGCTCCCGCTGTTTTAGTAGCTCCGAACTCTCGCTCTCTCCTGGGCTCCCGCTGTTTTCGTAGTGCCGAACTCTCGCTCTCTCCTGGGCTCCCGCTGTTTTAGTAGCTCTCAACTCTCGCTCTCTCCTGGGCTCCCGCTGTTTTAGTCGTGCCGAACTCTCGCTCTTTCCTGGGCTCCCACTGTTTTAGTAGCTCCGAACTCTCGCTCTCTCCTGGGCTCCCGCTGTTTTAGTAGTGCCGAACTCTCGCGCTCTCCTGGGCTCCCACTGTTTTAGTAGTGCCGAACTCTCGCTCTCTCCTGGGCTCCCGCTGTTTCAGTAGTGCCGAACTCTCACTCTCTCCTAGGCTCCCGCTGTTTTAGTAGCGCCGAACTCTCGCTCTCCCCTGGGCTCCCGCTGTTTTAGTAGTGCCGAACTCTCGCGCTCTCCTGGGCTCCCGCTGTTTTAGTACTGCCGAACTCGCGCTCTCTCCTGGGCTCCCGCTGTTTTAGTAGTGCCGAACTCTCGCTCTCTCCTGGGCTCCAGCTGTTTTAGTAGTGCCGAACTCTCGCTCTCTCCTGGGCTCCCGCTGTTTTAGTAGTACCGAACTCTCGCTCTCTCCTGGGCTCCCGCTGTTTTAGTAGTGCCGAACTCTCGCTCTCCTGGGCTCCCGCTGTTTTAGTAGTGCCGAACTCTCGCTCTCTCCTGGGCTCCCACTGTTTTAGTAGTGCCGAACTCTCGCTCTCTCCTGGGCTCCCGCTGTTTTAGTAGTGCCGAACTCTCGCTCTATCCTGGGCTCCCGCTGTTTTCGTCGTGCCGAACTCTCGCGCTCTCTCCTGGGCCCCCGCTGTTTTAGTAGTGCCGAACTCTCGCTCTCTCCTGGGCTCCCGCTGTTTTAGTACTGCCGAACTCTCGCTCTCTCCTGGGCTTCCGCTGTTTTAGTAGTGCCGAACTCTCGCTCTCTCCTGGGCTCCCGCTGTTTTAGTAGTGCCGAACTCTCGCTCTCTCCTGGGCTCCCGCTGTTTTAGTAGCTCCGAACTCTCGCTCTCTCCTGGGCTCCCGCTGTTTTCGTAGTGCCGAACTCTCGCTCTCTGCTGGGCTCCCGCTGTTTTAGTAGCTCTCAACTCTCGCTCTCTCCTGGGCTCCCGCTGTTTTAGTGGTGCCGAACTCTCGCTCTTTCCTGGGCTCCCACTGTTTTAGTAGCTCCGAAATCTTGCTCTCTCCTGGGCTCCCGCTGTTTTAGTAGTGCCGAACTCTCGCTCTCTCCTGGGCTCCCGCTGTTTTAGTAGCGCCGAACTCTCGCTCTCTCCTGGGCTCCCGCTGTTTTAGTAGTGCCGAACTCTCGCGCTCTCACCTGGGCCCCCGCTGTTTTAGTAGTGCCGAACTCTCGCTCTCTCCTGGGCTCCCGCTGTTTTAGTACTGCCGAACTCTCGCGCTCGCCTGGGCTCCCGCTGTGTTAGTAGTGCCGAACTCTCGCTCTCTCCTGGGCTCCCGCTGTTTTAGTAGTGCCGAACTCTCGCTCTCTCCAGGGCTCCCGCTGTTTTAGTAGCGCCGAACTCTTGCTCTCTCCTGGGCTCCCGCTGTTTTAGTAGTGCCGAACTCTCGCTCTCTCCTGGGCTCCCGCTGTTTTAGTAGCGCCGAACTCTCGCTCTCTCCTGGGCTCCCGCTGTTTTAGTAGCTCCGAACTCTCCCTCTCTCCTGGGCTCCCGCTGTTTTAGTCGTGCCGAACTCTCGCTCTCTCCTGGGCTCCCGCTGTTTTAGTAGTGCCGAACTCTCGCTCTCTCCTGGGATCCCGCTGTTTTAGTAGTGCCGAACTCTCGCGCTCTCCTGGGCTCCCGCTGTTTTAGTTGTGCCGAACTCTCGCGCTCTCCTGGGCTCCCGCTGTTTTAGTACTGCCGAACTCGCGCTCTCTCCTGGACTCCCGCTGTTTTAGTAGTGCCGAACTCTCGCTCTCTCCTGGGCTCCCGCTGTTTTAGTAGTGCCGAACTCTCGCGCTCTCCTGGGCTCCCGCTGTTTTAGTAGTGCCGAACTCTCGCTCTCTCCTGGGCTCCCGCTGTTTTAGTCGTGCCGAACTCTCGCTCTCTCCTGGGCTCCCGCTGTTTTAGTAGTGCCGAACTCTCGCGCTCTCCTGGGCTCCCGCTGTTTTAGTAGTGCCGAACTCTCGCTCTCCCCTTAGCTCCCGCTGTTTTAGTAGTGCCGAACTCTCGCTCTCTCCTGGGCTCCCGCTGTTTTAGTAGCTCCGAACTCTCGCTCTGTCCTGGGCTCCCGCTGTTTTCGTAGTGCCGAACTCTCGCTCTCTCCTGGGCTCCTGCTGTTTTAGTAGCTCTCAACTCTCGCTCTCTCCTGGGCTCCCGCTGTTTTAGTAGTGCCGAACTCTCGCTCTTTCCTGGGCTCCCACTGTTTTAGTAGCTCCGAACTCTCGCTCTCTCCTGGGCTCCCGCTGTTTTAGTCGTGCCGAACTCTCGCGCTCTCCTGGGCTCCCACTGTTTTAGTAGTGCCGAACTCTCGCTCTCTCCTGGGCTCCCGCTGTTTCAGTAGTGCCGAACTCTCGCGCTCTCCTGGGCTCCCGCTGTTTTAGTAGTGCCGAACTCTCGCTCTCTCCTGGGCTCCCGCTGTTTCAGTAGTGCCGAACTCTCGCGCTCTCCTGGGCTCCCGCTGTTTTAGTAGTGCCGAACTCTCGCGCTCTCCTGGGCTCCTGCTGTTTTAGTAGTGCCGAAATCTCGCTCTCTCCTGGGCTCCCGCTGTTTTTGTAGTGCCGAACTCTCACTCTCTCCTGGGCTCCCGCTGTTTTAGTAGTGCCGAACTCTCGCTCTCTCCTGGGCTCCCGCTGCTTTCGGAGTGCCAAACTCTCGCTCTCTCCTGGGCTCCCGCTGTTTTAGTAGTGCCGAACTCTCGCTCTCTCCTGGGCTCCCGCTGTTTTAGTAGTGCCGAACTCTCGCTCTCTCCTGGGCTCCCGCTGTTTTAGGAGTGCCGAACTCTCGCTCTCTCCTCGGCTCCCGCTGTTTTAGTAGTGCCGAACTCTCGCGCTCTCCTGGGCTCCCGCTGTTTCAGTAGTGCCGAACTCTCGCTCTCTCCTGGGCTCCCGCTGTTTTAGCAGTGCCGAACTCTCGCTCTCCCCTGGGCTCCCGCTGTTTTAGTAGTGCCGAACTCTCGCGCTCTCCTGGGCTCCCGCTGTTTTAGTACTGCCGAACTCGCGCTCTCTCCTGGGCTCCCGCTGTTTTAGTAGAGCCGAACTCTCGCTCTCTCCTGGGCTCCCGCTGTTTTAGTCGTGCCGAACTCTCGCTCTCTCCTGGGCTCCCGCTGTTTTAGTAGCACCGAACTCTCGCGCTCTCTCCTGGGCTCCCGCTGTTTTAGTAGTGCCGAACTCTCGCTCTCCTGGGCTCCCGCTGTTTTAGTAGTGCCGAACTCTCGCTCTCTCCTGGGCTCCCGCTGTTTTAGTAGTGCCGAACTCTCGCTCTCCCCTGGGCTCCCGCTGTTTTAGTTGTGCCGAACTCTCGCGCTCTCCTGGGCTCCCACTGTTTTAGTAGTGCCGAACTCTCGCTCTCTCCTGGGCTCCCGCTGTTTTAGTCGTGCCGAACTCTCGCTCTCTCCTGGGCTCCCGCTGTTTTAGTAGTGCCGAACTCTCGCGCTCTCCTGGGCTCCCGCTGTTTTAGTGGTGCCGAACTCTCGCTCTCTCCTGGGCTCCCGCTGTTTTAGTAGTGCCGAACTCTCGCTCTCTCCTTAGCTCCCGCTGTTTTAGTAGTGCCGAACTCTCGCTCTCTCCTGGGCTCCCGCTGTTTTAGTAGTGCTGAACTCTCGCTCTCTCCTGTGCTCCCGCTCTTTTAGTAGCTCCGAACTCTCGCTCTCTCCTGGGCTCCCGCTGTTTAAGTAGTGCCGAACTCTCGCTCTCTCCTGGGCTCCCGCTGTTTTAGTAGTGCCGAACTCTCGCTCTCTCCTGGGCTCCCGCTGTTTTAGTAGCTCCGAACTCTCGCTCTCTCCTGGGCTCCCGCTGTTTTCGTAGTGCCGAACTCTCGCTCTCTCCTGGGCTCCCGCTGTTTTAGTAGCTCTCAACTCTCGCTCTCTCCTGGGCTCCCGCTGTTTTAGTAGTGCCGAACTCTCGCTCTTTCCTGGGCTCCCACTGTTTTAGTAGCTCCGAACTCTCGCTCTCTCCTGGGCTCCCGCTGTTTTAGTAGTGCCGAACTCTCGCGCTCTCCTGGGCTCCCACTGTTTTAGTAGTGCCGAACTCTCGCTCTCTCCTGGGCTCCCGCTGTTTCAGTAGTGCCGAACTCTCACTCTCTCCTAGGCTCCCGCTGTTTTAGTAGCGCCGAACTCTCGCTCTCCCCTGGGCTCCCACTGTTTTAGTAGTGCCGAACTCTCGCGCTCTCGTGGGCTCCCGCTGTTTTAGTACTGCCGAACTCGCGCTCTCTCCTGGGCTCCCGCTGTTTTAGTAGTACCGAACTCTCGCTCTCTCCTGGGCTCCAGCTGTTTTAGTAGTGCCGAACTCTCGCTCTCTCCTGGGCTCCCGCTGTTTTAGTAGTACCGAACTCTCGCTCTCTCCTGGGCTCCCGCTGTTTTAGTAGTGCCGAACTCTCGCTCTCCTGGGCTCCCGCTGTTTTAGTAGTGCCGAACTCTCGCTCTCTCCTGGGCTCCCACTGTTTTAGTAGTGCCGAACTCTCGCTCTCTCCTGGGCTCCCGCTGTTTTAGTAGTGCCGAACTCTCGCTCTATCCTGGGCTCCCGCTGTTTTCGTCGTGCCGAACTCTCGCGCTCTCTCCTGGGCCCCCGCTGTTTTAGTAGTGCCGAACTCTCGCTCTCTCCTGGGCTTCCGCTGTTTTAGTAGTGCCGAACTCTCGCTCTCTCCTGGGCTCCCGCTGTTTTAGTAGTGCCGAACTCTCGCTCTCTCCTGGGCTCCCGCTGTTTTAGTAGCTCCGAACTCTCGCTCTCTCCTGGGCTCCCGCTGTTTTCGTAGTGCCGAACTCTCGCTCTCTGCTGGGCTCCCGCTGTTTTAGTAGCTCTCAACTCTCGCTCTCTCCTGGGCTCCCGCTGTTTTAGTGGTGCCGAACTCTCGCTCTTTCCTGGGCTCCCACTGTTTTAGCAGCTCCGAAATCTTGCTCTCTCCTGGGCTCCCGCTGTTTTAGTAGTGCCGAACACTCGCTCTCTCCTGGGCTCCCGCTGTTTTAGTAGCGCCGAACTCTCGCTCTCTCCTGGGCTCCCGCTGTTTTAGTAGTGCCGAACTCTCGCGCTCTCACCTGGGCCCCCGCTGTTTTAGTAGTGCCGAACTCTCGCTCTCTCCTGGGCTCCCGCTGTTTTAGTACTGCCGAACTCTCGCGCTCGCCTGGGCTCCCGCTGTGTTAGTAGTGCCGAACTCTCGCTCTCTCCTGGGCTCCCGCTGTTTTAGTAGTGCCGAACTCTCGCTCTCTCCAGGGCTCCCGCTGTTTTAGTAGCGCCGAACTCTTGCTCTCTCCTGGGCTCCCGCTGTTTTAGTAGTGCCGAACTCTCGCTCTCTCCTGGGCTCCCGCTGTTTTAGTAGCGCCGAACTCTCGCTCTCTCCTGGGCTCCCGCTGTTTTAGTAGCTCCGAACTCTCCCTCTCTCCTGGGCTCCCGCTGTTTTAGTCGTGCCGAACTCTCGCTCTCTCTTGGGCTCCCGCTGTTTTAGTAGTGCCGAACTCTCGCTCTCTCCTGGGCTCCCGCTGTTTTAGTAGTGCCGAACTCTCGCGCTCTCCTGGGCTCCCGCTGTTTTAGTTGTGCCGAACTCTCGCGCTCTCCTGGGCTCCCGCTGATTTAGTACTGCCGAACTCGCGCTCTCTCCTGGACTCCCGCTGTTTTAGTAGTGCCGAACTCTCGCTCTCTCCTGGGCTCCCGCTGTTTTAGTAGTGCCGAACTCTCGCGCTCTCCTGGGCTCCCGCTGTTTTAGTAGTGCCGAACTCTCGCTCTCTCCTGGGCTCCCGCTGTTTTAGTCGTGCCGAACTCTCGCTCTCTCCTGGGCTCCCGCTGTTTTAGTAGTGCCGAACTCTCGCGCTCTCCTGGGCTCCCGCTGTTTTAGTAGTGCCGAACTCTCGCTCTCTCCTGGGCTCCCGCTGTTTTAGTAGTGCCGAACTCTCGCTCTCTCCTGGGCTCCCGCTGTTTTAGTAGCTCCGAACTCTCGCTCTGTCCTGGGCTCCCGCTGTTTTCGTAGTGCCGAACTCTCGCTCTCTCCTGGGCTCCTGCTGTTTTAGTAGCTCTCAACTCTCGCTCTCTCCTGGGCTCCCGCTGTTTTAGTAGTGCCGAACTCTCGCTCTTTCCTGGGCTCCCACTGTTTTAGTAGCTCCGAACTCTCGCTCTCTCCTGGGCTCCCGCTGTTTTAGTCGTTCCGAACTCTCGCGCTCTCCTGGGCTCCCACTGTTTTAGTAGTGCCGAACTCTCGCTCTCTCCTGGGCTCCCGCTGTTTCAGTAGTGCCGAACTCTCGCGCTCTCCTGGGCTCCCGCTGTTTTAGTAGTGCCGAACTCTCGCTCTCTCCTGGGCTCCCGCTGTTTTAGTAGTGCCGAACTCTCGCGCTCTCCTGGGCTCCTGCTGTTTTAGTAGTGCCGAAATCTCGCTCTCTCCTGGGCTCCCGCTGTTTTAGTAGTGCCGAACTCTCACTCTCTCCTGGGCTCCCGCTGTTTTAGTAGTGCCGAACTCTCGCTCTCTCCTGGGCTCCCGCTGCTTTCGGAGTGCCAAACTCTCGCTCTCTCCTGGGCTCCCGCTGTTTTAGTAGTGCCGAACTCTCGCTCTCTCCTGGGCTCCCGCTGTTTTAGTAGTGCCGAACTCTCGCTCTCTCCTGGGCTCCCGCTGTTTTAGGAGTGCCGAACTCTCGCTCTCTCCTGGGCTCCTGCTGTTTTAGTAGCTCTCAACTCTCGCTCTCTCCTGGGCTCCCGCTGTTTTAGTAGTGCCGAACTCTCGCTCTTTCCTGGGCTCCCACTGTTTTAGTAGCTCCGAACTCTCGCTCTCTCCTGGGCTCCCGCTGTTTTAGTCGTTCCGAACTCTCGCGCTCTCCTGGGCTCCCACTGTTTTAGTAGTGCCGAACTCTCGCTCTCTCCTGGGCTCCCGCTGTTTCAGTAGTGCCGAACTCTCGCGCTCTCCTGGGCTCCCGCTGTTTTAGTAGTGCCGAACTCTCGCTCTCTCCTGGGCTCCCGCTGTTTTAGTAGTGCCGAACTCTCGCGCTCTCCTGGGCTCCTGCTGTTTTAGTAGTGCCGAAATCTCGCTCTCTCCTGGGCTCCCGCTGTTTTAGTAGTGCCGAACTCTCACTCTCTCCTGGGCTCCCGCTGTTTTAGTAGTGCCGAACTCTCGCTCTCTCCTGGGCTCCCGCTGCTTTCGGAGTGCCAAACTCTCGCTCTCTCCTGGGCTCCCGCTGTTTTAGTAGTGCCGAACTCTCGCTCTCTCCTGGGCTCCCGCTGTTTTAGTAGTGCCGAACTCTCGCTCTCTCCTGGGCTCCCGCTGTTTTAGGAGTGCCGAACTCTCGCTCTCTCCTGGGCTCCCGCTGTTTTAGTAGTGCCGAACTCTCGCGCTCTCCTGGGCTCCCGCTGTTTCAGTAGTGCCGAACTCTCGCTCTCTCCTGGGCTCCCGCTGTTTTAGCAGTGCCGAACTCTCGCTCTCCCCTGGGCTCCCGCTGTTTTAGTAGTGCCGAACTCTCGCGCTCTCCTGGGCTCCCGCTGTTTTAGTACTGCCGAACTCGCGCTCTCTCCTGGGCTCCCGCTGTTTTAGTAGTGCCGAACTCTCGCTCTCTCCTGGGCTCCCGCTGTTTTAGTCGTGCCGAACTCTCGCTCTCTCCTGGGCTCCCGCTGTTTTAGTAGCACCGAACTCTCGCGCTCTCTCCTGGGCTCCCGCTGTTTTAGTAGTGCCGAACTCTCGCTCTCCTGGGCTCCCGCTGTTTTAGTAGTGCCGAACTCTCGCTCTCTCCTGGGCTCCCGCTGTTTTAGTAGTGCCGAACTCTCGCTCTCTCCTGGGCTCCCGCTGTTTTAGTAGTGCCGAACTCTCGCTCTATCCTGGGCTCCCGCTGTTTTAGTAGTGCCGAACTCTCGCGCTCTCTCCTGGGCCCCCGCTGTTTTAGTCGTGCCGAACTCTCGCTCTCTCCTGGGCTCCCGCTGTTTTAGTACTACCGAACTCTCGCTCTCTCCTGGGCTTCCGCTGTTTTAGTAGTGCCGAACTCTCGCTCTCTCCTGGGCTCCCGCTGTTTTAGTAGTGCCGAACTCTCGCTCTCTCCTGGGCTCCCGCTGTTTTAGTAGTGATGCGCCATCAATTACTCAAAAGACTGAAGTTGAGCGAGTAACAATCAGGCTTTTATTAACTAAAGAATGAAGGTCTTGTCTCGAGTGGTCGACCCGTCCAGAATACTAAGGGACTGGGAGGTAGTCACTTATATACCTGGAATAGTGGGAGGAGTCAGCCGAGGCATGTCCAGACCTGTACCTAGTGGAATACACATACAGACACAGACGGGTATGACAGTGGTTTACCACAAGTAGCTCCGAACTCTCGCTCTCTCCTGGGCTCCCGCTGTTTTCGTAGTGCCGAACTCTCGCTCTCTCCTGGGCTCCCGCTGTTTTAGTAGCTCTCAACTCTCGCTCTCTCCTGGGCTCCCGCTGTTTTAGTGGTGCCGAACTCTCGCTCTTTCCTGGGCTCCCACTGTTTTAGTAGCTCCGAACTCTCGCTCTCTCCTGGGCTCCCGCTGTTTTAGTAGTGCCGAACTCTCGCGCTCGCCTGGGCTCCCGCTGTTTTAGTCGCGCCGAACTCTTGCTCTCTCCTGGGCTCCCGCTGTTTTAGTAGTGCCGAACTCTCGCTCTCTCCTGGGCTCCCGCTGTTTTAGTAGCGCCGAACTCTCACTCTCTCCTGGGCTCCCGCTGTTTCAGTAGCTCCGAACTCTCCCTCTCTCCTGGGCTCCCGCTGTTTTAGTCGTGCCGAACTCTCGCTCTCTCCTGGGCTCCCGCTGTTTTAGTAGTGCCGAACTCTCGCTCTCTCCTGGGCTCCCGCTGTTTTAGTAGTGCCGAACTCTCGCGCTCTCCTGGGCTCCCGCTGTTTCAGTAGTGCCGAACTCTCGCTCTCTCCTGGGCTCCCGCTGTTTTAGTAGTGCCGAACTCTCGCTCTCCCCTGGGCTCCCGCTGTTTTAGTAGTGCCGAACTCTCGCTCTCTCCTGGGCTCCCGCTGTTTTAGTAGTGCCGAACTCTCGCGCTCTCCTGGGCTCCCACTGTTTTAGTAGTGCCGAACTCTCGCTCTCTCCTTAGCTCCCGCTGTTTTAGTAGTGCCGAACTCTCGCTCTCTCCTGGGCTCCCGCTGTTTTAGTAGTGCCGAACTCTCGCTCTCTCCTGTGCTCCCGATCTTTTAGTAGCTCCGAACTCTCGCTCTCTCCTGGGCTCCCGCTGTTTTAGTAGTGCCGAACTCTCGCTCTCTCCTGGGCTCCCGCTGTTTTAGTAGTGCCGAACTCTCGCTCTCTCCTGGGCTCCCGCTGTTTTAGTAGCTCCGAACTCTCGCTCTCTCCTGGGCTCCCGCTGTTTTCGTAGTGCCGAACTCTCGCTCTCTCCTGGGCTCCCGCTGTTTTAGTAGCTCTCAACTCTCGCTCTCTCCTGGGCTCCCGCTGTTTTAGTCGTGCCGAACTCTCGCTCTTTCCTGGGCTCCCACTGTTTTAGTAGCTCCGAACTCTCGCTCTCTCCTGGGCTCCCGCTGTTTTAGGAGTGCCGAACTCTCGCGCTCTCCTGGGCTCCCACTGTTTTAGTAGTGCCGAACTCTCGCTCTCTCCTGGGCTCCCGCTGTTTCAGTAGTGCCGAACTCTTGCGCTCTCCTGGGCTCCCGCTGTTTTAGTAGTGCCGAACACTCGCTCTCTCCTGGGCTCCCGCTGTTTTAGTAGTGCCGAACTCTCGCGCTCTCCTGGGCTCCTGCTGTTTTAGTAGTGCCGAAATCTCGCTCTCTCCTGGGCTCCCGCTGTTTTAGTAGTGCCGAACTCTCTCTCTCTCCTGGGCTCCCGCTGTTTTAGTAGTGCCGAACTCTCGCTCTCTCCTGGGCTCCCGCTGCTTTAGGAGTGCCAAACTCTCGCTCTCTCCTGGGCTCCCGCTGTTTTAGTAGTGCCGAACTCTCGCTCTCTCCTGGGCTCCCGCTGTTTAGTAGTGCCGAACTCTCGCTCTCTCCTGCGCTCCCGCTGTTTTAGTCGTGCCGAACTCTCGCTCTCTCCTGGGCTCCCGCTGTTTTAGTAGTACCGAACTCTCGCTCTCTCCTGGGCTCCCGCTGTTTTAGTAGTGCCGAACTCTCGCTCTCCTGGGCTCCCGCAGTTTTAGTAGTGCCGAACTCTCGCTCTCTCCTGGGCTCCCGCTGTTTTAGTAGTGCCGAACTCTCGCTCTCTCCTGGGCTCCCGCTGTTTTAGTAGTGCCGAACTCTCGCTCTATCCTGGGCTCCCGCTGTTTTAGTAGTGCCGAACTCTCGCGCTCTCTCCTGGGCCCCCACTGTTTTAGTCGTGCCGAACTCTCGCTCTCTCCTGGGCTCCCGCTGTTTTAGTACTGCCGAACTCTCGCTCTCTCCTGGGCTTCCGCTGTTTTAGTAGTGCCGAACTCTCGCTCTCTCCTGGGCTCCCGCTGTTTTAGTAGTGCCGAACTCTCGCTCTCTCCTGGGCTCCCGCTGTTTTAGTAGCTCCGAACTCTCGCTCCCGTGGGTCCCCGCTGTTTTAGTAGTGCCGAACTCTCGCTCTCTCCTGGGCTCCCGCTGTTTTAGTAGCTCCGAACTCTCGCTCCCATGGGGCCCCGCTGTTTTAGTTGCTCCGAACTCTCGCTCTCCTTGGCTCCCGCTGTTTTAGTAGCTCCGAACTCTCGCTCCCGTGGGACCCGCTGTTTTAGTAGCTCCGAACTCTCGCTCTCCTGGGCTCCCGCTGTTTTAGTCGCTCCGAACTCTCGCTCTCTCCTGGGCTCCCGCTGTTTTAGTAGCTCCGAACTCTCGCTCTCTCCTGGGCTCCCGCTGTTTTAGTAGCTCCGAACTCTCGCGCTCTCCTGGGCTCCCACTGTTTTAGTAGTGCCGAACTCTCGCTCTCTCCTGGGCTCCCGCTGTTTTAGTAGCTCCGAACTCTCGCTCTCTCCTGGGCTCCCGCTGTTTTAGTAGTGCCGAACTCTCGCTCTCTCCAGGGCTCCCGCTGTTTTAGTAGCGCCGAACTCTTGCTCTCTCCTGGGCTCCCGCTGTTTTAGTAGTGCCGAACTCTCGCTCTCTCCTGGGCTCCCGCTGTTTTAGTAGCGCCGAACTCTCGCTCTCTCCTGGGCTCCCGCTGTTTTAGTAGCTCCGAACTCTCCCTCTCTCCTGGGCTCCCGCTGTTTTAGTCGTGCCGAACTCTCGCTCTCTCCTGGGCTCCCGCTGTTTTAGTAGTGCCGAACTCTCGCTCTCTCCTGGGCTCCCGCTGTTTTAGTAGTGCCGAACTCTCGCGCTCTCCTGGGCTCCCGCTGTTTTAGTTGTGCCGAACTCTCGCGCTCTCCTGGGCTCCCGCTGTTTTAGTACTGCCGAACTCGCGCTCTCTCCTGGACTCCCGCTGTTTTAGTAGTGCCGAACTCTCGCTCTCTCCTGGGCTCCCGCTGTTTTAGTAGTGCCGAACTCTCGCGCTCTCCTGGGCTCCCGCTGTTTTAGTAGTGCCGAACTCTCGCTCTCTCCTGGGCTCCCGCTGTTTTAGTCGTGCCGAACTCTCGCTCTCTCCTGGGCTCCCGGTGTTTTAGTAGTGCCGAACTCTCGCGCTCTCCTGGGCTCCCGCTGTTTTAGTAGTGCCGAACTCTCGCTCTCTCCTGGGCTCCCGCTGTTTTAGTAGTGCCGAACTCTCGCTCTCTCCTGGGCTCCCGCTGTTTTAGTAGCTCCGAACTCTCGCTCTGTCCTGGGCTCCCGCTGTTTTCGTAGCGCCGAACTCTCACTCTCTCCTGGGCTCCTGCTGTTTTAGTAGCTCTCAACTCTCGCTCTCTCCTGGGCTCCCGCTGTTTTAGTAGTGCCGAACTCTCGCTCTTTCCTGGGCTCCCACTGTTTTAGTAGCTCCGAACTCTCGCTCTCTCCTGGGCTCCCGCTGTTTTAGTCGTTCCGAACTCTCGCGCTCTCCTGGGCTCCCACTGTTTTAGTAGTGCCGAACTCTCGCTCTCTCCTGGGCTCCCGCTGTTTCAGTAGTGCCGAACTCTCGCGCTCTCCTGGGCTCCCGCTGTTTTAGTAGTGCCGAACTCTCGCTCTCTCCTGGGCTCCCGCTGTTTTAGTAGTGCCGAACTCTCGCGCTCTCCTGGGCTCCTGCTGTTTTAGTAGTGCCGAAATCTCGCTCTCTCCTGGGCTCCCGCTGTTTTAGTAGTGCCGAACTCTCACTCTCTCCTGGGCTCCCGCTGTTTTAGTAGTGCCGAACTCTCGCTCTCTCCTGGGCTCCCGCTGCTTTCGGAGTGCCAAACTCTCGCTCTCTCCTGGGCTCCCGCTGTTTTAGTAGTGCCGAACTCTCGCGCTCTCCTGGGCTCCCGCTGTTTCAGTAGTGCCGAACTCTCGCTCTCTCCTGGGCTCCCGCTGTTTTAGCAGTGCCGAACTCTCGCTCTCCCCTGGGCTCCCGCTGTTTTAGTAGTGCCGAACTCTCGCGCTCTCCTGGGCTCCCGCTGTTTTAGTACTGCCGAACTCGCGCTCTCTCCTGGGCTCCCGCTGTTTTAGTAGTGCCGAACTCTCGCTCTCTCCTGGGCTCCCGCTGTTTTAGTCGTGCCGAACTCTCGCTCTCTCCTGGGCTCCCGCTGTTTTAGTAGCACCGAACTCTCGCGCTCTCTCCTGGGCTCCCGCTGTTTTAGTAGTGCCGAACTCTCGCTCTCCTGGGCTCCCGCTGTTTTAGTAGTGCCGAACTCTCGCTCTCTCCTGGGCTCCCGCTGTTTTAGTAGTGCCGAACTCTCGCTCTCTCCTGGGCTCCCGCTGTTTTAGTAGTGCCGAACTCTCGCTCTATCCTGGGCTCCCGCTGTTTTAGTAGTGCCGAACTCTCGCGCTCTCTCCTGGGCCCCCGCTGTTTTAGTCGTGCCGAACTCTCGCTCTCTCCTGGGCTCCCGCTGTTTTAGTACTACCGAACTCTCGCTCTCTCCTGGGCTTCCGCTGTTTTAGTAGTGCCGAACTCTCGCTCTCTCCTGGGCTCCCGCTGTTTTAGTAGTGCCGAACTCTCGCTCTCTCCTGGGCTCCCGCTGTTTTAGTAGCTCCGAACTCTCGCTCTCTCCTGGGCTCCCGCTGTTTTCGTAGTGCCGAACTCTCGCTCTCTCCTGGGCTCCCGCTGTTTTAGTAGCTCTCAACTCTCGCTCTCTCCTGGGCTCCCGCTGTTTTAGTGGTGCCGAACTCTCGCTCTTTCCTGGGCTCCCACTGTTTTAGTAGCTCCGAACTCTCGCTCTCTCCTGGGCTCCCGCTGTTTTAGTAGTGCCGAACTCTCGCGCTCGCCTGGGCTCCCGCTGTTTTAGTCGCGCCGAACTCTTGCTCTCTCCTGGGCTCCCGCTGTTTTAGTAGTGCCGAACTCTCGCTCTCTCCTGGGCTCCCGCTGTTTTAGTAGCGCCGAACTCTCACTCTCTCCTGGGCTCCCGCTGTTTCAGTAGCTCCGAACTCTCCCTCTCTCCTGGGCTCCCGCTGTTTTAGTCGTGCCGAACTCTCGCTCTCTCCTGGGCTCCCGCTGTTTTAGTAGTGCCGAACTCTCGCTCTCTCCTGGGCTCCCGCTGTTTTAGTAGTGCCGAACTCTCGCGCTCTCCTGGGCTCCCGCTGTTTCAGTAGTGCCGAACTCTCGCTCTCTCCTGGGCTCCCGCTGTTTTAGTAGTGCCGAACTCTCGCTCTCCCCTGGGCTCCCGCTGTTTTAGTAGTGCCGAACTCTCGCACTCTCCTGGGCTCCCGCTGTTTTAGTACTGCCGAACTCGCGCTCTCTCCTGGGCTCCCGCTGTTTTAGTAGTGCCGAACTCTCGCTCTCTCCTGGGCTCCCGCTGTTTTAGTAGTGCCGAACTCTCGCGCTCTCCTGGGCTCCCGCTGTTTTAGTAGTGCCGAACTCTCGCTCTCTCCTGGGCTCCCGCTGTTTTAGTAGTGCCGAACTCTCGCTCTCTCCTGGGCTCCCGCTGTTTTAGTAGTGCCGAACTCTCGCGCTCTCCTGGGCTCCCACTGTTTTAGTAGTGCCGAACTCTCGCTCTCTCCTTAGCTCCCGCTGTTTTAGTAGTGCCGAACTCTCGCTCTCTCCTGGGCTCCCGCTGTTTTAGTAGTGCCGAACTCTCGCTCTCTCCTGTGCTCCCGATCTTTTAGTAGCTCCGAACTCTCGCTCTCTCCTGGGCTCCCGCTGTTTTAGTAGTGCCGAACTCTCGCTCTCTCCTGGGCTCCCGCTGTTTTAGTAGTGCCGAACTCTCGCTCTCTCCTGGGCTCCCGCTGTTTTAGTAGCTCCGAACTCTCGCTCTCTCCTGGGCTCCCGCTGTTTTCGTAGTGCCGAACTCTCGCTCTCTCCTGGGCTCCCGCTGTTTTAGTAGCTCTCAACTCTCGCTCTCTCCTGGGCTCCCGCTGTTTTAGTCGTGCCGAACTCTCGCTCTTTCCTGGGCTCCCACTGTTTTAGTAGCTCCGAACTCTCGCTCTCTCCTGGGCTCCCGCTGTTTTAGTAGTGCCGAACACTCGCTCTCTCCTGGGCTCCCGCTGTTTTAGTAGTGCCGAACTCTCGCGCTCTCCTGGGCTCCTGCTGTTTTAGTAGTGCCGAAATCTCGCTCTCTCCTGGGCTCCCGCTGTTTTAGTAGTGCCGAACTCTCTCTCTCTCCTGGGCTCCCGCTGTTTTAGTAGTGCCGAACTCTCGCTCTCTCCTGGGCTCCCGCTGCTTTAGGAGTGCCAAACTCTCGCTCTCTCCTGGGCTCCCGCTGTTTTAGTAGTGCCGAACTCTCGCTCTCTCCTGGGCTCCCGCTGTTTAGTAGTGCCGAACTCTCGCTCTCTCCTGCGCTCCCGCTGTTTTAGTCGTGCCGAACTCTCGCTCTCTCCTGGGCTCCCGCTGTTTTAGTAGTACCGAACTCTCGCTCTCTCCTGGGCTCCCGCTGTTTTAGTAGTGCCGAACTCTCGCTCTCCTGGGCTCCCGCAGTTTTAGTAGTGCCGAACTCTCGCTCTCTCCTGGGCTCCCGCTGTTTTAGTAGTGCCGAACTCTCGCTCTCTCCTGGGCTCCCGCTGTTTTAGTAGTGCCGAACTCTCGCTCTATCCTGGGCTCCCGCTGTTTTAGTAGTGCCGAACTCTCGCGCTCTCTCCTGGGCCCCCACTGTTTTAGTCGTGCCGAACTCTCGCTCTCTCCTGGGCTCCCGCTGTTTTAGTACTGCCGAACTCTCGCTCTCTCCTGGGCTTCCGCTGTTTTAGTAGTGCCGAACTCTCGCTCTCTCCTGGGCTCCCGCTGTTTTAGTAGTGCCGAACTCTCGCTCTCTCCTGGGCTCCCGCTGTTTTAGTAGCTCCGAACTCTCGCTCCCGTGGGTCCCCGCTGTTTTAGTAGTGCCGAACTCTCGCTCTCTCCTGGGCTCCCGCTGTTTTAGTAGCTCCGAACTCTCGCTCCCATGGGGCCCCGCTGTTTTAGTTGCTCCGAACTCTCGCTCTCCTTGGCTCCCGCTGTTTTAGTAGCTCCGAACTCTCGCTCCCGTGGGACCCGCTGTTTTAGTAGCTCCGAACTCTCGCTCTCCTGGGCTCCCGCTGTTTTAGTCGCTCCGAACTCTCGCTCTCTCCTGGGCTCCCGCTGTTTTAGTAGCTCCGAACTCTCGCTCTCTCCTGGGCTCCCGCTGTTTTAGTAGCTCCGAACTCTCGCGCTCTCCTGGGCTCCCACTGTTTTAGTAGTGCCGAACTCTCGCTCTTTCCTGGGCTCCCGCTGTTTTAGTACAGCCGAACTCTCGCTCTCTCCTGGGCTTCCGCTGTTTTAGTAGTGCCGAACTCTCGCTCTCTCCTGGGCTCCCGCTGTTTTAGTAGTGCCGACCTCTCGCTCTCTCCTGGGCTCCCGCTGTTTTAGTAGCTCCGAACTCTCGCTCTCTCCTGGGCTCCCGCTGTTTTCGTAGTGCCGAACTCTCGCTCTCTCCTGGGCTCCCGCTGTTTTAGTAGCTCTCAACTCTCGCTCTCTCCTGGGCTCCCGCTGTTTTAGTGGTGCCGAACTCTCGCTCTTTCCTGGGCTCCCACTGTTTTAGTAGCTCCGAACTCTCGCTCTCTCCTGGGCTCCCGCTGTTTTAGTAGTGCCGAACTCTCGCGCTCGCCTGGGCTCCCGCTGTGTTAGTAGTGCCGAACTCTCGCTCTCTCCTGGGCTCCTGCTGTTTTAGTAGTGCCGAACTCTCGCTCTCTCCAGGGCTCCCGCTGTTTTAGTAGCGCCGAACTCTTGCTCTCTCCTGGGCTCCCGCTGTTTTAGTAGTGCCGAACTCTCGCTCTCTCCAGGGCTCCCGCTGTTTTAGTAGTGCCGAACTCTCGCTCTCTCCTGGGCTCCCGCTGTTATAGTAGCGCCGAACTCTCGCTCTCTCCTGGGCTCCCGCTGTTTTAATAGCTCCGAACTCTCGCTCTCTCCTGGGCTCCCGCTGTTTTAGTCGTGCCGAACTCTCGCTCTCTCCTGGGCTCCTGCTGTTTTAGTAGTGCCGAACTCTCGCTCTCTCCTGTGCTCCCGCTGTTTTAGTAGTGCTGAACTCTCGCGCTCTCCTGGGCTCCCGCTGTTTCAGTAGTGCCGAACTCTCGCTCTCTCCTAGGCTCCCGCTGTTTTAGTAGTGCCGAGCTCTCGCTCTCCCCTGGGCTCCCGCTGTTTTAGTAGTGCCGAACTCTCGCGCTCTCCTGGGCTCCCGCTGTTTTAGTAGTGCCGAAGTCTCGCTTTCTCCTGGGCTCCCGCTGTTTTAGTAGTGCCGAACTCTCGCTCTCTCCTGGGCTCCCGCTGTTTTAGTAGTGCCGAACTCTCGCTCTATCCTGGGCTCCCGCTGTTTTAGTAGTGCCGAACTCTCGCGCTCTCTCCTGGGCCCCCGCTGTTTTAGTAGTGCCGCACTCTCGCTCTCTCCTGGGCTCCCGCTGTTTTAGTACAGCCGAACTCTCGCTCTCTCCTGGGCTTCCGCTGTTTTAGTAGTGCCGAACTCTCGCTCTCTCCTGGGCTCCCGCTGTTTTAGTAGTGCCGACCTCTCGCTCTCTCCTGGGCTCCCGCTGTTTTAGTAGCTCCGAACTCTCGCTCTCTCCTGGGCTCCCGCTGTTTTCGTAGTGCCGAACTCTCGCTCTCTCCTGGGCTCCCGCTGTTTTAGTAGCTCTCAACTCTCGCTCTCTCCTGGGCTCCCGCTGTTTTAGTGGTGCCGAACTCTCGCTCTTTCCTGGGCTCCCACTGTTTTAGTAGCTCCGAACTCTCGCTCTCTCCTGGGCTCCCGCTGTTTTAGTAGTGCCGAACTCTCGCGCTCGCCTGGGCTCCCGCTGTGTTAGTAGTGCCGAACTCTCGCTCTCTCCTGGGCTCCTGCTGTTTTAGTAGTGCCGAACTCTCGCTCTCTCCAGGGCTCCCGCTGTTTTCGTGGCGCCGAACTCTTGCTCTCTCCTGGTCTCCCGCTGTTTTAGTAGTGCCGAACTCTCGCTCTCTCCTGGGCTCCCGCTGTTTTAGTAGCGCCGAACTCTCGCTCTCTCCTGGCCTCCCGCTGTTTTAGTAGCTCCGAACTCTCCCTCTCTCCTGGGCTCCCGCTGTTTTAGTCGTGCCGAACTCTCGCTCTCTCCTGGGCTCCCGCTGTTTTAGTAGTGCCGAACTCTCGCTCTCTCCTGGGCTCCCGCTGTTTTAGTAGTGCCGAACTCTCGCGCTCTCCTGGGCTCCCGCTGTTTCAGTAGTGCCGAACTCTCGCTCTCTCCTGGGCTCCCGCTGTTTTAGTAGTGCCGAACTCTCGCTCTCCCCTGGGCTCCCGCTGTTTTAGTAGTGCCGACCTCTCGCGCTCTCCTGGGCTCCCGCTGTTTTAGTACTGCCGAACTCGCGCTCTCTCCTGGGCTCCCGCTGTTTTAGTAGTGCCGAACTCTCGCTCTCTCCTGGGCTCCCGCTGTTTTAGTAGTGCCGAACTCTCGCGCTCTCCTGGGCTCCCACTGTTTTAGTAGTGCCGAACTCTCGCTCTCTCCTGGGCTCCCGCTGTTTTAGTCGTGCCGAACTCTCGCTCTCTCCTGGGCTCCCGCTGTTTTAGTAGTGCCGAACTCTCGCGCTCTCCTGGGCTCCCGCTGTTTTAGTGGTGCCGAACTCTCGCTCTCTCCTGGGCTCCCGCTGTTTTAGTAGTGCCGAACTCTCGCTCTCTCCTTAGCTCCCGCTGTTTTAGTAGTGCCGAACTCTCGCTCTCTCCTGGGCTCCCGCTGTTTTAGTAGTGCTGAACTCTCGCTCTCTCCTGTGCTCCCGCTCTTTTAGTAGCTCCGAACTCTCGCTCTCTCCTGGGCTCCCGCTGTTTAAGTAGTGCCGAACTCTCGCTCTCTCCTGGGCTCCCGCTGTTTTAGTAGTGCCGAACTCTCGCTCTCTCCTGGGCTCCCGCTGTTTTAGTAGCTCCGAACTCTCGCTCTCTCCTGGGCTCCCGCTGTTTTCGTAGTGCCGAACTCTCGCTCTCTCCTGGGCTCCCGCTGTTTTAGTAGCTCTCAACTCTCGCTCTCTCCTGGGCTCCCGCTGTTTTAGTCGTGCCGAACTCTCGCTCTTTCCTGGGCTCCCACTGTTTTAGTAGCTCCGAACTCTCGCTCTCTCCTGGGCTCCCGCTGTTTTAGTAGTGCCGAACTCTCGCGCTCTCCTGGGCTCCCACTGTTTTAGTAGTGCCGAACTCTCGCTCTCTCCTGGGCTCCCGCTGTTTCAGTAGTGCCGAACTCTCACTCTCTCCTAGGCTCCCGCTGTTTTAGTAGCGCCGAACTCTCGCTCTCCCCTGGGCTCCCGCTGTTTTAGTAGTGCCGAACTCTCGCGCTCTCCTGGGCTCCCGCTGTTTTAGTACTGCCGAACTCGCGCTCTCTCCTGGGCTCCCGCTGTTTTAGTAGTGCCGAACTCTCGCTCTCTCCTGGGCTCCAGCTGTTTTAGTAGTGCCGAACTCTCGCTCTCTCCTGGGCTCCCGCTGTTTTAGTAGTACCGAACTCTCGCTCTCTCCTGGGCTCCCGCTGTTTTAGTAGTGCCGAACTCTCGCTCTCCTGGGCTCCCGCTGTTTTAGTAGTGCCGAACTCTCGCTCTCTCCTGGGCTCCCACTGTTTTAGTAGTGCCGAACTCTCGCTCTCTCCTGGGCTCCCGCTGTTTTAGTAGTGCCGAACTCTCGCTCTATCCTGGGCTCCCGCTGTTTTCGTCGTGCCGAACTCTCGCGCTCTCTCCTGGGCCCCCGCTGTTTTAGTAGTGCCGAACTCTCGCTCTCTCCTGGGCTCCCGCTGTTTTAGTACTGCCGAACTCTCGCTCTCTCCTGGGCTTCCGCTGTTTTAGTAGTGCCGAACTCTCGCTCTCTCCTGGGCTCCCGCTGTTTTAGTAGCTCCGAACTCTCGCTCTCTCCTGGGCTCCCGCTGTTTTCGTAGTGCCGAACTCTCGCTCTCTGCTGGGCTCCCGCTGTTTTAGTAGCTCTCAACTCTCGCTCTCTCCTGGGCTCCCGCTGTTTTAGTGGTGCCGAACTCTCGCTCTTTCCTGGGCTCCCACTGTTTTAGTAGCTCCGAAATCTTGCTCTCTCCTGGGCTCCCGCTGTTTTAGTAGTGCCGAACTCTCACTCTCTCCTGGGCTCCCGCTGTTTTAGTAGCGCCGAACTCTCGCTCTCTCCTGGGCTCCCGCTGTTTTAGTAGTGCCGAACTCTCGCGCTCTCACCTGGGCCCCCGCTGTTTTAGTAGTGCCGAACTCTCGCTCTCTCCTGGGCTCCCGCTGTTTTAGTACTGCCGAACTCTCGCGCTCGCCTGGGCTCCCGCTGTGTTAGTAGTGCCGAACTCTCGCTCTCTCCTGGGCTCCCGCTGTTTTAGTAGTGCCGAACTCTCGCTCTCTCCAGGGCTCCCGCTGTTTTAGTAGCGCCGAACTCTTGCTCTCTCCTGGGCTCCCGCTGTTTTAGTAGTGCCGAACTCTCGCTCTCTCCTGGGCTCCCGCTGTTTTAGTCGTGCCGAACTCTCGCTCTCTCCTGGGCTCCCGCTGTTTTAGTAGTGCCGAACTCTCGCTCTCTCCTGGGCTCCCGCTGTTTTAGTAGTGCCGAACTCTCGCGCTCTCCTGGGCTCCCGCTGTTTTAGTTGTGCCGAACTCTCGCGCTCTCCTGGGCTCCCGCTGTTTTAGTACTGCCGAACTCGCGCTCTCTCCTGGACTCCCGCTGTTTTAGTAGTGCCGAACTCTCGCTCTCTCCTGGGCTCCCGCTGTTTTAGTAGTGCCGAACTCTCGCGCTCTCCTGGGCTCCCGCTGTTTTAGTAGTGCCGAACTCTCGCTCTCTCCTGGGCTCCCGCTGTTTTAGTCGTGCCGAACTCTCGCTCTCTCCTGGGCTCCCGCTGTTTTAGTAGTGCCGAACTCTCGCGCTCTCCTGGGCTCCCGCTGTTTTAGTAGTGCCGAACTCTCGCTCTCCCCTTAGCTCCCGCTGTTTTAGTAGTGCCGAACTCTCGCTCTCTCCTGGGCTCCCGCTGTTTTAGTAGCTCCGAACTCTCGCTCTGTCCTGGGCTCCCGCTGTTTTCGTAGTGCCGAACTCTCGCTCTCTCCTGGGCTCCTGCTGTTTTAGTAGCTCTCAACTCTCGCTCTCTCCTGGGCTCCCGCTGTTTTAGTAGTGCCGAACTCTCGCTCTTTCCTGGGCTCCCACTGTTTTAGTAGCTCCGAACTCTCGCTCTCTCCTGGGCTCCCGCTGTTTTAGTCGTGCCGAACTCTCGCGCTCTCCTGGGCTCCCACTGTTTTAGTAGTGCCGAACTCTCGCTCTCTCCTGGGCTCCCGCTGTTTCAGTAGTGCCGAACTCTCGCGCTCTCCTGGGCTCCCGCTGTTTTAGTAGTGCCGAACTCTCGCTCTCTCCTGGGCTCCCGCTGTTTCAGTAGTGCCGAACTCTCGCGCTCTCCTGGGCTCCCGCTGTTTTAGTAGTGCCGAACTCTCGCGCTCTCCTGGGCTCCTGCTGTTTTAGTAGTGCCGAAATCTCGCTCTCTCCTGGGCTCCCGCTGTTTTTGTAGTGCCGAACTCTCACTCTCTCCTGGGCTCCCGCTGTTTTAGTAGTGCCGAACTCTCGCTCTCTCCTGGGCTCCCGCTGCTTTCGGAGTGCCAAACTCTCGCTCTCTCCTGGGCTCCCGCTGTTTTAGTAGTGCCGAACTCTCGCTCTCTCCTGGGCTCCCGCTGTTTTAGTAGTGCCGAACTCTCGCGCTCTCCTGGGCTCCTGCTGTTTTAGTAGTGCCGAAATCTCGCTCTCTCCTGGGCTCCCGCTGTTTTAGTAGTGCCGAACTCTCTCTCTCTCCTGGGCTCCCGCTGTTTTAGTAGTGCCGAACTCTCGCTCTCTCCTGGGCTCCCGCTGCTTTAGGAGTGCCAAACTCTCGCTCTCTCCTGGGCTCCCGCTGTTTTAGTAGTGCCGAACTCTCGCTCTCTCCTGGGCTCCCGCTGTTTTAGTAGTGATGCGCCATCAATTACTCAAAAGACTGAAGTTGAGCGAGTAACAATCAGGCTTTTATTAACTAAAGAATGAAGGTCTTGTCTCGAGTGGTCGACCCGTCCAGAATACTAAGGGACTGGGAGGTAGTCACTTATATACCTGGAATAGTGGGAGGAGTCAGCCGAGGCATGTCCAGACCTGTACCTAGTGGAATACACATACAGACACAGACGGGTATGACAGTGGTTTACCACAAGTAGCTCCGAACTCTCGCTCTCTCCTGGGCTCCCGCTGTTTTCGTAGTGCCGAACTCTCGCTCTCTCCTGGGCTCCCGCTGTTTTAGTAGCTCTCAACTCTCGCTCTCTCCTGGGCTCCCGCTGTTTTAGTGGTGCCGAACTCTCGCTCTTTCCTGGGCTCCCACTGTTTTAGTAGCTCCGAACTCTCGCTCTCTCCTGGGCTCCCGCTGTTTTAGTAGTGCCGAACTCTCGCGCTCGCCTGGGCTCCCGCTGTTTTAGTCGCGCCGAACTCTTGCTCTCTCCTGGGCTCCCGCTGTTTTAGTAGTGCCGAACTCTCGCTCTCTCCTGGGCTCCCGCTGTTTTAGTAGCGCCGAACTCTCACTCTCTCCTGGGCTCCCGCTGTTTCAGTAGCTCCGAACTCTCCCTCTCTCCTGGGCTCCCGCTGTTTTAGTCGTGCCGAACTCTCGCTCTCTCCTGGGCTCCCGCTGTTTTAGTAGTGCCGAACTCTCGCTCTCTCCTGGGCTCCCGCTGTTTTAGTAGTGCCGAACTCTCGCGCTCTCCTGGGCTCCCGCTGTTTCAGTAGTGCCGAACTCTCGCTCTCTCCTGGGCTCCCGCTGTTTTAGTAGTGCCGAACTCTCGCTCTCCCCTGGGCTCCCGCTGTTTTAGTAGTGCCGAACTCTCGCTCTCTCCTGGGCTCCCGCTGTTTTAGTAGTGCCGAACTCTCGCGCTCTCCTGGGCTCCCACTGTTTTAGTAGTGCCGAACTCTCGCTCTCTCCTTAGCTCCCGCTGTTTTAGTAGTGCCGAACTCTCGCTCTCTCCTGGGCTCCCGCTGTTTTAGTAGTGCCGAACTCTCGCTCTCTCCTGTGCTCCCGATCTTTTAGTAGCTCCGAACTCTCGCTCTCTCCTGGGCTCCCGCTGTTTTAGTAGTGCCGAACTCTCGCTCTCTCCTGGGCTCCCGCTGTTTTAGTAGTGCCGAACTCTCGCTCTCTCCTGGGCTCCCGCTGTTTTAGTAGCTCCGAACTCTCGCTCTCTCCTGGGCTCCCGCTGTTTTCGTAGTGCCGAACTCTCGCTCTCTCCTGGGCTCCCGCTGTTTTAGTAGCTCTCAACTCTCGCTCTCTCCTGGGCTCCCGCTGTTTTAGTCGTGCCGAACTCTCGCTCTTTCCTGGGCTCCCACTGTTTTAGTAGCTCCGAACTCTCGCTCTCTCCTGGGCTCCCGCTGTTTTAGGAGTGCCGAACTCTCGCGCTCTCCTGGGCTCCCACTGTTTTAGTAGTGCCGAACTCTCGCTCTCTCCTGGGCTCCCGCTGTTTCAGTAGTGCCGAACTCTTGCGCTCTCCTGGGCTCCCGCTGTTTTAGTAGTGCCGAACACTCGCTCTCTCCTGGGCTCCCGCTGTTTTAGTAGTGCCGAACTCTCGCGCTCTCCTGGGCTCCTGCTGTTTTAGTAGTGCCGAAATCTCGCTCTCTCCTGGGCTCCCGCTGTTTTAGTAGTGCCGAACTCTCTCTCTCTCCTGGGCTCCCGCTGTTTTAGTAGTGCCGAACTCTCGCTCTCTCCTGGGCTCCCGCTGCTTTAGGAGTGCCAAACTCTCGCTCTCTCCTGGGCTCCCGCTGTTTTAGTAGTGCCGAACTCTCGCTCTCTCCTGGGCTCCCGCTGTTTAGTAGTGCCGAACTCTCGCTCTCTCCTGCGCTCCCGCTGTTTTAGTCGTGCCGAACTCTCGCTCTCTCCTGGGCTCCCGCTGTTTTAGTAGTACCGAACTCTCGCTCTCTCCTGGGCTCCCGCTGTTTTAGTAGTGCCGAACTCTCGCTCTCCTGGGCTCCCGCAGTTTTAGTAGTGCCGAACTCTCGCTCTCTCCTGGGCTCCCGCTGTTTTAGTAGTGCCGAACTCTCGCTCTCTCCTGGGCTCCCGCTGTTTTAGTAGTGCCGAACTCTCGCTCTATCCTGGGCTCCCGCTGTTTTAGTAGTGCCGAACTCTCGCGCTCTCTCCTGGGCCCCCACTGTTTTAGTCGTGCCGAACTCTCGCTCTCTCCTGGGCTCCCGCTGTTTTAGTACTGCCGAACTCTCGCTCTCTCCTGGGCTTCCGCTGTTTTAGTAGTGCCGAACTCTCGCTCTCTCCTGGGCTCCCGCTGTTTTAGTAGCGCCGAACTCTCGCTCCCGTGGGTCCCCGCTGTTTTAGTAGTGCCGAACTCTCGCTCTCTCCTGGGCTCCCGCTGTTTCAGTAGTGCCGAACTCTTGCGCTCTCCTGGGCTCCCGCTGTTTTAGTAGTGCCGAACACTCGCTCTCTCCTGGGCTCCCGCTGTTTTGGTAGTGCCGAACTCTCGCGCTCTCCTGGGCTCCTGCTGTTTTAGTAGTGCCGAAATCTCGCTCTCTCCTGGGCTCCCGCTGTTTTAGTAGTGCCGAACTCTCTCTCTCTCCTGGGCTCCCGCTGTTTTAGTAGTGCCGAACTCTCGCTCTCTCCTGGGCTCCCGCTGCTTTAGGAGTGCCAAACTCTCGCTCTCTCCTGGGCTCCCGCTGTTTTAGTAGTGCCGAACTCTCGCTCTCTCCTGGGCTCCCGCTGTTTAGTAGTGCCGAACTCTCGCTCTCTCCTGCGCTCCCGCTGTTTTAGTCGTGCCGAACTCTCGCTCTCTCCTGGGCTCCCGCTGTTTTAGTAGTACCGAACTCTCGCTCTCTCCTGGGCTCCCGCTGTTTTAGTAGTGCCGAACTCTCGCTCTCCTGGGCTCCCGCAGTTTTAGTAGTGCCGAACTCTCGCTCTCTCCTGGGCTCCCGCTGTTTTAGTAGTGCCGAACTCTCGCTCTCTCCTGGGCTCCCGCTGTTTTAGTAGTGCCGAACTCTCGCTCTATCCTGGGCTCCCGCTGTTTTAGTAGTGCCGAACTCTCGCGCTCTCTCCTGGGCCCCCACTGTTTTAGTCGTGCCGAACTCTCGCTCTCTCCTGGGCTCCCGCTGTTTTAGTACTGCCGAACTCTCGCTCTCTCCTGGGCTTCCGCTGTTTTAGTAGTGCCGAACTCTCGCTCTCTCCTGGGCTCCCGCTGTTTTAGTAGTGCCGAACTCTCGCTCTCTCCTGGGCTCCCGCTGTTTTAGTAGCTCCGAACTCTCGCTCCCGTGGGTCCCCGCTGTTTTAGTAGTGCCGAACTCTCGCTCTCTCCTGGGCTCCCGCTGTTTTAGTAGCTCCGAACTCTCGCTCCCATGGGGCCCCGCTGTTTTAGTTGCTCCGAACTCTCGCTCTCCTTGGCTCCCGCTGTTTTAGTAGCTCCGAACTCTCGCTCCCGTGGGACCCGCTGTTTTAGTAGCTCCGAACTCTCGCTCTCCTGGGCTCCCGCTGTTTTAGTCGCTCCGAACTCTCGCTCTCTCCTGGGCTCCCGCTGTTTTAGTAGCTCCGAACTCTCGCTCTCTCCTGGGCTCCCGCTGTTTTAGTAGCTCCGAACTCTCGCGCTCTCCTGGGCTCCCACTGTTTTAGTAGTGCCGAACTCTCGCTCTTTCCTGGGCTCCCGCTGTTTTAGTACAGCCGAACTCTCGCTCTCTCCTGGGCTTCCGCTGTTTTAGTAGTGCCGAACTCTCGCTCTCTCCTGGGCTCCCGCTGTTTTAGTAGTGCCGACCTCTCGCTCTCTCCTGGGCTCCCGCTGTTTTAGTAGCTCCGAACTCTCGCTCTCTCCTGGGCTCCCGCTGTTTTCGTAGTGCCGAACTCTCGCTCTCTCCTGGGCTCCCGCTGTTTTAGTAGCTCTCAACTCTCGCTCTCTCCTGGGCTCCCGCTGTTTTAGTGGTGCCGAACTCTCGCTCTTTCCTGGGCTCCCACTGTTTTAGTAGCTCCGAACTCTCGCTCTCTCCTGGGCTCCCGCTGTTTTAGTAGTGCCGAACTCTCGCGCTCGCCTGGGCTCCCGCTGTGTTAGTAGTGCCGAACTCTCGCTCTCTCCTGGGCTCCTGCTGTTTTAGTAGTGCCGAACTCTCGCTCTCTCCAGGGCTCCCGCTGTTTTAGTAGCGCCGAACTCTTGCTCTCTCCTGGGCTCCCGCTGTTTTAGTAGTGCCGAACTCTCGCTCTCTCCAGGGCTCCCGCTGTTTTAGTAGTGCCGAACTCTCGCTCTCTCCTGGGCTCCCGCTGTTATAGTAGCGCCGAACTCTCGCTCTCTCCTGGGCTCCCGCTGTTTTAATAGCTCCGAACTCTCGCTCTCTCCTGGGCTCCCGCTGTTTTAGTCGTGCCGAACTCTCGCTCTCTCCTGGGCTCCTGCTGTTTTAGTAGTGCCGAACTCTCGCTCTCTCCTGTGCTCCCGCTGTTTTAGTAGTGCCGAACTCTCGCGCTCTCCTGGGCTCCCGCTGTTTCAGTAGTGCCGAACTCTCGCTCTCTCCTAGGCTCCCGCTGTTTTAGTAGTGCCGAGCTCTCGCTCTCCCCTGGGCTCCCGCTGTTTTAGTAGTGCCGAACTCTCGCGCTCTCCTGGGCTCCCGCTGTTTTAGTAGTGCCGAAGTCTCGCTTTCTCCTGGGCTCCCGCTGTTTTAGTAGTGCCGAACTCTCGCTCTCTCCTGGGCTCCCGCTGTTTTAGTAGTGCCGAACTCTCGCTCTATCCTGGGCTCCCGCTGTTTTAGTAGTGCCGAACTCTCGCGCTCTCTCCTGGGCCCCCGCTGTTTTAGTAGTGCCGCACTCTCGCTCTCTCCTGGGCTCCCGCTGTTTTAGTACAGCCGAACTCTCGCTCTCTCCTGGGCTTCCGCTGTTTTAGTAGTGCCGAACTCTCGCTCTCTCCTGGGCTCCCGCTGTTTTAGTAGTGCCGACCTCTCGCTCTCTCCTGGGCTCCCGCTGTTTTAGTAGCTCCGAACTCTCGCTCTCTCCTGGGCTCCCGCTGTTTTCGTAGTGCCGAACTCTCGCTCTCTCCTGGGCTCCCGCTGTTTTAGTAGCTCTCAACTCTCGCTCTCTCCTGGGCTCCCGCTGTTTTAGTGGTGCCGAACTCTCGCTCTTTCCTGGGCTCCCACTGTTTTAGTAGCTCCGAACTCTCGCTCTCTCCTGGGCTCCCGCTGTTTTAGTAGTGCCGAACTCTCGCGCTCGCCTGGGCTCCCGCTGTGTTAGTAGTGCCGAACTCTCGCTCTCTCCTGGGCTCCTGCTGTTTTAGTAGTGCCGAACTCTCGCTCTCTCCAGGGCTCCCGCTGTTTTCGTGGCGCCGAACTCTTGCTCTCTCCTGGTCTCCCGCTGTTTTAGTAGTGCCGAACTCTCGCTCTCTCCTGGGCTCCCGCTGTTTTAGTAGCGCCGAACTCTCGCTCTCTCCTGGCCTCCCGCTGTTTTAGTAGCTCCGAACTCTCCCTCTCTCCTGGGCTCCCGCTGTTTTAGTCGTGCCGAACTCTCGCTCTCTCCTGGGCTCCCGCTGTTTTAGTAGTGCCGAACTCTCGCTCTCTCCTGGGCTCCCGCTGTTTTAGTAGTGCCGAACTCTCGCGCTCTCCTGGGCTCCCGCTGTTTCAGTAGTGCCGAACTCTCGCTCTCTCCTGGGCTCCCGCTGTTTTAGTAGTGCCGAACTCTCGCTCTCCCCTGGGCTCCCGCTGTTTTAGTAGTGCCGACCTCTCGCGCTCTCCTGGGCTCCCGCTGTTTTAGTACTGCCGAACTCGCGCTCTCTCCTGGGCTCCCGCTGTTTTAGTAGTGCCGAACTCTCGCTCTCTCCTGGGCTCCCGCTGTTTTAGTAGTGCCGAACTCTCGCGCTCTCCTGGGCTCCCACTGTTTTAGTAGTGCCGAACTCTCGCTCTCTCCTGGGCTCCCGCTGTTTTAGTCGTGCCGAACTCTCGCTCTCTCCTGGGCTCCCGCTGTTTTAGTAGTGCCGAACTCTCGCGCTCTCCTGGGCTCCCGCTGTTTTAGTGGTGCCGAACTCTCGCTCTCTCCTGGGCTCCCGCTGTTTTAGTAGTGCCGAACTCTCGCTCTCTCCTTAGCTCCCGCTGTTTTAGTAGTGCCGAACTCTCGCTCTCTCCTGGGCTCCCGCTGTTTTAGTAGTGCTGAACTCTCGCTCTCTCCTGTGCTCCCGCTCTTTTAGTAGCTCCGAACTCTCGCTCTCTCCTGGGCTCCCGCTGTTTAAGTAGTGCCGAACTCTCGCTCTCTCCTGGGCTCCCGCTGTTTTAGTAGTGCCGAACTCTCGCTCTCTCCTGGGCTCCCGCTGTTTTAGTAGCTCCGAACTCTCGCTCTCTCCTGGGCTCCCGCTGTTTTCGTAGTGCCGAACTCTCGCTCTCTCCTGGGCTCCCGCTGTTTTAGTAGCTCTCAACTCTCGCTCTCTCCTGGGCTCCCGCTGTTTTAGTCGTGCCGAACTCTCGCTCTTTCCTGGGCTCCCACTGTTTTAGTAGCTCCGAACTCTCGCTCTCTCCTGGGCTCCCGCTGTTTTAGTAGTGCCGAACTCTCGCGCTCTCCTGGGCTCCCACTGTTTTAGTAGTGCCGAACTCTCGCTCTCTCCTGGGCTCCCGCTGTTTCAGTAGTGCCGAACTCTCACTCTCTCCTAGGCTCCCGCTGTTTTAGTAGCGCCGAACTCTCGCTCTCCCCTGGGCTCCCGCTGTTTTAGTAGTGCCGAACTCTCGCGCTCTCCTGGGCTCCCGCTGTTTTAGTACTGCCGAACTCGCGCTCTCTCCTGGGCTCCCGCTGTTTTAGTAGTGCCGAACTCTCGCTCTCTCCTGGGCTCCAGCTGTTTTAGTAGTGCCGAACTCTCGCTCTCTCCTGGGCTCCCGCTGTTTTAGTAGTACCGAACTCTCGCTCTCTCCTGGGCTCCCGCTGTTTTAGTAGTGCCGAACTCTCGCTCTCCTGGGCTCCCGCTGTTTTAGTAGTGCCGAACTCTCGCTCTCTCCTGGGCTCCCACTGTTTTAGTAGTGCCGAACTCTCGCTCTCTCCTGGGCTCCCGCTGTTTTAGTAGTGCCGAACTCTCGCTCTATCCTGGGCTCCCGCTGTTTTCGTCGTGCCGAACTCTCGCGCTCTCTCCTGGGCCCCCGCTGTTTTAGTAGTGCCGAACTCTCGCTCTCTCCTGGGCTCCCGCTGTTTTAGTACTGCCGAACTCTCGCTCTCTCCTGGGCTTCCGCTGTTTTAGTAGTGCCGAACTCTCGCTCTCTCCTGGGCTCCCGCTGTTTTAGTAGCTCCGAACTCTCGCTCTCTCCTGGGCTCCCGCTGTTTTCGTAGTGCCGAACTCTCGCTCTCTGCTGGGCTCCCGCTGTTTTAGTAGCTCTCAACTCTCGCTCTCTCCTGGGCTCCCGCTGTTTTAGTGGTGCCGAACTCTCGCTCTTTCCTGGGCTCCCACTGTTTTAGTAGCTCCGAAATCTTGCTCTCTCCTGGGCTCCCGCTGTTTTAGTAGTGCCGAACTCTCACTCTCTCCTGGGCTCCCGCTGTTTTAGTAGCGCCGAACTCTCGCTCTCTCCTGGGCTCCCGCTGTTTTAGTAGTGCCGAACTCTCGCGCTCTCACCTGGGCCCCCGCTGTTTTAGTAGTGCCGAACTCTCGCTCTCTCCTGGGCTCCCGCTGTTTTAGTACTGCCGAACTCTCGCGCTCGCCTGGGCTCCCGCTGTGTTAGTAGTGCCGAACTCTCGCTCTCTCCTGGGCTCCCGCTGTTTTAGTAGTGCCGAACTCTCGCTCTCTCCAGGGCTCCCGCTGTTTTAGTAGCGCCGAACTCTTGCTCTCTCCTGGGCTCCCGCTGTTTTAGTAGTGCCGAACTCTCGCTCTCTCCTGGGCTCCCGCTGTTTTAGTCGTGCCGAACTCTCGCTCTCTCCTGGGCTCCCGCTGTTTTAGTAGTGCCGAACTCTCGCTCTCTCCTGGGCTCCCGCTGTTTTAGTAGTGCCGAACTCTCGCGCTCTCCTGGGCTCCCGCTGTTTTAGTTGTGCCGAACTCTCGCGCTCTCCTGGGCTCCCGCTGTTTTAGTACTGCCGAACTCGCGCTCTCTCCTGGACTCCCGCTGTTTTAGTAGTGCCGAACTCTCGCTCTCTCCTGGGCTCCCGCTGTTTTAGTAGTGCCGAACTCTCGCGCTCTCCTGGGCTCCCGCTGTTTTAGTAGTGCCGAACTCTCGCTCTCTCCTGGGCTCCCGCTGTTTTAGTCGTGCCGAACTCTCGCTCTCTCCTGGGCTCCCGCTGTTTTAGTAGTGCCGAACTCTCGCGCTCTCCTGGGCTCCCGCTGTTTTAGTAGTGCCGAACTCTCGCTCTCCCCTTAGCTCCCGCTGTTTTAGTAGTGCCGAACTCTCGCTCTCTCCTGGGCTCCCGCTGTTTTAGTAGCTCCGAACTCTCGCTCTGTCCTGGGCTCCCGCTGTTTTCGTAGTGCCGAACTCTCGCTCTCTCCTGGGCTCCTGCTGTTTTAGTAGCTCTCAACTCTCGCTCTCTCCTGGGCTCCCGC
The DNA here is from genome assembly GCF_052327205.1 of Somniosus microcephalus. Taxonomy (NCBI): domain Eukaryota; kingdom Metazoa; phylum Chordata; class Chondrichthyes; order Squaliformes; family Somniosidae; genus Somniosus; species Somniosus microcephalus. Next base: position 12,362,586 of record NC_141019.1, read on the forward strand.
TGTTTTAGTAGTGCCGAACTCTCGCTCTTTCCTGGGCTCCCACTGTTTTAGTAGCTCCGAACTCTCGCTCTCTCCTGGGCTCCCGCTGTTTTAGTCGTGCCGAACTCTCGCGCTCTCCTGGGCTCCCACTGTTTTAGTAGTGCCGAACTCTCGCTCTCTCCTGGGCTCCCGCTGTTTCAGTAGTGCCGAACTCTCGCGCTCTCCTGGGCTCCCGCTGTTTTAGTAGTGCCGAACTCTCGCTCTCTCCTGGGCTCCCGCTGTTTCAGTAGTGCCGAACTCTCGCGCTCTCCTGGGCTCCCGCTGTTTTAGTAGTGCCGAACTCTCGCGCTCTCCTGGGCTCCTGCTGTTTTAGTAGTGCCGAAATCTCGCTCTCTCCTGGGCTCCCGCTGTTTTTGTAGTGCCGAACTCTCACTCTCTCCTGGGCTCCCGCTGTTTTAGTAGTGCCGAACTCTCGCTCTCTCCTGGGCTCCCGCTGCTTTCGGAGTGCCAAACTCTCGCTCTCTCCTGGGCTCCCGCTGTTTTAGTAGTGCCGAACTCTCGCTCTCTCCTGGGCTCCCGCTGTTTTAGTAGTGCCGAACTCTCGCGCTCTCCTGGGCTCCTGCTGTTTTAGTAGTGCCGAAATCTCGCTCTCTCCTGGGCTCCCGCTGTTTTAGTAGTGCCGAACTCTCTCTCTCTCCTGGGCTCCCGCTGTTTTAGTAGTGCCGAACTCTCGCTCTCTCCTGGGCTCCCGCTGCTTTAGGAGTGCCAAACTCTCGCTCTCTCCTGGGCTCCCGCTGTTTTAGTAGTGCCGAACTCTCGCTCTCTCCTGGGCTCCCGCTGTTTAGTAGTGCCGAACTCTCGCTCTCTCCTGCGCTCCCGCTGTTTTAGTCGTGCCGAACTCTCGCTCTCTCCTGGGCTCCCGCTGTTTTAGTAGTACCGAACTCTCGCTCTCTCCTGGGCTCCCGCTGTTTTAGTAGTGCCGAACTCTCGCTCTCCTGGGCTCCCGCAGTTTTAGTAGTGCCGAACTCTCGCTCTCTCCTGGGCTCCCGCTGTTTTAGTAGTGCCGAACTCTCGCTCTCTCCTGGGCTCCCGCTGTTTTAGTAGTGCCGAACTCTCGCTCTATCCTGGGCTCCCGCTGTTTTAGTAGTGCCGAACTCTCGCGCTCTCTCCTGGGCCCCCACTGTTTTAGTCGTGCCGAACTCTCGCTCTCTCCTGGGCTCCCGCTGTTTTAGTACTGCCGAACTCTCGCTCTCTCCTGGGCTTCCGCTGTTTTAGTAGTGCCGAACTCTCGCTCTCTCCTGGGCTCCCGCTGTTTTAGTAGTGCCGAACTCTCGCTCTCTCCTGGGCTCCCGCTGTTTTAGTAGCTCCGAACTCTCGCTCCCGTGGGTCCCCGCTGTTTTAGTAGTGCCGAACTCTCGCTCTCTCCTGGGCTCCCGCTGTTTTAGTAGCTCCGAACTCTCGCTCCCATGGGGCCCCGCTGTTTTAGTTGCTCCGAACTCTCGCTCTCCTTGGCTCCCGCTGTTTTAGTAGCTCCGAACTCTCGCTCCCGTGGGACCCGCTGTTTTAGTAGCTCCGAACTCTCGCTCTCCTGGGCTCCCGCTGTTTTAGTCGCTCCGAACTCTCGCTCTCTCCTGGGCTCCCGCTGTTTTAGTAGCTCCGAACTCTCGCTCTCTCCTGGGCTCCCGCTGTTTTAGTAGCTCCGAACTCTCGCGCTCTCCTGGGCTCCCACTGTTTTAGTAGTGCCGAACTCTCGCTCTTTCCTGGGCTCCCGCTGTTTTAGTACAGCCGAACTCTCGCTCTCTCCTGGGCTTCCGCTGTTTTAGTAGTGCCGAACTCTCGCTCTCTCCTGGGCTCCCGCTGTTTTAGTAGTGCCGACCTCTCGCTCTCTCCTGGGCTCCCGCTGTTTTAGTAGCTCCGAACTCTCGCTCTCTCCTGGGCTCCCGCTGTTTTCGTAGTGCCGAACTCTCGCTCTCTCCTGGGCTCCCGCTGTTTTAGTAGCTCTCAACTCTCGCTCTCTCCTGGGCTCCCGCTGTTTTAGTGGTGCCGAACTCTCGCTCTTTCCTGGGCTCCCACTGTTTTAGTAGCTCCGAACTCTCGCTCTCTCCTGGGCTCCCGCTGTTTTAGTAGTGCCGAACTCTCGCGCTCGCCTGGGCTCCCGCTGTGTTAGTAGTGCCGAACTCTCGCTCTCTCCTGGGCTCCTGCTGTTTTAGTAGTGCCGAACTCTCGCTCTCTCCAGGGCTCCCGCTGTTTTAGTAGCGCCGAACTCTTGCTCTCTCCTGGGCTCCCGCTGTTTTAGTAGTGCCGAACTCTCGCTCTCTCCAGGGCTCCCGCTGTTTTAGTAGTGCCGAACTCTCGCTCTCTCCTGGGCTCCCGCTGTTATAGTAGCGCCGAACTCTCGCTCTCTCCTGGGCTCCCGCTGTTTTAATAGCTCCGAACTCTCGCTCTCTCCTGGGCTCCCGCTGTTTTAGTCGTGCCGAACTCTCGCTCTCTCCTGGGCTCCTGCTGTTTTAGTAGTGCCGAACTCTCGCTCTCTCCTAGGCTCCCGCTGTTTTAGTAGTGCCGAGCTCTCGCTCTCCCCTGGGCTCCCGCTGTTTTAGTAGTGCCGAACTCTCGCGCTCTCCTGGGCTCCCGCTGTTTTAGTAGTGCCGAAGTCTCGCTTTCTCCTGGGCTCCCGCTGTTTTAGTAGTGCCGAACTCTCGCTCTCTCCTGGGCTCCCGCTGTTTTAGTAGTGCCGAACTCTCGCTCTATCCTGGGCTCCCGCTGTTTTAGTAGTGCCGAACTCTCGCGCTCTCTCCTGGGCCCCCGCTGTTTTAGTAGTGCCGCACTCTCGCTCTCTCCTGGGCTCCCGCTGTTTTAGTACAGCCGAACTCTCGCTCTCTCCTGGGCTTCCGCTGTTTTAGTAGTGCCGAACTCTCGCTCTCTCCTGGGCTCCCGCTGTTTTAGTAGTGCCGACCTCTCGCTCTCTCCTGGGCTCCCGCTGTTTTAGTAGCTCCGAACTCTCGCTCTCTCCTGGGCTCCCGCTGTTTTCGTAGTGCCGAACTCTCGCTCTCTCCTGGGCTCCCGCTGTTTTAGTAGCTCTCAACTCTCGCTCTCTCCTGGGCTCCCGCTGTTTTAGTGGTGCCGAACTCTCGCTCTTTCCTGGGCTCCCACTGTTTTAGTAGCTCCGAACTCTCGCTCTCTCCTGGGCTCCCGCTGTTTTAGTAGTGCCGAACTCTCGCGCTCGCCTGGGCTCCCGCTGTGTTAGTAGTGCCGAACTCTCGCTCTCTCCTGGGCTCCTGCTGTTTTAGTAGTGCCGAACTCTCGCTCTCTCCAGGGCTCCCGCTGTTTTCGTGGCGCCGAACTCTTGCTCTCTCCTGGTCTCCCGCTGTTTTAGTAGTGCCGAACTCTCGCTCTCTCCTGGGCTCCCGCTGTTTTAGTAGCGCCGAACTCTCGCTCTCTCCTGGCCTCCCGCTGTTTTAGTAGCTCCGAACTCTCCCTCTCTCCTGGGCTCCCGCTGTTTTAGTCGTGCCGAACTCTCGCTCTCTCCTGGGCTCCCGCTGTTTTAGTAGTGCCGAACTCTCGCTCTCTCCTGGGCTCCCGCTGTTTTAGTAGTGCCGAACTCTCGCGCTCTCCTGGGCTCCCGCTGTTTCAGTAGTGCCGAACTCTCGCTCTCTCCTGGGCTCCCGCTGTTTTAGTAGTGCCGAACTCTCGCTCTCCCCTGGGCTCCCGCTGTTTTAGTAGTGCCGACCTCTCGCGCTCTCCTGGGCTCCCGCTGTTTTAGTACTGCCGAACTCGCGCTCTCTCCTGGGCTCCCGCTGTTTTAGTAGTGCCGAACTCTCGCTCTCTCCTGGGCTCCCGCTGTTTTAGTAGTGCCGAACTCTCGCGCTCTCCTGGGCTCCCACTGTTTTAGTAGTGCCGAACTCTCGCTCTCTCCTGGGCTCCCGCTGTTTTAGTCGTGCCGAACTCTCGCTCTCTCCTGGGCTCCCGCTGTTTTAGTAGTGCCGAACTCTCGCGCTCTCCTGGGCTCCCGCTGTTTTAGTGGTGCCGAACTCTCGCTCTCTCCTGGGCTCCCGCTGTTTTAGTAGTGCCGAACTCTCGCTCTCTCCTTAGCTCCCGCTGTTTTAGTAGTGCCGAACTCTCGCTCTCTCCTGGGCTCCCGCTGTTTTAGTAGTGCTGAACTCTCGCTCTCTCCTGTGCTCCCGCTCTTTTAGTAGCTCCGAACTCTCGCTCTCTCCTGGGCTCCCGCTGTTTAAGTAGTGCCGAACTCTCGCTCTCTCCTGGGCTCCCGCTGTTTTAGTAGTGCCGAACTCTCGCTCTCTCCTGGGCTCCCGCTGTTTTAGTAGCTCCGAACTCTCGCTCTCTCCTGGGCTCCCGCTGTTTTCGTAGTGCCGAACTCTCGCTCTCTCCTGGGCTCCCGCTGTTTTAGTAGCTCTCAACTCTCGCTCTCTCCTGGGCTCCCGCTGTTTTAGTCGTGCCGAACTCTCGCTCTTTCCTGGGCTCCCACTGTTTTAGTAGCTCCGAACTCTCGCTCTCTCCTGGGCTCCCGCTGTTTTAGTAGTGCCGAACTCTCGCGCTCTCCTGGGCTCCCACTGTTTTAGTAGTGCCGAACTCTCGCTCTCTCCTGGGCTCCCGCTGTTTCAGTAGTGCCGAACTCTCACTCTCTCCTAGGCTCCCGCTGTTTTAGTAGCGCCGAACTCTCGCTCTCCCCTGGGCTCCCGCTGTTTTAGTAGTGCCGAACTCTCGCGCTCTCCTGGGCTCCCGCTGTTTTAGTACTGCCGAACTCGCGCTCTCTCCTGGGCTCCCGCTGTTTTAGTAGTGCCGAACTCTCGCTCTCTCCTGGGCTCCAGCTGTTTTAGTAGTGCCGAACTCTCGCTCTCTCCTGGGCTCCCGCTGTTTTAGTAGTACCGAACTCTCGCTCTCTCCTGGGCTCCCGCTGTTTTAGTAGTGCCGAACTCTCGCTCTCCTGGGCTCCCGCTGTTTTAGTAGTGCCGAACTCTCGCTCTCTCCTGGGCTCCCACTGTTTTAGTAGTGCCGAACTCTCGCTCTCTCCTGGGCTCCCGCTGTTTTAGTAGTGCCGAACTCTCGCTCTATCCTGGGCTCCCGCTGTTTTCGTCGTGCCGAACTCTCGCGCTCTCTCCTGGGCCCCCGCTGTTTTAGTAGTGCCGAACTCTCGCTCTCTCCTGGGCTCCCGCTGTTTTAGTACTGCCGAACTCTCGCTCTCTCCTGGGCTTCCGCTGTTTTAGTAGTGCCGAACTCTCGCTCTCTCCTGGGCTCCCGCTGTTTTAGTAGTGCCGAACTCTCGCTCTCTCCTGGGCTCCCGCTGTTTTAGTAGCTCCGAACTCTCGCTCTCTCCTGGGCTCCCGCTGTTTTCGTAGTGCCGAACTCTCGCTCTCTGCTGGGCTCCCGCTGTTTTAGTAGCTCTCAACTCTCGCTCTCTCCTGGGCTCCCGCTGTTTTAGTGGTGCCGAACTCTCGCTCTTTCCTGGGCTCCCACTGTTTTAGTAGCTCCGAAATCTTGCTCTCTCCTGGGCTCCCGCTGTTTTAGTAGTGCCGAACTCTCACTCTCTCCTGGGCTCCCGCTGTTTTAGTAGCGCCGAACTCTCGCTCTCTCCTGGGCTCCCGCTGTTTTAGTAGTGCCGAACTCTCGCGCTCTCACCTGGGCCCCCGCTGTTTTAGTAGTGCCGAACTCTCGCTCTCTCCTGGGCTCCCGCTGTTTTAGTACTGCCGAACTCTCGCGCTCGCCTGGGCTCCCGCTGTGTTAGTAGTGCCGAACTCTCGCTCTCTCCTGGGCTCCCGCTGTTTTAGTAGTGCCGAACTCTCGCTCTCTCCAGGGCTCCCGCTGTTTTAGTAGCGCCGAACTCTTGCTCTCTCCTGGGCTCCCGCTGTTTTAGTAGTGCCGAACTCTCGCTCTCTCCTGGGCTCCCGCTGTTTTAGTAGCGCCGAACTCTCGCTCTCTCCTGGGCTCCCGCTGTTTTAGTAGCTCCGAACTCTCCCTCTCTCCTGGGCTCCCGCTGTTTTAGTCGTGCCGAACTCTCGCTCTCTCCTGGGCTCCCGCTGTTTTAGTAGTGCCGAACTCTCGCTCTCTCCTGGGCTCCCGCTGTTTTAGTAGTGCCGAACTCTCGCGCTCTCCTGGGCTCCCGCTGTTTTAGTTGTGCCGAACTCTCGCGCTCTCCTGGGCTCCCGCTGTTTTAGTACTGCCGAACTCGCGCTCTCTCCTGGACTCCCGCTGTTTTAGTAGTGCCGAACTCTCGCTCTCTCCTGGGCTCCCGCTGTTTTAGTAGTGCCGAACTCTCGCGCTCTCCTGGGCTCCCGCTGTTTTAGTAGTGCCGAACTCTCGCTCTCTCCTGGGCTCCCGCTGTTTTAGTCGTGCCGAACTCTCGCTCTCTCCTGGGCTCCCGCTGTTTTAGTAGTGCCGAACTCTCGCGCTCTCCTGGGCTCCCGCTGTTTTAGTAGTGCCGAACTCTCGCTCTCCCCTTAGCTCCCGCTGTTTTAGTAGTGCCGAACTCTCGCTCTCTCCTGGGCTCCCGCTGTTTTAGTAGCTCCGAACTCTCGCTCTGTCCTGGGCTCCCGCTGTTTTCGTAGTGCCGAACTCTCGCTCTCTCCTGGGCTCCTGCTGTTTTAGTAGCTCTCAACTCTCGCTCTCTCCTGGGCTCCCGCTGTTTTAGTAGTGCCGAACTCTCGCTCTTTCCTGGGCTCCCACTGTTTTAGTAGCTCCGAACTCTCGCTCTCTCCTGGGCTCCCGCTGTTTTAGTCGTGCCGAACTCTCGCGCTCTCCTGGGCTCCCACTGTTTTAGTAGTGCCGAACTCTCGCTCTCTCCTGGGCTCCCGCTGTTTCAGTAGTGCCGAACTCTCGCGCTCTCCTGGGCTCCCGCTGTTTTAGTAGTGCCGAACTCTCGCTCTCTCCTGGGCTCCCGCTGTTTCAGTAGTGCCGAACTCTCGCGCTCTCCTGGGCTCCCGCTGTTTTAGTAGTGCCGAACTCTCGCGCTCTCCTGGGCTCCTGCTGTTTTAGTAGTGCCGAAATCTCGCTCTCTCCTGGGCTCCCGCTGTTTTTGTAGTGCCGAACTCTCACTCTCTCCTGGGCTCCCGCTGTTTTAGTAGTGCCGAACTCTCGCTCTCTCCTGGGCTCCCGCTGCTTTCGGAGTGCCAAACTCTCGCTCTCTCCTGGGCTCCCGCTGTTTTAGTAGTGCCGAACTCTCGCTCTCTCCTGGGCTCCCGCTGTTTTAGTAGTGCCGAACTCTCGCTCTCTCCTGGGCTCCCGCTGTTTTAGGAGTGCCGAACTCTCGCTCTCTCCTCGGCTCCCGCTGTTTTAGTAGTGCCGAACTCTCGCGCTCTCCTGGGCTCCCGCTGTTTCAGTAGTGCCGAACTCTCGCTCTCTCCTGGGCTCCCGCTGTTTTAGCAGTGCCGAACTCTCGCTCTCCCCTGGGCTCCCGCTGTTTTAGTAGTGCCGAACTCTCGCGCTCTCCTGGGCTCCCGCTGTTTTAGTACTGCCGAACTCGCGCTCTCTCCTGGGCTCCCGCTGTTTTAGTAGAGCCGAACTCTCGCTCTCTCCTGGGCTCCCGCTGTTTTAGTCGTGCCGAACTCTCGCTCTCTCCTGGGCTCCCGCTGTTTTAGTAGCACCGAACTCTCGCGCTCTCTCCTGGGCTCCCGCTGTTTTAGTAGTGCCGAACTCTCGCTCTCCTGGGCTCCCGCTGTTTTAGTAGTGCCGAACTCTCGCTCTCTCCTGGGCTCCCGCTGTTTTAGTAGTGCCGAACTCTCGCTCTCCCCTGGGCTCCCGCTGTTTTAGTTGTGCCGAACTCTCGCGCTCTCCTGGGCTCCCACTGTTTTAGTAGTGCCGAACTCTCGCTCTCTCCTGGGCTCCCGCTGTTTTAGTCGTGCCGAACTCTCGCTCTCTCCTGGGCTCCCGCTGTTTTAGTAGTGCCGAACTCTCGCTCTCTCCAGGGCTCCCGCTGTTTTAGTAGTGCCGAACTCTCGCTCTCTCCTGGGCTCCCGCTGTTATAGTAGCGCCGAACTCTCGCTCTCTCCTGGGCTCCCGCTGTTTTAATAGCTCCGAACTCTCGCTCTCTCCTGGGCTCCCGCTGTTTTAGTCGTGCCGAACTCTCGCTCTCTCCTGGGCTCCTGCTGTTTTAGTAGTGCCGAACTCTCGCTCTCTCCTGGGCTCCCGCTGTTTTAGTAGTGCCGAACTCTCGCGCTCTCCTGGGCTCCCGCTGTTTCAGTAGTGCCGCACTCTCGCTCTCTCCTAGGCTCCCGCTGTTTTAGTAGTGCCGAACTCTCGCGCTCTCTCCTGGGCCCCCGCTGTTTTAGTAGTGCCGCACTCTCGCTCTCTCCTGGGCTCCCGCTGTTTTAGTACAGCCGAACTCTCGCTCTCTCCTGGGCTTCCGCTGTTTTAGTAGTGCCGAACTCTCGCTCTCTCCTGGGCTCCCGCTGTTTTAGTAGTGCCGACCTCTCGCTCTCTCCTGGGCTCCCGCTGTTTTAGTAGCTCCGAACTCTCGCTCTCTCCTGGGCTCCCGCTGTTTTCGTAGTGCCGAACTCTCGCTCTCTCCTGGGCTCCCGCTGTTTTAGTAGCTCTCAACTCTCGCTCTCTCCTGGGCTCCCGCTGTTTTAGTGGTGCCGAACTCTCGCTCTTTCCTGGGCTCCCACTGTTTTAGTAGCTCCGAACTCTCGCTCTCTCCTGGGCTCCCGCTGTTTTAGTAGTGCCGAACTCTCGCGCTCGCCTGGGCTCCCGCTGTGTTAGTAGTGCCGAACTCTCGCTCTCTCCTGGGCTCCTGCTGTTTTAGTAGTGCCGAACTCTCGCTCTCTCCAGGGCTCCCGCTGTTTTCGTGGCGCCGAACTCTTGCTCTCTCCTGGTCTCCCGCTGTTTTAGTAGTGCCGAACTCTCGCTCTCTCCTGGGCTCCCGCTGTTTTAGTAGCGCCGAACTCTCGCTCTCTCCTGGCCTCCCGCTGTTTTAGTAGCTCCGAACTCTCCCTCTCTCCTGGGCTCCCGCTGTTTTAGTCGTGCCGAACTCTCGCTCTCTCCTGGGCTCCCGCTGTTTTAGTAGTGCCGAACTCTCGCTCTCTCCTGGGCTCCCGCTGTTTTAGTAGTGCCGAACTCTCGCGCTCTCCTGGGCTCCCGCTGTTTCAGTAGTGCCGAACTCTCGCTCTCTCCTGGGCTCCCGCTGTTTTAGTAGTGCCGAACTCTCGCTCTCCCCTGGGCTCCCGCTGTTTTAGTAGTGCCGACCTCTCGCGCTCTCCTGGGCTCCCGCTGTTTTAGTACTGCCGAACTCGCGCTCTCTCCTGGGCTCCCGCTGTTTTAGTAGTGCCGAACTCTCGCTCTCTCCTGGGCTCCCGCTGTTTTAGTAGTGCCGAACTCTCGCGCTCTCCTGGGCTCCCACTGTTTTAGTAGTGCCGAACTCTCGCTCTCTCCTGGGCTCCCGCTGTTTTAGTCGTGCCGAACTCTCGCTCTCTCCTGGGCTCCCGCTGTTTTAGTAGTGCCGAACTCTCGCGCTCTCCTGGGCTCCCGCTGTTTTAGTGGTGCCGAACTCTCGCTCTCTCCTGGGCTCCCGCTGTTTTAGTAGTGCCGAACTCTCGCTCTCTCCTTAGCTCCCGCTGTTTTAGTAGTGCCGAACTCTCGCTCTCTCCTGGGCTCCCGCTGTTTTAGTAGTGCTGAACTCTCGCTCTCTCCTGTGCTCCCGCTCTTTTAGTAGCTCCGAACTCTCGCTCTCTCCTGGGCTCCCGCTGTTTAAGTAGTGCCGAACTCTCGCTCTCTCCTGGGCTCCCGCTGTTTTAGTAGTGCCGAACTCTCGCTCTCTCCTGGGCTCCCGCTGTTTTAGTAGCTCCGAACTCTCGCTCTCTCCTGGGCTCCCGCTGTTTTCGTAGTGCCGAACTCTCGCTCTCTCCTGGGCTCCCGCTGTTTTAGTAGCTCTCAACTCTCGCTCTCTCCTGGGCTCCCGCTGTTTTAGTCGTGCCGAACTCTCGCTCTTTCCTGGGCTCCCACTGTTTTAGTAGCTCCGAACTCTCGCTCTCTCCTGGGCTCCCGCTGTTTTAGTAGTGCCGAACTCTCGCGCTCTCCTGGGCTCCCACTGTTTTAGTGGTGCCGAACTCTCGCTCTCTCCTGGGCTCCCGCTGTTTCAGTAGTGCCGAACTCTCACTCTCTCCTAGGCTCCCGCTGTTTTAGTAGCGCCGAACTCTCGCTCTCCCCTGGGCTCCCGCTGTTTTAGTAGTGCCGAACTCTCGCGCTCTCCTGGGCTCCCGCTGTTTTAGTACTGCCGAACTCGCGCTCTCTCCTGGGCTCCCGCTGTTTTAGTAGTGCCGAACTCTCGCTCTCTCCTGGGCTCCAGCTGTTTTAGTAGTGCCGAACTCTCGCTCTCTCCTGGGCTCCCGCTGTTTTAGTAGTACCGAACTCTCGCTCTCTCCTGGGCTCCCGCTGTTTTAGTAGTGCCGAACTCTCGCTCTCCTGGGCTCCCGCTGTTTTAGTAGTGCCGAACTCTCGCTCTCTCCTGGGCTCCCACTGTTTTAGTAGTGCCGAACTCTCGCTCTCTCCTGGGCTCCCGCTGTTTTAGTAGTGCCGAACTCTCGCTCTATCCTGGGCTCCCGCTGTTTTCGTCGTGCCGAACTCTCGCGCTCTCTCCTGGGCCCCCGCTGTTTTAGTAGTGCCGAACTCTCGCTCTCTCCTGGGCTCCCGCTGTTTTAGTACTGCCGAACTCTCGCTCTCTCCTGGGCTTCCGCTGTTTTAGTAGTGCCGAACTCTCGCTCTCTCCTGGGCTCCCGCTGTTTTAGTAGTGCCGAACTCTCGCTCTCTCCTGGGCTCCCGCTGTTTTAGTAGCTCCGAACTCTCGCTCTCTCCTGGGCTCCCGCTGTTTTCGTAGTGCCGAACTCTCGCTCTCTGCTGGGCTCCCGCTGTTTTAGTAGCTCTCAACTCTCGCTCTCTCCTGGGCTCCCGCTGTTTTAGTGGTGCCGAACTCTCGCTCTTTCCTGGGCTCCCACTGTTTTAGTAGCTCCGAAATCTTGCTCTCTCCTGGGCTCCCGCTGTTTTAGTAGTGCCGAACTCTCGCTCTCTCCTGGGCTCCCGCTGTTTTAGTAGCGCCGAACTCTCGCTCTCTCCTGGGCTCCCGCTGTTTTAGTAGTGCCGAACTCTCGCGCTCTCACCTGGGCCCCCGCTGTTTTAGTAGTGCCGAACTCTCGCTCTCTCCTGGGCTCCCGCTGTTTTAGTACTGCCGAACTCTCGCGCTCGCCTGGGCTCCCGCTGTGTTAGTAGTGCCGAACTCTCGCTCTCTCCTGGGCTCCCGCTGTTTTAGTAGTGCCGAACTCTCGCTCTCTCCAGGGCTCCCGCTGTTTTAGTAGCGCCGAACTCTTGCTCTCTCCTGGGCTCCCGCTGTTTTAGTAGTGCCGAACTCTCGCTCTCTCCTGGGCTCCCGCTGTTTTAGTAGCGCCGAACTCTCGCTCTCTCCTGGGCTCCCGCTGTTTTAGTAGCTCCGAACTCTCCCTCTCTCCTGGGCTCCCGCTGTTTTAGTCGTGCCGAACTCTCGCTCTCTCCTGGGCTCCCGCTGTTTTAGTAGTGCCGAACTCTCGCTCTCTCCTGGGCTCCCGCTGTTTTAGTAGTGCCGAACTCTCGCGCTCTCCTGGGCTCCCGCTGTTTTAGTTGTGCCGAACTCTCGCGCTCTCCTGGGCTCCCGCTGTTTTAGTACTGCCGAACTCGCGCTCTCTCCTGGACTCCCGCTGTTTTAGTAGTGCCGAACTCTCGCTCTCTCCTGGGCTCCCGCTGTTTTAGTAGTGCCGAACTCTCGCGCTCTCCTGGGCTCCCGCTGTTTTAGTAGTGCCGAACTCTCGCTCTCTCCTGGGCTCCCGCTGTTTTAGTCGTGCCGAACTCTCGCTCTCTCCTGGGCTCCCGCTGTTTTAGTAGTGCCGAACTCTCGCGCTCTCCTGGGCTCCCGCTGTTTTAGTAGTGCCGAACTCTCGCTCTCCCCTTAGCTCCCGCTGTTTTAGTAGTGCCGAACTCTCGCTCTCTCCTGGGCTCCCGCTGTTTTAGTAGCTCCGAACTCTCGCTCTGTCCTGGGCTCCCGCTGTTTTCGTAGTGCCGAACTCTCGCTCTCTCCTGGGCTCCTGCTGTTTTAGTAGCTCTCAACTCTCGCTCTCTCCTGGGCTCCCGCTGTTTTAGTAGTGCCGAACTCTCGCTCTTTCCTGGGCTCCCACTGTTTTAGTAGCTCCGAACTCTCGCTCTCTCCTGGGCTCCCGCTGTTTTAGTCGTGCCGAACTCTCGCGCTCTCCTGGGCTCCCACTGTTTTAGTAGTGCCGAACTCTCGCTCTCTCCTGGGCTCCCGCTGTTTCAGTAGTGCCGAACTCTCGCGCTCTCCTGGGCTCCCGCTGTTTTAGTAGTGCCGAACTCTCGCTCTCTCCTGGGCTCCCGCTGTTTCAGTAGTGCCGAACTCTCGCGCTCTCCTGGGCTCCCGCTGTTTTAGTAGTGCCGAACTCTCGCGCTCTCCTGGGCTCCTGCTGTTTTAGTAGTGCCGAAATCTCGCTCTCTCCTGGGCTCCCGCTGTTTTTGTAGTGCCGAACTCTCACTCTCTCCTGGGCTCCCGCTGTTTTAGTAGTGCCGAACTCTCGCTCTCTCCTGGGCTCCCGCTGCTTTCGGAGTGCCAAACTCTCGCTCTCTCCTGGGCTCCCGCTGTTTTAGTAGTGCCGAACTCTCGCTCTCTCCTGGGCTCCCGCTGTTTTAGTAGTGCCGAACTCTCGCTCTCTCCTGGGCTCCCGCTGTTTTAGGAGTGCCGAACTCTCGCTCTCTCCTCGGCTCCCGCTGTTTTAGTAGTGCCGAACTCTCGCGCTCTCCTGGGCTCCCGCTGTTTCAGTAGTGCCGAACTCTCGCTCTCTCCTGGGCTCCCGCTGTTTTAGCAGTGCCGAACTCTCGCTCTCCCCTGGGCTCCCGCTGTTTTAGTAGTGCCGAACTCTCGCGCTCTCCTGGGCTCCCGCTGTTTTAGTACTGCCGAACTCGCGCTCTCTCCTGGGCTCCCGCTGTTTTAGTAGAGCCGAACTCTCGCTCTCTCCTGGGCTCCCGCTGTTTTAGTCGTGCCGAACTCTCGCTCTCTCCTGGGCTCCCGCTGTTTTAGTAGCACCGAACTCTCGCGCTCTCTCCTGGGCTCCCGCTGTTTTAGTAGTGCCGAACTCTCGCTCTCCTGGGCTCCCGCTGTTTTAGTAGTGCCGAACTCTCGCTCTCTCCTGGGCTCCCGCTGTTTTAGTAGTGCCGAACTCTCGCTCTCCCCTGGGCTCCCGCTGTTTTAGTTGTGCCGAACTCTCGCGCTCTCCTGGGCTCCCACTGTTTTAGTAGTGCCGAACTCTCGCTCTCTCCTGGGCTCCCGCTGTTTTAGTCGTGCCGAACTCTCGCTCTCTCCTGGGCTCCCGCTGTTTTAGTAGTGCCGAACTCTCGCGCTCTCCTGGGCTCCCGCTGTTTTAGTGGTGCCGAACTCTCGCTCTCTCCTGGGCTCCCGCTGTTTTAGTAGTGCCGAACTCTCGCTCTCTCCTTAGCTCCCGCTGTTTTAGTAGTGCCGAACTCTCGCTCTCTCCTGGGCTCCCGCTGTTTTAGTAGTGCTGAACTCTCGCTCTCTCCTGTGCTCCCGCTCTTTTAGTAGCTCCGAACTCTCGCTCTCTCCTGGGCTCCCGCTGTTTAAGTAGTGCCGAACTCTCGCTCTCTCCTGGGCTCCCGCTGTTTTAGTAGTGCCGAACTCTCGCTCTCTCCTGGGCTCCCGCTGTTTTAGTAGCTCCGAACTCTCGCTCTCTCCTGGGCTCCCGCTGTTTTCGTAGTGCCGAACTCTCGCTCTCTCCTGGGCTCCCGCTGTTTTAGTAGCTCTCAACTCTCGCTCTCTCCTGGGCTCCCGCTGTTTTAGTAGTGCCGAACTCTCGCTCTTTCCTGGGCTCCCACTGTTTTAGTAGCTCCGAACTCTCGCTCTCTCCTGGGCTCCCGCTGTTTTAGTAGTGCCGAACTCTCGCGCTCTCCTGGGCTCCCACTGTTTTAGTAGTGCCGAACTCTCGCTCTCTCCTGGGCTCCCGCTGTTTCAGTAGTGCCGAACTCTCACTCTCTCCTAGGCTCCCGCTGTTTTAGTAGCGCCGAACTCTCGCTCTCCCCTGGGCTCCCACTGTTTTAGTAGTGCCGAACTCTCGCGCTCTCGTGGGCTCCCGCTGTTTTAGTACTGCCGAACTCGCGCTCTCTCCTGGGCTCCCGCTGTTTTAGTAGTGCCGAACTCTCGCTCTCTCCTGGGCTCCAGCTGTTTTAGTAGTGCCGAACTCTCGCTCTCTCCTGGGCTCCCGCTGTTTTAGTAGTACCGAACTCTCGCTCTCTCCTGGGCTCCCGCTGTTTTAGTAGTGCCGAACTCTCGCTCTCCTGGGCTCCCGCTGTTTTAGTAGTGCCGAACTCTCGCTCTCTCCTGGGCTCCCACTGTTTTAGTAGTGCCGAACTCTCGCTCTCTCCTGGGCTCCCGCTGTTTTAGTAGTGCCGAACTCTCGCTCTATCCTGGGCTCCCGCTGTTTTCGTCGTGCCGAACTCTCGCGCTCTCTCCTGGGCCCCCGCTGTTTTAGTAGTGCCGAACTCTCGCTCTCTCCTGGGCTTCCGCTGTTTTAGTAGTGCCGAACTCTCGCTCTCTCCTGGGCTCCCGCTGTTTTAGTAGTGCCGAACTCTCGCTCTCTCCTGGGCTCCCGCTGTTTTAGTAGCTCCGAACTCTCGCTCTCTCCTGGGCTCCCGCTGTTTTCGTAGTGCCGAACTCTCGCTCTCTGCTGGGCTCCCGCTGTTTTAGTAGCTCTCAACTCTCGCTCTCTCCTGGGCTCCCGCTGTTTTAGTGGTGCCGAACTCTCGCTCTTTCCTGGGCTCCCACTGTTTTAGCAGCTCCGAAATCTTGCTCTCTCCTGGGCTCCCGCTGTTTTAGTAGTGCCGAACACTCGCTCTCTCCTGGGCTCCCGCTGTTTTAGTAGCGCCGAACTCTCGCTCTCTCCTGGGCTCCCGCTGTTTTAGTAGTGCCGAACTCTCGCGCTCTCACCTGGGCCCCCGCTGTTTTAGTAGTGCCGAACTCTCGCTCTCTCCTGGGCTCCCGCTGTTTTAGTACTGCCGAACTCTCGCGCTCGCCTGGGCTCCCGCTGTGTTAGTAGTGCCGAACTCTCGCTCTCTCCTGGGCTCCCGCTGTTTTAGTAGTGCCGAACTCTCGCTCTCTCCAGGGCTCCCGCTGTTTTAGTAGCGCCGAACTCTTGCTCTCTCCTGGGCTCCCGCTGTTTTAGTAGTGCCGAACTCTCGCTCTCTCCTGGGCTCCCGCTGTTTTAGTAGCGCCGAACTCTCGCTCTCTCCTGGGCTCCCGCTGTTTTAGTAGCTCCGAACTCTCCCTCTCTCCTGGGCTCCCGCTGTTTTAGTCGTGCCGAACTCTCGCTCTCTCTTGGGCTCCCGCTGTTTTAGTAGTGCCGAACTCTCGCTCTCTCCTGGGCTCCCGCTGTTTTAGTAGTGCCGAACTCTCGCGCTCTCCTGGGCTCCCGCTGTTTTAGTTGTGCCGAACTCTCGCGCTCTCCTGGGCTCCCGCTGTTTTAGTACTGCCGAACTCGCGCTCTCTCCTGGACTCCCGCTGTTTTAGTAGTGCCGAACTCTCGCTCTCTCCTGGGCTCCCGCTGTTTTAGTAGTGCCGAACTCTCGCGCTCTCCTGGGCTCCCGCTGTTTTAGTAGTGCCGAACTCTCGCTCTCTCCTGGGCTCCCGCTGTTTTAGTCGTGCCGAACTCTCGCTCTCTCCTGGGCTCCCGCTGTTTTAGTAGTGCCGAACTCTCGCGCTCTCCTGGGCTCCCGCTGTTTTAGTAGTGCCGAACTCTCGCTCTCTCCTGGGCTCCCGCTGTTTTAGTAGTGCCGAACTCTCGCTCTCTCCTGGGCTCCCGCTGTTTTAGTAGCTCCGAACTCTCGCTCTGTCCTGGGCTCCCGCTGTTTTCGTAGTGCCGAACTCTCGCTCTCTCCTGGGCTCCTGCTGTTTTAGTAGCTCTCAACTCTCGCTCTCTCCTGGGCTCCCGCTGTTTTAGTAGTGCCGAACTCTCGCTCTTTCCTGGGCTCCCACTGTTTTAGTAGCTCCGAACTCTCGCTCTCTCCTGGGCTCCCGCTGTTTTAGTCGTTCCGAACTCTCGCGCTCTCCTGGGCTCCCACTGTTTTAGTAGTGCCGAACTCTCGCTCTCTCCTGGGCTCCCGCTGTTTCAGTAGTGCCGAACTCTCGCGCTCTCCTGGGCTCCCGCTGTTTTAGTAGTGCCGAACTCTCGCTCTCTCCTGGGCTCCCGCTGTTTTAGTAGTGCCGAACTCTCGCGCTCTCCTGGGCTCCTGCTGTTTTAGTAGTGCCGAAATCTCGCTCTCTCCTGGGCTCCCGCTGTTTTAGTAGTGCCGAACTCTCACTCTCTCCTGGGCTCCCGCTGTTTTAGTAGTGCCGAACTCTCGCTCTCTCCTGGGCTCCCGCTGCTTTCGGAGTGCCAAACTCTCGCTCTCTCCTGGGCTCCCGCTGTTTTAGTAGTGCCGAACTCTCGCTCTCTCCTGGGCTCCCGCTGTTTTAGTAGTGCCGAACTCTCGCTCTCTCCTGGGCTCCCGCTGTTTTAGGAGTGCCGAACTCTCGCTCTCTCCTGGGCTCCTGCTGTTTTAGTAGCTCTCAACTCTCGCTCTCTCCTGGGCTCCCGCTGTTTTAGTAGTGCCGAACTCTCGCTCTTTCCTGGGCTCCCACTGTTTTAGTAGCTCCGAACTCTCGCTCTCTCCTGGGCTCCCGCTGTTTTAGTCGTTCCGAACTCTCGCGCTCTCCTGGGCTCCCACTGTTTTAGTAGTGCCGAACTCTCGCTCTCTCCTGGGCTCCCGCTGTTTCAGTAGTGCCGAACTCTCGCGCTCTCCTGGGCTCCCGCTGTTTTAGTAGTGCCGAACTCTCGCTCTCTCCTGGGCTCCCGCTGTTTTAGTAGTGCCGAACTCTCGCGCTCTCCTGGGCTCCTGCTGTTTTAGTAGTGCCGAAATCTCGCTCTCTCCTGGGCTCCCGCTGTTTTAGTAGTGCCGAACTCTCACTCTCTCCTGGGCTCCCGCTGTTTTAGTAGTGCCGAACTCTCGCTCTCTCCTGGGCTCCCGCTGCTTTCGGAGTGCCAAACTCTCGCTCTCTCCTGGGCTCCCGCTGTTTTAGTAGTGCCGAACTCTCGCTCTCTCCTGGGCTCCCGCTGTTTTAGTAGTGCCGAACTCTCGCTCTCTCCTGGGCTCCCGCTGTTTTAGGAGTGCCGAACTCTCGCTCTCTCCTGGGCTCCCGCTGTTTTAGTAGTGCCGAACTCTCGCGCTCTCCTGGGCTCCCGCTGTTTCAGTAGTGCCGAACTCTCGCTCTCTCCTGGGCTCCCGCTGTTTTAGCAGTGCCGAACTCTCGCTCTCCCCTGGGCTCCCGCTGTTTTAGTAGTGCCGAACTCTCGCGCTCTCCTGGGCTCCCGCTGTTTTAGTACTGCCGAACTCGCGCTCTCTCCTGGGCTCCCGCTGTTTTAGTAGTGCCGAACTCTCGCTCTCTCCTGGGCTCCCGCTGTTTTAGTCGTGCCGAACTCTCGCTCTCTCCTGGGCTCCCGCTGTTTTAGTAGCACCGAACTCTCGCGCTCTCTCCTGGGCTCCCGCTGTTTTAGTAGTGCCGAACTCTCGCTCTCCTGGGCTCCCGCTGTTTTAGTAGTGCCGAACTCTCGCTCTCTCCTGGGCTCCCGCTGTTTTAGTAGTGCCGAACTCTCGCTCTCTCCTGGGCTCCCGCTGTTTTAGTAGTGCCGAACTCTCGCTCTATCCTGGGCTCCCGCTGTTTTAGTCGTGCCGAACTCTCGCGCTCTCTCCTGGGCCCCCGCTGTTTTAGTCGTGCCGAACTCTCGCTCTCTCCTGGGCTCCCGCTGTTTTAGTACTACCGAACTCTCGCTCTCTCCTGGGCTTCCGCTGTTTTAGTAGTGCCGAACTCTCGCTCTCTCCTGGGCTCCCGCTGTTTTAGTAGTGCCGAACTCTCGCTCTCTCCTGGGCTCCCGCTGT
Source organism: Somniosus microcephalus (assembly GCF_052327205.1). Classification (NCBI taxonomy): domain Eukaryota; kingdom Metazoa; phylum Chordata; class Chondrichthyes; order Squaliformes; family Somniosidae; genus Somniosus; species Somniosus microcephalus. The sequence goes on from NC_141019.1 coordinate 12,380,520, forward strand.
TTTAGTAGCTCCGAACTCTCGCTCTCTCCTGGGCTCCCGCTGTTTTCGTAGTGCCGAACTCTCGCTCTCTCCTGGGCTCCCGCTGTTTTAGTAGCTCTCAACTCTCGCTCTCTCCTGGGCTCCCGCTGTTTTAGTGGTGCCGAACTCTCGCTCTTTCCTGGGCTCCCACTGTTTTAGTAGCTCCGAACTCTCGCTCTCTCCTGGGCTCCCGCTGTTTTAGCAGTGCCGAACTCTCGCGCTCGCCTGGGCTCCCGCTGTTTTAGTCGCGCCGAACTCTTGCTCTCTCCTGGGCTCCCGCTGTTTTAGTAGTGCCGAACTCTCGCTCTCTCCTGGGCTCCCGCTGTTTTAGTAGCGCCGAACTCTCACTCTCTCCTGGGCTCCCGCTGTTTCAGTAGCTCCGAACTCTCCCTCTCTCCTGGGCTCCCGCTGTTTTAGTCGTGCCGAACTCTCGCTCTCTCCTGGGCTCCCGCTGTTTTAGTAGTGCCGAACTCTCGCTCTCTCCTGGGCTCCCGCTGTTTTAGTAGTGCCGAACTCTCGCGCTCTCCTGGGCTCCCGCTGTTTCAGTAGTGCCGAACTCTCGCTCTCTCCTGGGCTCCCGCTGTTTTAGTAGTGCCGAACTCTCGCTCTCCCCTGGGCTCCCGCTGTTTTAGTAGTGCCGAACTCTCGCTCTCTCCTGGGCTCCCGCTGTTTTAGTAGTGCCGAACTCTCGCGCTCTCCTGGGCTCCCACTGTTTTAGTAGTGCCGAACTCTCGCTCTCTCCTTAGCTCCCGCTGTTTTAGTAGTGCCGAACTCTCGCTCTCTCCTGGGCTCCCGCTGTTTTAGTAGTGCCGAACTCTCGCTCTCTCCTGTGCTCCCGATCTTTTAGTAGCTCCGAACTCTCGCTCTCTCCTGGGCTCCCGCTGTTTTAGTAGTGCCGAACTCTCGCTCTCTCCTGGGCTCCCGCTGTTTTAGTAGTGCCGAACTCTCGCTCTCTCCTGGGCTCCCGCTGTTTTAGTAGCTCCGAACTCTCGCTCTCTCCTGGGCTCCCGCTGTTTTCGTAGTGCCGAACTCTCGCTCTCTCCTGGGCTCCCGCTGTTTTAGTAGCTCTCAACTCTCGCTCTCTCCTGGGCTCCCGCTGTTTTAGTCGTGCCGAACTCTCGCTCTTTCCTGGGCTCCCACTGTTTTAGTAGCTCCGAACTCTCGCTCTCTCCTGGGCTCCCGCTGTTTTAGGAGTGCCGAACTCTCGCGCTCTCCTGGGCTCCCACTGTTTTAGTAGTGCCGAACTCTCGCTCTCTCCTGGGCTCCCGCTGTTTCAGTAGTGCCGAACTCTTGCGCTCTCCTGGGCTCCCGCTGTTTTAGTAGTGCCGAACACTCGCTCTCTCCTGGGCTCCCGCTGTTTTAGTAGTGCCGAACTCTCGCGCTCTCCTGGGCTCCTGCTGTTTTAGTAGTGCCGAAATCTCGCTCTCTCCTGGGCTCCCGCTGTTTTAGTAGTGCCGAACTCTCTCTCTCTCCTGGGCTCCCGCTGTTTTAGTAGTGCCGAACTCTCGCTCTCTCCTGGGCTCCCGCTGCTTTAGGAGTGCCAAACTCTCGCTCTCTCCTGGGCTCCCGCTGTTTTAGTAGTGCCGAACTCTCGCTCTCTCCTGGGCTCCCGCTGTTTAGTAGTGCCGAACTCTCGCTCTCTCCTGCGCTCCCGCTGTTTTAGTCGTGCCGAACTCTCGCTCTCTCCTGGGCTCCCGCTGTTTTAGTAGTACCGAACTCTCGCTCTCTCCTGGGCTCCCGCTGTTTTAGTAGTGCCGAACTCTCGCTCTCCTGGGCTCCCGCAGTTTTAGTAGTGCCGAACTCTCGCTCTCTCCTGGGCTCCCGCTGTTTTAGTAGTGCCGAACTCTCGCTCTCTCCTGGGCTCCCGCTGTTTTAGTAGTGCCGAACTCTCGCTCTATCCTGGGCTCCCGCTGTTTTAGTAGTGCCGAACTCTCGCGCTCTCTCCTGGGCCCCCACTGTTTTAGTCGTGCCGAACTCTCGCTCTCTCCTGGGCTCCCGCTGTTTTAGTACTGCCGAACTCTCGCTCTCTCCTGGGCTTCCGCTGTTTTAGTAGTGCCGAACTCTCGCTCTCTCCTGGGCTCCCGCTGTTTTAGTAGTGCCGAACTCTCGCTCTCTCCTGGGCTCCCGCTGTTTTAGTAGCTCCGAACTCTCGCTCCCGTGGGTCCCCGCTGTTTTAGTAGTGCCGAACTCTCGCTCTCTCCTGGGCTCCCGCTGTTTTAGTAGCTCCGAACTCTCGCTCCCATGGGGCCCCGCTGTTTTAGTTGCTCCGAACTCTCGCTCTCCTTGGCTCCCGCTGTTTTAGTAGCTCCGAACTCTCGCTCCCGTGGGACCCGCTGTTTTAGTAGCTCCGAACTCTCGCTCTCCTGGGCTCCCGCTGTTTTAGTCGCTCCGAACTCTCGCTCTCTCCTGGGCTCCCGCTGTTTTAGTAGCTCCGAACTCTCGCTCTCTCCTGGGCTCCCGCTGTTTTAGTAGCTCCGAACTCTCGCGCTCTCCTGGGCTCCCACTGTTTTAGTAGTGCCGAACTCTCGCTCTTTCCTGGGCTCCCACTGTTTTAGTAGCTCCGAACTCTCGCTCTCTCCTGGGCTCCCGCTGTTTTAGTCGTTCCGAACTCTCGCGCTCTCCTGGGCTCCCACTGTTTTAGTAGTGCCGAACTCTCGCTCTCTCCTGGGCTCCCGCTGTTTCAGTAGTGCCGAACTCTCGCGCTCTCCTGGGCTCCCGCTGTTTTAGTAGTGCCGAACTCTCGCTCTCTCCTGGGCTCCCGCTGTTTTAGTAGTGCCGAACTCTCGCGCTCTCCTGGGCTCCTGCTGTTTTAGTAGTGCCGAAATCTCGCTCTCTCCTGGGCTCCCGCTGTTTTAGTAGTGCCGAACTCTCACTCTCTCCTGGGCTCCCGCTGTTTTAGTAGTGCCGAACTCTCGCGCTCTCCTGGGCTCCCGCTGTTTTAGTACTGCCGAACTCGCGCTCTCTCCTGGGCTCCCGCTGTTTTAGTAGTGCCGAACTCTCGCTCTCTCCTGGGCTCCCGCTGTTTTAGTCGTGCCGAACTCTCGCGCTCTCCTGGGCTCCCACTGTTTTAGTAGTGCCGAACTCTCGCGCTCTCCTGGGCTCCCGCTGTTTTAGTTGTGCCGAACTCTCGCGCTCTCCTGGGCTCCCGCTGTTTTAGTACTGCCGAACTCGCGCTCTCTCCTGGACTCCCGCTGTTTTAGTAGTGCCGAACTCTCGCTCTCTCCTGGGCTCCCGCTGTTTTAGTAGTGCCGAACTCTCGCGCTCTCCTGGGCTCCCGCTGTTTTAGTAGTGCCGAACTCTCGCTCTCTCCTGGGCTCCCGCTGTTTTAGTCGTGCCGAACTCTCGCTCTCTCCTGGGCTCCCGCTGTTTTAGTAGTGCCGAACTCTCGCGCTCTCCTGGGCTCCCGCTGTTTTAGTAGTGCCGAACTCTCGCTCTCCCCTTAGCTCCCGCTGTTTTAGTAGTGCCGAACTCTCGCTCTCTCCTGGGCTCCCGCTGTTTTAGTAGCTCCGAACTCTCGCTCTGTCCTGGGCTCCCGCTGTTTTCGTAGTGCCGAACTCTCGCTCTCTCCTGGGCTCCTGCTGTTTTAGTAGCTCTCAACTCTCGCTCTCTCCTGGGCTCCCGCTGTTTTAGTAGTGCCGAACTCTCGCTCTTTCCTGGGCTCCCACTGTTTTAGTAGCTCCGAACTCTCGCTCTCTCCTGGGCTCCCGCTGTTTTAGTCGTGCCGAACTCTCGCGCTCTCCTGGGCTCCCACTGTTTTAGTAGTGCCGAACTCTCGCTCTCTCCTGGGCTCCCGCTGTTTCAGTAGTGCCGAACTCTCGCGCTCTCCTGGGCTCCCGCTGTTTTAGTAGTGCCGAACTCTCGCTCTCTCCTGGGCTCCCGCTGTTTCAGTAGTGCCGAACTCTCGCGCTCTCCTGGGCTCCCGCTGTTTTAGTAGTGCCGAACTCTCGCGCTCTCCTGGGCTCCTGCTGTTTTAGTAGTGCCGAAATCTCGCTCTCTCCTGGGCTCCCGCTGTTTTTGTAGTGCCGAACTCTCACTCTCTCCTGGGCTCCCGCTGTTTTAGTAGTGCCGAACTCTCGCTCTCTCCTGGGCTCCCGCTGCTTTCGGAGTGCCAAACTCTCGCTCTCTCCTGGGCTCCCGCTGTTTTAGTAGTGCCGAACTCTCGCTCTCTCCTGGGCTCCCGCTGTTTTAGTAGTGCCGAACTCTCGCTCTCTCCTGGGCTCCCGCTGTTTTAGGAGTGCCGAACTCTCGCTCTCTCCTCGGCTCCCGCTGTTTTAGTAGTGCCGAACTCTCGCGCTCTCCTGGGCTCCCGCTGTTTCAGTAGTGCCGAACTCTCGCTCTCTCCTGGGCTCCCGCTGTTTTAGCAGTGCCGAACTCTCGCTCTCCCCTGGGCTCCCGCTGTTTTAGTAGTGCCGAACTCTCGCGCTCTCCTGGGCTCCCGCTGTTTTAGTACTGCCGAACTCGCGCTCTCTCCTGGGCTCCCGCTGTTTTAGTAGAGCCGAACTCTCGCTCTCTCCTGGGCTCCCGCTGTTTTAGTCGTGCCGAACTCTCGCTCTCTCCTGGGCTCCCGCTGTTTTAGTAGCACCGAACTCTCGCGCTCTCTCCTGGGCTCCCGCTGTTTTAGTAGTGCCGAACTCTCGCTCTCCTGGGCTCCCGCTGTTTTAGTAGTGCCGAACTCTCGCTCTCTCCTGGGCTCCCGCTGTTTTAGTAGTGCCGAACTCTCGCTCTCCCCTGGGCTCCCGCTGTTTTAGTTGTGCCGAACTCTCGCGCTCTCCTGGGCTCCCACTGTTTTAGTAGTGCCGAACTCTCGCTCTCTCCTGGGCTCCCGCTGTTTTAGTCGTGCCGAACTCTCGCTCTCTCCTGGGCTCCCGCTGTTTTAGTAGTGCCGAACTCTCGCTCTCTCCAGGGCTCCCGCTGTTTTAGTAGTGCCGAACTCTCGCTCTCTCCTGGGCTCCCGCTGTTATAGTAGCGCCGAACTCTCGCTCTCTCCTGGGCTCCCGCTGTTTTAATAGCTCCGAACTCTCGCTCTCTCCTGGGCTCCCGCTGTTTTAGTCGTGCCGAACTCTCGCTCTCTCCTGGGCTCCTGCTGTTTTAGTAGTGCCGAACTCTCGCTCTCTCCTGGGCTCCCGCTGTTTTAGTAGTGCCGAACTCTCGCGCTCTCCTGGGCTCCCGCTGTTTCAGTAGTGCCGAACTCTCGCTCTCTCCTAGGCTCCCGCTGTTTTAGTAGTGCCGAGCTCTCGCTCTCCCCTGGGCTCCCGCTGTTTTAGTAGTGCCGAACTCTCGCGCTCTCCTGGGCTCCCGCTGTTTTAGTAGTGCCGAAGTCTCGCTTTCTCCTGGGCTCCCGCTGTTTTAGTAGTGCCGAACTCTCGCTCTCTCCTGGGCTCCCGCTGTTTTAGTAGTGCCGAACTCTCGCTCTATCCTGGGCTCCCGCTGTTTTAGTAGTGCCGAACTCTCGCGCTCTCTCCTGGGCCCCCGCTGTTTTAGTAGTGCCGCACTCTCGCTCTCTCCTGGGCTCCCGCTGTTTTAGTAGTGCCGAACTCTCGCTCTCTCCTGGGCTCCCGCTGTTTTAGTAGTGCCGACCTCTCGCTCTCTCCTGGGCTCCCGCTGTTTTAGTAGCTCCGAACTCTCGCTCTCTCCTGGGCTCCCGCTGTTTTCGTAGTGCCGAACTCTCGCTCTCTCCTGGGCTCCCGCTGTTTTAGTAGCTCTCAACTCTCGCTCTCTCCTGGGCTCCTGCTGTTTTAGTAGTGCCGAAATCTCGCTCTCTCCTGGGCTCCCGCTGTTTTAGTAGTGCCGAACTCTCTCTCTCTCCTGGGCTCCCGCTGTTTTAGTAGTGCCGAACTCTCGCTCTCTCCTGGGCTCCCGCTGCTTTAGGAGTGCCAAACTCTCGCTCTCTCCTGGGCTCCCGCTGTTTTAGTAGTGCCGAACTCTCGCTCTCTCCTGGGCTCCCGCTGTTTAGTAGTGCCGAACTCTCGCTCTCTCCTGCGCTCCCGCTGTTTTAGTCGTGCCGAACTCTCGCTCTCTCCTGGGCTCCCGCTGTTTTAGTAGCTCCGAACTCTCGCGCTCTCCTGGGCTCCCACTGTTTTAGTAGTGCCGAACTCTCGCTCTTTCCTGGGCTCCCACTGTTTTAGTAGCTCCGAACTCTCGCTCTCTCCTGGGCTCCCGCTGTTTTAGTCGTTCCGAACTCTCGCGCTCTCCTGGGCTCCCACTGTTTTAGTAGTGCCGAACTCTCGCTCTCTCCTGGGCTCCCGCTGTTTCAGTAGTGCCGAACTCTCGCGCTCTCCTGGGCTCCCGCTGTTTTAGTAGTGCCGAACTCTCGCTCTCTCCTGGGCTCCCGCTGTTTTAGTAGTGCCGAACTCTCGCGCTCTCCTGGGCTCCTGCTGTTTTAGTAGTGCCGAAATCTCGCTCTCTCCTGGGCTCCCGCTGTTTTAGTAGTGCCGAACTCTCACTCTCTCCTGGGCTCCCGCTGTTTTAGTAGTGCCGAACTCTCGCTCTCTCCTGGGCTCCCGCTGCTTTCGGAGTGCCAAACTCTCGCTCTCTCCTGGGCTCCCGCTGTTTTAGTAGTGCCGAACTCTCGCTCTCTCCTGGGCTCCCGCTGTTTTAGTAGTGCCGAACTCTCGCTCTCTCCTGGGCTCCCGCTGTTTTAGGAGTGCCGAACTCTCGCTCTCTCCTGGGCTCCCGCTGTTTTAGTAGTGCCGAACTCTCGCGCTCTCCTGGGCTCCCGCTGTTTCAGTAGTGCCGAACTCTCGCTCTCTCCTGGGCTCCCGCTGTTTTAGCAGTGCCGAACTCTCGCTCTCCCCTGGGCTCCCGCTGTTTTAGTAGTGCCGAACTCTCGCGCTCTCCTGGGCTCCCGCTGTTTTAGTACTGCCGAACTCGCGCTCTCTCCTGGGCTCCCGCTGTTTTAGTAGTGCCGAACTCTCGCTCTCTCCTGGGCTCCCGCTGTTTTAGTCGTGCCGAACTCTCGCGCTCTCCTGGGCTCCCACTGTTTTAGTAGTGCCGAACTCTCGCGCTCTCCTGGGCTCCCGCTGTTTTAGTTGTGCCGAACTCTCGCGCTCTCCTGGGCTCCCGCTGTTTTAGTACTGCCGAACTCGCGCTCTCTCCTGGACTCCCGCTGTTTTAGTAGTGCCGAACTCTCGCTCTCTCCTGGGCTCCCGCTGTTTTAGTAGTGCCGAACTCTCGCGCTCTCCTGGGCTCCCGCTGTTTTAGTAGTGCCGAACTCTCGCTCTCTCCTGGGCTCCCGCTGTTTTAGTCGTGCCGAACTCTCGCTCTCTCCTGGGCTCCCGCTGTTTTAGTAGTGCCGAACTCTCGCGCTCTCCTGGGCTCCCGCTGTTTTAGTAGTGCCGAACTCTCGCTCTCCCCTTAGCTCCCGCTGTTTTAGTAGTGCCGAACTCTCGCTCTCTCCTGGGCTCCCGCTGTTTTAGTAGCTCCGAACTCTCGCTCTGTCCTGGGCTCCCGCTGTTTTCGTAGTGCCGAACTCTCGCTCTCTCCTGGGCTCCTGCTGTTTTAGTAGCTCTCAACTCTCGCTCTCTCCTGGGCTCCCGCTGTTTTAGTAGTGCCGAACTCTCGCTCTTTCCTGGGCTCCCACTGTTTTAGTAGCTCCGAACTCTCGCTCTCTCCTGGGCTCCCGCTGTTTTAGTCGTGCCGAACTCTCGCGCTCTCCTGGGCTCCCACTGTTTTAGTAGTGCCGAACTCTCGCTCTCTCCTGGGCTCCCGCTGTTTCAGTAGTGCCGAACTCTCGCGCTCTCCTGGGCTCCCGCTGTTTTAGTAGTGCCGAACTCTCGCTCTCTCCTGGGCTCCCGCTGTTTCAGTAGTGCCGAACTCTCGCGCTCTCCTGGGCTCCCGCTGTTTTAGTAGTGCCGAACTCTCGCGCTCTCCTGGGCTCCTGCTGTTTTAGTAGTGCCGAAATCTCGCTCTCTCCTGGGCTCCCGCTGTTTTTGTAGTGCCGAACTCTCACTCTCTCCTGGGCTCCCGCTGTTTTAGTAGTGCCGAACTCTCGCTCTCTCCTGGGCTCCCGCTGCTTTCGGAGTGCCAAACTCTCGCTCTCTCCTGGGCTCCCGCTGTTTTAGTAGTGCCGAACTCTCGCTCTCTCCTGGGCTCCCGCTGTTTTAGTAGTGCCGAACTCTCGCTCTCTCCTGGGCTCCCGCTGTTTTAGGAGTGCCGAACTCTCGCTCTCTCCTCGGCTCCCGCTGTTTTAGTAGTGCCGAACTCTCGCGCTCTCCTGGGCTCCCGCTGTTTCAGTAGTGCCGAACTCTCGCTCTCTCCTGGGCTCCCGCTGTTTTAGCAGTGCCGAACTCTCGCTCTCCCCTGGGCTCCCGCTGTTTTAGTAGTGCCGAACTCTCGCGCTCTCCTGGGCTCCCGCTGTTTTAGTACTGCCGAACTCGCGCTCTCTCCTGGGCTCCCGCTGTTTTAGTAGAGCCGAACTCTCGCTCTCTCCTGGGCTCCCGCTGTTTTAGTCGTGCCGAACTCTCGCTCTCTCCTGGGCTCCCGCTGTTTTAGTAGCACCGAACTCTCGCGCTCTCTCCTGGGCTCCCGCTGTTTTAGTAGTGCCGAACTCTCGCTCTCCTGGGCTCCCGCTGTTTTAGTAGTGCCGAACTCTCGCTCTCTCCTGGGCTCCCGCTGTTTTAGTAGTGCCGAACTCTCGCTCTCCCCTGGGCTCCCGCTGTTTTAGTTGTGCCGAACTCTCGCGCTCTCCTGGGCTCCCACTGTTTTAGTAGTGCCGAACTCTCGCTCTCTCCTGGGCTCCCGCTGTTTTAGTCGTGCCGAACTCTCGCTCTCTCCTGGGCTCCCGCTGTTTTAGTAGTGCCGAACTCTCGCTCTCTCCAGGGCTCCCGCTGTTTTAGTAGTGCCGAACTCTCGCTCTCTCCTGGGCTCCCGCTGTTATAGTAGCGCCGAACTCTCGCTCTCTCCTGGGCTCCCGCTGTTTTAATAGCTCCGAACTCTCGCTCTCTCCTGGGCTCCCGCTGTTTTAGTCGTGCCGAACTCTCGCTCTCTCCTGGGCTCCTGCTGTTTTAGTAGTGCCGAACTCTCGCTCTCTCCTGGGCTCCCGCTGTTTTAGTAGTGCCGAACTCTCGCGCTCTCCTGGGCTCCCGCTGTTTCAGTAGTGCCGAACTCTCGCTCTCTCCTAGGCTCCCGCTGTTTTAGTAGTGCCGAGCTCTCGCTCTCCCCTGGGCTCCCGCTGTTTTAGTAGTGCCGAACTCTCGCGCTCTCCTGGGCTCCCGCTGTTTTAGTAGTGCCGAAGTCTCGCTTTCTCCTGGGCTCCCGCTGTTTTAGTAGTGCCGAACTCTCGCTCTCTCCTGGGCTCCCGCTGTTTTAGTAGTGCCGAACTCTCGCTCTATCCTGGGCTCCCGCTGTTTTAGTAGTGCCGAACTCTCGCGCTCTCTCCTGGGCCCCCCGCTGTTTTAGTAGTGCCGCACTCTCGCTCTCTCCTGGGCTCCCGCTGTTTTAGTAGTGCCGAACTCTCGCTCTCTCCTGGGCTCCCGCTGTTTTAGTAGTGCCGACCTCTCGCTCTCTCCTGGGCTCCCGCTGTTTTAGTAGCTCCGAACTCTCGCTCTCTCCTGGGCTCCCGCTGTTTTCGTAGTGCCGAACTCTCGCTCTCTCCTGGGCTCCCGCTGTTTTAGTAGCTCTCAACTCTCGCTCTCTCCTGGGCTCCCGCTGTTTTAGTGGTGCCGAACTCTCGCTCTTTCCTGGGCTCCCACTGTTTTAGTAGCTCCGAACTCTCGCTCTCTCCTGGGCTCCCGCTGTTTTAGTAGTGCCGAACTCTCGCGCTCGCCTGGGCTCCCGCTGTGTTAGTAGTGCCGAACTCTCGCTCTCTCCTGGGCTCCTGCTGTTTTAGTAGTGCCGAACTCTCGCTCTCTCCAGGGCTCCCGCTGTTTTCGTGGCGCCGAACTCTTGCTCTCTCCTGGTCTCCCGCTGTTTTAGTCGTGCCGAACTCTCGCTCTCTCCTGGGCTCCCGCTGTTTTAGTAGCGCCGAACTCTCGCTCTCTCCTGGCCTCTCGCTGTTTTAGTAGCTCCGAACTCTCCCTCTCTCCTGGGCTCCCGCTGTTTTAGTCGTGCCGAACTCTCGCTCTCTCCTGGGCTCCCGCTGTTTTAGTAGTGCCGAACTCTCGCTCTCTCCTGGGCTCCCGCTGTTTTAGTAGTGCCGAACTCTCGCTCTCTCCTGGGCTCCCGCTGTTTTAGTAGTGCCGAACTCTCGCTCTCCCCTGGGCTCCCGCTGTTTTAGTAGTGCCGACCTCTCGCGCTCTCCTGGGCTCCCGCTGTTTTAGTACTGCCGAACTCGCGCTCTCTCCTGGGCTCCCGCTGTTTTAGTAGTGCCGAACTCTCGCTCTCTCCTGGGCTCCCGCTGTTTTAGTAGTGCCGAACTCTCGCGCTCTCCTGGGCTCCCACTGTTTTAGTAGTGCCGAACTCTCGCTCTCTCCTGGGCTCCCGCTGTTTTAGTCGTGCCGAACTCTCGCTCTCTCCTGGGCTCCCGCTGTTTTAGTAGTGCCGAACTCTCGCGCTCTCCTGGGCTCCCGCTGTTTTAGTGGTGCCGAACTCTCGCTCTCTCCTGGGCTCCCGCTGTTTTAGTAGTGCCGAACTCTCGCTCTCTCCTTAGCTCCCGCTGTTTTAGTAGTGCCGAACTCTCGCTCTCTCCTGGGCTCCCGCTGTTTTAGTAGTGCTGAACTCTCGCTCTCTCCTGTGCTCCCGCTCTTTTAGTAGCTCCGAACTCTCGCTCTCTCCTGGGCTCCCGCTGTTTAAGTAGTGCCGAACTCTCGCTCTCTCCTGGGCTCCCGCTGTTTTAGTAGTGCCGAACTCTCGCTCTCTCCTGGGCTCCCGCTGTTTTAGTAGCTCCGAACTCTCGCTCTCTCCTGGGCTCCCGCTGTTTTCGTAGTGCCGAACTCTCGCGCTCTCTCCTGGGCTCCCGCTGTTTTAGTAGCTCTCAACTCTCGCTCTCTCCTGGGCTCCCGCTGTTTTAGTCGTGCCGAACTCTCGCTCTTTCCTGGGCTCCCACTGTTTTAGTAGCTCCGAACTCTCGCTCTCTCCTGGGCTCCCGCTGTTTTAGTAGTGCCGAACTCTCGCGCTCTCCTGGGCTCCCACTGTTTTAGTAGTGCCGAACTCTCGCTCTCTCCTGGGCTCCCGCTGTTTCAGTAGTGCCGAACTCTCACTCTCTCCTAGGCTCCCGCTGTTTTAGTAGCGCCGAACTCTCGCTCTCCCCTGGGCTCCCGCTGTTTTAGTAGTGCCGAACTCTCGCGCTCTCCTGGGCTCCCGCTGTTTTAGTACTGCCGATCTCGCGCTCTCTCCTGGGCTCCCGCTGTTTTAGTAGTGCCGAACTCTCGCTCTCTCCTGGGCTCCAGCTGTTTTAGTAGTGCCGAACTCTCGCTCTCTCCTGGGCTCCCGCTGTTTTAGTAGTACCGAACTCTCGCTCTCTCCTGGGCTCCCGCTGTTTTAGTAGTGCCGAACTCTCGCTCTCCTGGGCTCCCGCTGTTTTAGTAGTGCCGAACTCTCGCTCTCTCCTGGGCTCCCACTGTTTTAGTAGTGCCGAACTCTCGCTCTCTCCTGGGCTCCCGCTGTTTTAGTAGTGCCGAACTCTCGCTCTATCCTGGGCTCCCGCTGTTTTCGTCGTGCCGAACTCTCGCGCTCTCTCCTGGGCCCCCGCTGTTTTAGTAGTGCCGAACTCTCGCTCTCTCCTGGGCTCCCGCTGTTTTAGTACTGCCGAACTCTCGCTCTCTCCTGGGCTTCCGCTGTTTTAGTAGTGCCGAACTCTCGCTCTCTCCTGGGCTCCCGCTGTTTTAGTAGTGCCGAACTCTCGCTCTCTCCTGGGCTCCCGCTGTTTTAGTAGCTCCGAACTCTCGCTCTCTCCTGGGCTCCCGCTGTTTTCGTAGTGCCGAACTCTCGCTCTCTGCTGGGCTCCCGCTGTTTTAGTAGCTCTCAACTCTCGCTCTCTCCTGGGCTCCCGCTGTTTTAGTGGTGCCGAACTCTCGCTCTTTCCTGGGCTCCCACTGTTTTAGTAGCTCCGAAATCTTGCTCTCTCCTGGGCTCCCGCTGTTTTAGTAGTGCCGAACTCTCGCTCTCTCCTGGGCTCCCGCTGTTTTAGTAGCGCCGAACTCTCGCTCTCTCCTGGGCTCCCGCTGTTTTAGTAGTGCCGAACTCTCGCGCTCTCACCTGGGCCCCCGCTGTTTTAGTAGTGCCGAACTCTCGCTCTCTCCTGGGCTCCCGCTGTTTTAGTACTGCCGAACTCTCGCGCTCGCCTGGGCTCCCGCTGTGTTAGTAGTGCCGAACTCTCGCTCTCTCCTGGGCTCCCGCTGTTTTAGTAGTGCCGAACTCTCGCTCTCTCCAGGGCTCCCGCTGTTTTAGTAGCGCCGAACTCTTGCTCTCTCCTGGGCTCCCGCTGTTTTAGTAGTGCCGAACTCTCGCTCTCTCCTGGGCTCCCGCTGTTTTAGTAGCGCCGAACTCTCGCTCTCTCCTGGGCTCCCGCTGTTTTAGTAGTGCCGAGCTCTCGCTCTCCCCTGGGCTCCCGCTGTTTTAGTAGTGCCGAACTCTCGCGCTCTCCTGGGCTCCCGCTGTTTTAGTAGTGCCGAAGTCTCGCTTTCTCCTGGGCTCCCGCTGTTTTAGTAGTGCCGAACTCTCGCTCTCTCCTGGGCTCCCGCTGTTTTAGTAGTGCCGAACTCTCGCTCTATCCTGGGCTCCCGCTGTTTTAGTAGTGCCGAACTCTCGCGCTCTCTCCTGGGCCCCCGCTGTTTTAGTAGTGCCGCACTCTCGCTCTCTCCTGGGCTCCCGCTGTTTTAGTACAGCCGAACTCTCGCTCTCTCCTGGGCTTCCGCTGTTTTAGTAGTGCCGAACTCTCGCTCTCTCCTGGGCTCCCGCTGTTTTAGTAGTGCCGACCTCTCGCTCTCTCCTGGGCTCCCGCTGTTTTAGTAGCTCCGAACTCTCGCTCTCTCCTGGGCTCCCGCTGTTTTCGTAGTGCCGAACTCTCGCTCTCTCCTGGGCTCCCGCTGTTTTAGTAGCTCTCAACTCTCGCTCTCTCCTGGGCTCCCGCTGTTTTAGTGGTGCCGAACTCTCGCTCTTTCCTGGGCTCCCACTGTTTTAGTAGCTCCGAACTCTCGCTCTCTCCTGGGCTCCCGCTGTTTTAGTAGTGCCGAACTCTCGCGCTCGCCTGGGCTCCCGCTGTGTTAGTAGTGCCGAACTCTCGCTCTCTCCTGGGCTCCTGCTGTTTTAGTAGTGCCGAACTCTCGCTCTCTCCAGGGCTCCCGCTGTTTTCGTGGCGCCGAACTCTTGCTCTCTCCTGGTCTCCCGCTGTTTTAGTAGTGCCGAACTCTCGCTCTCTCCTGGGCTCCCGCTGTTTTAGTAGCGCCGAACTCTCGCTCTCTCCTGGCCTCCCGCTGTTTTAGTAGCTCCGAACTCTCCCTCTCTCCTGGGCTCCCGCTGTTTTAGTCGTGCCGAACTCTCGCTCTCTCCTGGGCTCCCGCTGTTTTAGTAGTGCCGAACTCTCGCTCTCTCCTGGGCTCCCGCTGTTTTAGTAGTGCCGAACTCTCGCGCTCTCCTGGGCTCCCGCTGTTTCAGTAGTGCCGAACTCTCGCTCTCTCCTGGGCTCCCGCTGTTTTAGTAGTGCCGAACTCTCGCTCTCCCCTGGGCTCCCGCTGTTTTAGTAGTGCCGACCTCTCGCGCTCTCCTGGGCTCCCGCTGTTTTAGTACTGCCGAACTCGCGCTCTCTCCTGGGCTCCCGCTGTTTTAGTAGTGCCGAACTCTCGCTCTCTCCTGGGCTCCCGCTGTTTTAGTAGTGCCGAACTCTCGCGCTCTCCTGGGCTCCCACTGTTTTAGTAGTGCCGAACTCTCGCTCTCTCCTGGGCTCCCGCTGTTTTAGTCGTGCCGAACTCTCGCTCTCTCCTGGGCTCCCGCTGTTTTAGTAGTGCCGAACTCTCGCGCTCTCCTGGGCTCCCGCTGTTTTAGTGGTGCCGAACTCTCGCTCTCTCCTGGGCTCCCGCTGTTTTAGTAGTGCCGAACTCTCGCTCTCTCCTTAGCTCCCGCTGTTTTAGTAGTGCCGAACTCTCGCTCTCTCCTGGGCTCCCGCTGTTTTAGTAGTGCTGAACTCTCGCTCTCTCCTGTGCTCCCGCTCTTTTAGTAGCTCCGAACTCTCGCTCTCTCCTGGGCTCCCGCTGTTTAAGTAGTGCCGAACTCTCGCTCTCTCCTGGGCTCCCGCTGTTTTAGTAGTGCCGAACTCTCGCTCTCTCCTGGGCTCCCGCTGTTTTAGTAGCTCCGAACTCTCGCTCTCTCCTGGGCTCCCGGGCTCCCGCTGTTTTCGTAGTGCCGAACTCTCGCTCTCTCCTGGGCTCCCGCTGTTTTAGTAGCTCTCAACTCTCGCTCTCTCCTGGGCTCCCGCTGTTTTAGTCGTGCCGAACTCTCGCTCTTTCCTGGGCTCCCACTGTTTTAGTAGCTCCGAACTCTCGCTCTCTCCTGGGCTCCCGCTGTTTTAGTAGTGCCGAACTCTCGCGCTCTCCTGGGCTCCCACTGTTTTAGTAGTGCCGAACTCTCGCTCTCTCCTGGGCTCCCGCTGTTTCAGTAGTGCCGAACTCTCACTCTCTCCTAGGCTCCCGCTGTTTTAGTAGCGCCGAACTCTCGCTCTCCCCTGGGCTCCCGCTGTTTTAGTAGTGCCGAACTCTCGCGCTCTCCTGGGCTCCCGCTGTTTTAGTACTGCCGAACTCGCGCTCTCTCCTGGGCTCCCGCTGTTTTAGTAGTGCCGAACTCTCGCTCTCTCCTGGGCTCCAGCTGTTTTAGTAGTGCCGAACTCTCGCTCTCTCCTGGGCTCCCGCTGTTTTAGTAGTACCGAACTCTCGCTCTCTCCTGGGCTCCCGCTGTTTTAGTAGTGCCGAACTCTCGCTCTCCTGGGCTCCCGCTGTTTTAGTAGTGCCGAACTCTCGCTCTCTCCTGGGCTCCCACTGTTTTAGTAGTGCCGAACTCTCGCTCTCTCCTGGGCTCCCGCTGTTTTAGTAGTGCCGAACTCTCGCTCTATCCTGGGCTCCCGCTGTTTTCGTCGTGCCGAACTCTCGCGCTCTCTCCTGGGCCCCCGCTGTTTTAGTAGTGCCGAACTCTCGCTCTCTCCTGGGCTCCCGCTGTTTTAGTACTGCCGAACTCTCGCTCTCTCCTGGGCTTCCGCTGTTTTAGTAGTGCCGAACTCTCGCTCTCTCCTGGGCTCCCGCTGTTTTAGTAGTGCCGAACTCTCGCTCTCTCCTGGGCTCCCGCTGTTTTAGTAGCTCCGAACTCTCGCTCTCTCCTGGGCTCCCGCTGTTTTCGTAGTGCCGAACTCTCGCTCTCTGCTGGGCTCCCGCTGTTTTAGTAGCTCTCAACTCTCGCTCTCTCCTGGGCTCCCGCTGTTTTAGTGGTGCCGAACTCTCGCTCTTTCCTGGGCTCCCACTGTTTTAGTAGCTCCGAAATCTTGCTCTCTCCTGGGCTCCCGCTGTTTTAGTAGTGCCGAACTCTCGCTCTCTCCTGGGCTCCCGCTGTTTTAGTAGCGCCGAACTCTCGCTCTCTCCTGGGCTCCCGCTGTTTTAGTAGTGCCGAACTCTCGCGCTCTCACCTGGGCCCCCGCTGTTTTAGTAGTGCCGAACTCTCGCTCTCTCCTGGGCTCCCGCTGTTTTAGTACTGCCGAACTCTCGCGCTCGCCTGGGCTCCCGCTGTGTTAGTAGTGCCGAACTCTCGCTCTCTCCTGGGCTCCCGCTGTTTTAGTAGTGCCGAACTCTCGCTCTCTCCAGGGCTCCCGCTGTTTTAGTAGCGCCGAACTCTTGCTCTCTCCTGGGCTCCCGCTGTTTTAGTAGTGCCGAACTCTCGCTCTCTCCTGGGCTCCCGCTGTTTTAGTAGCGCCGAACTCTCGCTCTCTCCTGGGCTCCCGCTGTTTTAGTAGCTCCGAACTCTCCCTCTCTCCTGGGCTCCCGCTGTTTTAGTCGTGCCGAACTCTCGCTCTCTCCTGGGCTCCCGCTGTTTTAGTAGTGCCGAACTCTCGCTCTCTCCTGGGCTCCCGCTGTTTTAGTAGTGCCGAACTCTCGCGCTCTCCTGGGCTCCCGCTGTTTTAGTTGTGCCGAACTCTCGCGCTCTCCTGGGCTCCCGCTGTTTTAGTACTGCCGAACTCGCGCTCTCTCCTGGACTCCCGCTGTTTTAGTAGTGCCGAACTCTCGCTCTCTCCTGGGCTCCCGCTGTTTTAGTAGTGCCGAACTCTCGCGCTCTCCTGGGCTCCCGCTGTTTTAGTAGTGCCGAACTCTCGCTCTCTCCTGGGCTCCCGCTGTTTTAGTCGTGCCGAACTCTCGCTCTCTCCTGGGCTCCCGCTGTTTTAGTAGTGCCGAACTCTCGCGCTCTCCTGGGCTCCCGCTGTTTTAGTAGTGCCGAACTCTCGCTCTCCCCTTAGCTCCCGCTGTTTTAGTAGTGCCGAACTCTCGCTCTCTCCTGGGCTCCCGCTGTTTTAGTAGCTCCGAACTCTCGCTCTGTCCTGGGCTCCCGCTGTTTTCGTAGTGCCGAACTCTCGCTCTCTCCTGGGCTCCTGCTGTTTTAGTAGCTCTCAACTCTCGCTCTCTCCTGGGCTCCCGCTGTTTTAGTAGTGCCGAACTCTCGCTCTTTCCTGGGCTCCCACTGTTTTAGTAGCTCCGAACTCTCGCTCTCTCCTGGGCTCCCGCTGTTTTAGTCGTGCCGAACTCTCGCGCTCTCCTGGGCTCCCACTGTTTTAGTAGTGCCGAACTCTCGCTCTCTCCTGGGCTCCCGCTGTTTCAGTAGTGCCGAACTCTCGCGCTCTCCTGGGCTCCCGCTGTTTTAGTAG
Source organism: Somniosus microcephalus (assembly GCF_052327205.1). Taxonomy (NCBI): domain Eukaryota; kingdom Metazoa; phylum Chordata; class Chondrichthyes; order Squaliformes; family Somniosidae; genus Somniosus; species Somniosus microcephalus. Next base: position 12,397,306 of record NC_141019.1, read on the forward strand.
TGCCGAACTCTCGCTCTCTCCTGGGCTCCCGCTGTTTCAGTAGTGCCGAACTCTCGCGCTCTCCTGGGCTCCCGCTGTTTTAGTAGTGCCGAACTCTCGCGCTCTCCTGGGCTCCTGCTGTTTTAGTAGTGCCGAAATCTCGCTCTCTCCTGGGCTCCCGCTGTTTTTGTAGTGCCGAACTCTCACTCTCTCCTGGGCTCCCGCTGTTTTAGTAGTGCCGAACTCTCGCTCTCTCCTGGGCTCCCGCTGCTTTCGGAGTGCCAAACTCTCGCTCTCTCCTGGGCTCCCGCTGTTTTAGTAGTGCCGAACTCTCGCTCTCTCCTGGGCTCCCGCTGTTTTAGTAGTGCCGAACTCTCGCTCTCTCCTGGGCTCCCGCTGTTTTAGGAGTGCCGAACTCTCGCTCTCTCCTCGGCTCCCGCTGTTTTAGTAGTGCCGAACTCTCGCGCTCTCCTGGGCTCCCGCTGTTTCAGTAGTGCCGAACTCTCGCTCTCTCCTGGGCTCCCGCTGTTTTAGCAGTGCCGAACTCTCGCTCTCCCCTGGGCTCCCGCTGTTTTAGTAGTGCCGAACTCTCGCGCTCTCCTGGGCTCCCGCTGTTTTAGTACTGCCGAACTCGCGCTCTCTCCTGGGCTCCCGCTGTTTTAGTAGAGCCGAACTCTCGCTCTCTCCTGGGCTCCCGCTGTTTTAGTCGTGCCGAACTCTCGCTCTCTCCTGGGCTCCCGCTGTTTTAGTAGCACCGAACTCTCGCGCTCTCTCCTGGGCTCCCGCTGTTTTAGTAGTGCCGAACTCTCGCTCTCCTGGGCTCCCGCTGTTTTAGTAGTGCCGAACTCTCGCTCTCTCCTGGGCTCCCGCTGTTTTAGTAGTGCCGAACTCTCGCTCTCCCCTGGGCTCCCGCTGTTTTAGTTGTGCCGAACTCTCGCGCTCTCCTGGGCTCCCACTGTTTTAGTAGTGCCGAACTCTCGCTCTCTCCTGGGCTCCCGCTGTTTTAGTCGTGCCGAACTCTCGCTCTCTCCTGGGCTCCCGCTGTTTTAGTAGTGCCGAACTCTCGCGCTCTCCTGGGCTCCCGCTGTTTTAGTGGTGCCGAACTCTCGCTCTCTCCTGGGCTCCCGCTGTTTTAGTAGTGCCGAACTCTCGCTCTCTCCTTAGCTCCCGCTGTTTTAGTAGTGCCGAACTCTCGCTCTCTCCTGGGCTCCCGCTGTTTTAGTAGTGCTGAACTCTCGCTCTCTCCTGTGCTCCCGCTCTTTTAGTAGCTCCGAACTCTCGCTCTCTCCTGGGCTCCCGCTGTTTAAGTAGTGCCGAACTCTCGCTCTCTCCTGGGCTCCCGCTGTTTTAGTAGTGCCGAACTCTCGCTCTCTCCTGGGCTCCCGCTGTTTTAGTAGCTCCGAACTCTCGCTCTCTCCTGGGCTCCCGCTGTTTTCGTAGTGCCGAACTCTCGCTCTCTCCTGGGCTCCCGCTGTTTTAGTAGCTCTCAACTCTCGCTCTCTCCTGGGCTCCCGCTGTTTTAGTAGTGCCGAACTCTCGCTCTTTCCTGGGCTCCCACTGTTTTAGTAGCTCCGAACTCTCGCTCTCTCCTGGGCTCCCGCTGTTTTAGTAGTGCCGAACTCTCGCGCTCTCCTGGGCTCCCACTGTTTTAGTAGTGCCGAACTCTCGCTCTCTCCTGGGCTCCCGCTGTTTCAGTAGTGCCGAACTCTCACTCTCTCCTAGGCTCCCGCTGTTTTAGTAGCGCCGAACTCTCGCTCTCCCCTGGGCTCCCACTGTTTTAGTAGTGCCGAACTCTCGCGCTCTCGTGGGCTCCCGCTGTTTTAGTACTGCCGAACTCGCGCTCTCTCCTGGGCTCCCGCTGTTTTAGTAGTGCCGAACTCTCGCTCTCTCCTGGGCTCCAGCTGTTTTAGTAGTGCCGAACTCTCGCTCTCTCCTGGGCTCCCGCTGTTTTAGTAGTACCGAACTCTCGCTCTCTCCTGGGCTCCCGCTGTTTTAGTAGTGCCGAACTCTCGCTCTCCTGGGCTCCCGCTGTTTTAGTAGTGCCGAACTCTCGCTCTCTCCTGGGCTCCCACTGTTTTAGTAGTGCCGAACTCTCGCTCTCTCCTGGGCTCCCGCTGTTTTAGTAGTGCCGAACTCTCGCTCTATCCTGGGCTCCCGCTGTTTTCGTCGTGCCGAACTCTCGCGCTCTCTCCTGGGCCCCCGCTGTTTTAGTAGTGCCGAACTCTCGCTCTCTCCTGGGCTCCCGCTGTTTTAGTACTGCCGAACTCTCGCTCTCTCCTGGGCTTCCGCTGTTTTAGTAGTGCCGAACTCTCGCTCTCTCCTGGGCTCCCGCTGTTTTAGTAGTGCCGAACTCTCGCTCTCTCCTGGGCTCCCGCTGTTTTAGTAGCTCCGAACTCTCGCTCTCTCCTGGGCTCCCGCTGTTTTCGTAGTGCCGAACTCTCGCTCTCTGCTGGGCTCCCGCTGTTTTAGTAGCTCTCAACTCTCGCTCTCTCCTGGGCTCCCGCTGTTTTAGTGGTGCCGAACTCTCGCTCTTTCCTGGGCTCCCACTGTTTTAGCAGCTCCGAAATCTTGCTCTCTCCTGGGCTCCCGCTGTTTTAGTAGTGCCGAACACTCGCTCTCTCCTGGGCTCCCGCTGTTTTAGTAGCGCCGAACTCTCGCTCTCTCCTGGGCTCCCGCTGTTTTAGTAGTGCCGAACTCTCGCGCTCTCACCTGGGCCCCCGCTGTTTTAGTAGTGCCGAACTCTCGCTCTCTCCTGGGCTCCCGCTGTTTTAGTACTGCCGAACTCTCGCGCTCGCCTGGGCTCCCGCTGTGTTAGTAGTGCCGAACTCTCGCTCTCTCCTGGGCTCCCGCTGTTTTAGTAGTGCCGAACTCTCGCTCTCTCCAGGGCTCCCGCTGTTTTAGTAGCGCCGAACTCTTGCTCTCTCCTGGGCTCCCGCTGTTTTAGTAGTGCCGAACTCTCGCTCTCTCCTGGGCTCCCGCTGTTTTAGTAGCGCCGAACTCTCGCTCTCTCCTGGGCTCCCGCTGTTTTAGTAGCTCCGAACTCTCCCTCTCTCCTGGGCTCCCGCTGTTTTAGTCGTGCCGAACTCTCGCTCTCTCTTGGGCTCCCGCTGTTTTAGTAGTGCCGAACTCTCGCTCTCTCCTGGGCTCCCGCTGTTTTAGTAGTGCCGAACTCTCGCGCTCTCCTGGGCTCCCGCTGTTTTAGTTGTGCCGAACTCTCGCGCTCTCCTGGGCTCCCGCTGTTTTAGTACTGCCGAACTCGCGCTCTCTCCTGGACTCCCGCTGTTTTAGTAGTGCCGAACTCTCGCTCTCTCCTGGGCTCCCGCTGTTTTAGTAGTGCCGAACTCTCGCGCTCTCCTGGGCTCCCGCTGTTTTAGTAGTGCCGAACTCTCGCTCTCTCCTGGGCTCCCGCTGTTTTAGTCGTGCCGAACTCTCGCTCTCTCCTGGGCTCCCGCTGTTTTAGTAGTGCCGAACTCTCGCGCTCTCCTGGGCTCCCGCTGTTTTAGTAGTGCCGAACTCTCGCTCTCTCCTGGGCTCCCGCTGTTTTAGTAGTGCCGAACTCTCGCTCTCTCCTGGGCTCCCGCTGTTTTAGTAGCTCCGAACTCTCGCTCTGTCCTGGGCTCCCGCTGTTTTCGTAGTGCCGAACTCTCGCTCTCTCCTGGGCTCCTGCTGTTTTAGTAGCTCTCAACTCTCGCTCTCTCCTGGGCTCCCGCTGTTTTAGTAGTGCCGAACTCTCGCTCTTTCCTGGGCTCCCACTGTTTTAGTAGCTCCGAACTCTCGCTCTCTCCTGGGCTCCCGCTGTTTTAGTCGTTCCGAACTCTCGCGCTCTCCTGGGCTCCCACTGTTTTAGTAGTGCCGAACTCTCGCTCTCTCCTGGGCTCCCGCTGTTTCAGTAGTGCCGAACTCTCGCGCTCTCCTGGGCTCCCGCTGTTTTAGTAGTGCCGAACTCTCGCTCTCTCCTGGGCTCCCGCTGTTTTAGTAGTGCCGAACTCTCGCGCTCTCCTGGGCTCCTGCTGTTTTAGTAGTGCCGAAATCTCGCTCTCTCCTGGGCTCCCGCTGTTTTAGTAGTGCCGAACTCTCACTCTCTCCTGGGCTCCCGCTGTTTTAGTAGTGCCGAACTCTCGCTCTCTCCTGGGCTCCCGCTGCTTTCGGAGTGCCAAACTCTCGCTCTCTCCTGGGCTCCCGCTGTTTTAGTAGTGCCGAACTCTCGCTCTCTCCTGGGCTCCCGCTGTTTTAGTAGTGCCGAACTCTCGCTCTCTCCTGGGCTCCCGCTGTTTTAGGAGTGCCGAACTCTCGCTCTCTCCTGGGCTCCCGCTGTTTTAGTAGTGCCGAACTCTCGCGCTCTCCTGGGCTCCCGCTGTTTCAGTAGTGCCGAACTCTCGCTCTCTCCTGGGCTCCCGCTGTTTTAGCAGTGCCGAACTCTCGCTCTCCCCTGGGCTCCCGCTGTTTTAGTAGTGCCGAACTCTCGCGCTCTCCTGGGCTCCCGCTGTTTTAGTACTGCCGAACTCGCGCTCTCTCCTGGGCTCCCGCTGTTTTAGTAGTGCCGAACTCTCGCTCTCTCCTGGGCTCCCGCTGTTTTAGTCGTGCCGAACTCTCGCTCTCTCCTGGGCTCCCGCTGTTTTAGTAGCACCGAACTCTCGCGCTCTCTCCTGGGCTCCCGCTGTTTTAGTAGTGCCGAACTCTCGCTCTCCTGGGCTCCCGCTGTTTTAGTAGTGCCGAACTCTCGCTCTCTCCTGGGCTCCCGCTGTTTTAGTAGTGCCGAACTCTCGCTCTCTCCTGGGCTCCCGCTGTTTTAGTAGTGCCGAACTCTCGCTCTATCCTGGGCTCCCGCTGTTTTAGTAGTGCCGAACTCTCGCGCTCTCTCCTGGGCCCCCGCTGTTTTAGTCGTGCCGAACTCTCGCTCTCTCCTGGGCTCCCGCTGTTTTAGTACTACCGAACTCTCGCTCTCTCCTGGGCTTCCGCTGTTTTAGTAGTGCCGAACTCTCGCTCTCTCCTGGGCTCCCGCTGTTTTAGTAGTGCCGAACTCTCGCTCTCTCCTGGGCTCCCGCTGTTTTAGTAGCTCCGAACTCTCGCTCTCTCCTGGGCTCCCGCTGTTTTCGTAGTGCCGAACTCTCGCTCTCTCCTGGGCTCCCGCTGTTTTAGTAGCTCTCAACTCTCGCTCTCTCCTGGGCTCCCGCTGTTTTAGTGGTGCCGAACTCTCGCTCTTTCCTGGGCTCCCACTGTTTTAGTAGCTCCGAACTCTCGCTCTCTCCTGGGCTCCCGCTGTTTTAGTAGTGCCGAACTCTCGCGCTCGCCTGGGCTCCCGCTGTTTTAGTCGCGCCGAACTCTTGCTCTCTCCTGGGCTCCCGCTGTTTTAGTAGTGCCGAACTCTCGCTCTCTCCTGGGCTCCCGCTGTTTTAGTAGCGCCGAACTCTCACTCTCTCCTGGGCTCCCGCTGTTTCAGTAGCTCCGAACTCTCCCTCTCTCCTGGGCTCCCGCTGTTTTAGTCGTGCCGAACTCTCGCTCTCTCCTGGGCTCCCGCTGTTTTAGTAGTGCCGAACTCTCGCTCTCTCCTGGGCTCCCGCTGTTTTAGTAGTGCCGAACTCTCGCGCTCTCCTGGGCTCCCGCTGTTTCAGTAGTGCCGAACTCTCGCTCTCTCCTGGGCTCCCGCTGTTTTAGTAGTGCCGAACTCTCGCTCTCCCCTGGGCTCCCGCTGTTTTAGTAGTGCCGAACTCTCGCTCTCTCCTGGGCTCCCGCTGTTTTAGTAGTGCCGAACTCTCGCGCTCTCCTGGGCTCCCACTGTTTTAGTAGTGCCGAACTCTCGCTCTCTCCTTAGCTCCCGCTGTTTTAGTAGTGCCGAACTCTCGCTCTCTCCTGGGCTCCCGCTGTTTTAGTAGTGCCGAACTCTCGCTCTCTCCTGTGCTCCCGATCTTTTAGTAGCTCCGAACTCTCGCTCTCTCCTGGGCTCCCGCTGTTTTAGTAGTGCCGAACTCTCGCTCTCTCCTGGGCTCCCGCTGTTTTAGTAGTGCCGAACTCTCGCTCTCTCCTGGGCTCCCGCTGTTTTAGTAGCTCCGAACTCTCGCTCTCTCCTGGGCTCCCGCTGTTTTCGTAGTGCCGAACTCTCGCTCTCTCCTGGGCTCCCGCTGTTTTAGTAGCTCTCAACTCTCGCTCTCTCCTGGGCTCCCGCTGTTTTAGTCGTGCCGAACTCTCGCTCTTTCCTGGGCTCCCACTGTTTTAGTAGCTCCGAACTCTCGCTCTCTCCTGGGCTCCCGCTGTTTTAGGAGTGCCGAACTCTCGCGCTCTCCTGGGCTCCCACTGTTTTAGTAGTGCCGAACTCTCGCTCTCTCCTGGGCTCCCGCTGTTTCAGTAGTGCCGAACTCTTGCGCTCTCCTGGGCTCCCGCTGTTTTAGTAGTGCCGAACACTCGCTCTCTCCTGGGCTCCCGCTGTTTTAGTAGTGCCGAACTCTCGCGCTCTCCTGGGCTCCTGCTGTTTTAGTAGTGCCGAAGTCTCGCTCTCTCCTGGGCTCCCGCTGTTTTAGTAGTGCCGAACTCTCTCTCTCTCCTGGGCTCCCGCTGTTTTAGTAGTGCCGAACTCTCGCTCTCTCCTGGGCTCCCGCTGCTTTAGGAGTGCCAAACTCTCGCTCTCTCCTGGGCTCCCGCTGTTTTAGTAGTGCCGAACTCTCGCTCTCTCCTGGGCTCCCGCTGTTTAGTAGTGCCGAACTCTCGCTCTCTCCTGCGCTCCCGCTGTTTTAGTCGTGCCGAACTCTCGCTCTCTCCTGGGCTCCCGCTGTTTTAGTAGTACCGAACTCTCGCTCTCTCCTGGGCTCCCGCTGTTTTAGTAGTGCCGAACTCTCGCTCTCCTGGGCTCCCGCAGTTTTAGTAGTGCCGAACTCTCGCTCTCTCCTGGGCTCCCGCTGTTTTAGTAGTGCCGAACTCTCGCTCTCTCCTGGGCTCCCGCTGTTTTAGTAGTGCCGAACTCTCGCTCTATCCTGGGCTCCCGCTGTTTTAGTAGTGCCGAACTCTCGCGCTCTCTCCTGGGCCCCCACTGTTTTAGTCGTGCCGAACTCTCGCTCTCTCCTGGGCTCCCGCTGTTTTAGTACTGCCGAACTCTCGCTCTCTCCTGGGCTTCCGCTGTTTTAGTAGTGCCGAACTCTCGCTCTCTCCTGGGCTCCCGCTGTTTTAGTAGTGCCGAACTCTCGCTCTCTCCTGGGCTCCCGCTGTTTTAGTAGCTCCGAACTCTCGCTCCCGTGGGTCCCCGCTGTTTTAGTAGTGCCGAACTCTCGCTCTCTCCTGGGCTCCCGCTGTTTTAGTAGCTCCGAACTCTCGCTCCCATGGGGCCCCGCTGTTTTAGTTGCTCCGAACTCTCACTCTCCTTGGCTCCCGCTGTTTTAGTAGCTCCGAACTCTCGCTCCCGTGGGACCCGCTGTTTTAGTAGCTCCGAACTTTCGCTCTCCTGGGCTCCCGCTGTTTTAGTCGCTCCGAACTCTCGCTCTCTCCTGGGCTCCCGCTGTTTTAGTAGCTCCGAACTCTCGCTCTCTCCTGGGCTCCCGCTGTTTTAGTAGCTCCGAACTCTCGCGCTCTCCTGGGCTCCCACTGTTTTAGTAGTGCCGAACTCTCGCTCTTTCCTGGGCTCCCACTGTTTTAGTAGCTCCGAACTCTCGCTCTCTCCTGGGCTCCCGCTGTTTTAGTCGTTCCGAACTCTCGCGCTCTCCTGGGCTCCCACTGTTTTAGTAGTGCCGAACTCTCGCTCTCTCCTGGGCTCCCGCTGTTTCAGTAGTGCCGAACTCTCGCGCTCTCCTGGGCTCCCGCTGTTTTAGTAGTGCCGAACTCTCGCTCTCTCCTGGGCTCCCGCTGTTTTAGTAGTGCCGAACTCTCGCGCTCTCCTGGGCTCCTGCTGTTTTAGTAGTGCCGAAATCTCGCTCTCTCCTGGGCTCCCGCTGTTTTAGTAGTGCCGAACTCTCACTCTCTCCTGGGCTCCCGCTGTTTTAGTAGTGCCGAACTCTCGCTCTCTCCTGGGCTCCCGCTGCTTTCGGAGTGCCAAACTCTCGCTCTCTCCTGGGCTCCCGCTGTTTTAGTAGTGCCGAACTCTCGCTCTCTCCTGGGCTCCCGCTGTTTTAGTAGTGCCGAACTCTCGCTCTCTCCTGGGCTCCCGCTGTTTTAGGAGTGCCGAACTCTCGCTCTCTCCTGGGCTCCCGCTGTTTTAGTAGTGCCGAACTCTCGCGCTCTCCTGGGCTCCCGCTGTTTCAGTAGTGCCGAACTCTCGCTCTCTCCTGGGCTCCCGCTGTTTTAGCAGTGCCGAACTCTCGCTCTCCCCTGGGCTCCCGCTGTTTTAGTAGTGCCGAACTCTCGCGCTCTCCTGGGCTCCCGCTGTTTTAGTACTGCCGAACTCGCGCTCTCTCCTGGGCTCCCGCTGTTTTAGTAGTGCCGAACTCTCGCTCTCTCCTGGGCTCCCGCTGTTTTAGTCGTGCCGAACTCTCGCTCTCTCCTGGGCTCCCGCTGTTTTAGTAGCACCGAACTCTCGCGCTCTCTCCTGGGCTCCCGCTGTTTTAGTAGTGCCGAACTCTCGCTCTCCTGGGCTCCCGCTGTTTTAGTAGTGCCGAACTCTCGCTCTCTCCTGGGCTCCCGCTGTTTTAGTAGTGCCGAACTCTCGCTCTCTCCTGGGCTCCCGCTGTTTTAGTAGTGCCGAACTCTCGCTCTATCCTGGGCTCCCGCTGTTTTAGTAGTGCCGAACTCTCGCGCTCTCTCCTGGGCCCCCGCTGTTTTAGTCGTGCCGAACTCTCGCTCTCTCCTGGGCTCCCGCTGTTTTAGTACTACCGAACTCTCGCTCTCTCCTGGGCTTCCGCTGTTTTAGTAGTGCCGAACTCTCGCTCTCTCCTGGGCTCCCGCTGTTTTAGTAGTGCCGAACTCTCGCTCTCTCCTGGGCTCCCGCTGTTTTAGTAGCTCCGAACTCTCGCTCTCTCCTGGGCTCCCGCTGTTTTCGTAGTGCCGAACTCTCGCTCTCTCCTGGGCTCCCGCTGTTTTAGTAGCTCTCAACTCTCGCTCTCTCCTGGGCTCCCGCTGTTTTAGTGGTGCCGAACTCTCGCTCTTTCCTGGGCTCCCACTGTTTTAGTAGCTCCGAACTCTCGCTCTCTCCTGGGCTCCCGCTGTTTTAGTAGTGCCGAACTCTCGCGCTCGCCTGGGCTCCCGCTGTTTTAGTCGCGCCGAACTCTTGCTCTCTCCTGGGCTCCCGCTGTTTTAGTAGTGCCGAACTCTCGCTCTCTCCTGGGCTCCCGCTGTTTTAGTAGCGCCGAACTCTCACTCTCTCCTGGGCTCCCGCTGTTTCAGTAGCTCCGAACTCTCCCTCTCTCCTGGGCTCCCGCTGTTTTAGTCGTGCCGAACTCTCGCTCTCTCCTGGGCTCCCGCTGTTTTAGTAGTGCCGAACTCTCGCGCTCTCCTGGGCTCCCGCTGTTTCAGTAGTGCCGAACTCTCGCTCTCTCCTGGGCTCCCGCTGTTTTAGTAGTGCCGAACTCTCGCTCTCCCCTGGGCTCCCGCTGTTTTAGTAGTGCCGAACTCTCGCACTCTCCTGGGCTCCCGCTGTTTTAGTACTGCCGAACTCGCGCTCTCTCCTGGGCTCCCGCTGTTTTAGTAGTGCCGAACTCTCGCTCTCTCCTGGGCTCCCGCTGTTTTAGTAGTGCCGAACTCTCGCGCTCTCCTGGGCTCCCGCTGTTTTAGTAGTGCCGAACTCTCGCTCTCTCCTGGGCTCCCGCTGTTTTAGTAGTGCCGAACTCTCGCTCTCTCCTGGGCTCCCGCTGTTTTAGTAGTGCCGAACTCTCGCGCTCTCCTGGGCTCCCACTGTTTTAGTAGTGCCGAACTCTCGCTCTCTCCTTAGCTCCCGCTGTTTTAGTAGTGCCGAACTCTCGCTCTCTCCTGGGCTCCCGCTGTTTTAGCAGTGCCGAACTCTCGCTCTCTCCTGTGCTCCCGATCTTTTAGTAGCTCCGAACTCTCGCTCTCTCCTGGGCTCCCGCTGTTTTAGTAGTGCCGAACTCTCGCTCTCTCCTGGGCTCCCGCTGTTTTAGTAGTGCCGAACTCTCGCTCTCTCCTGGGCTCCCGCTGTTTTAGTAGCTCCGAACTCTCGCTCTCTCCTGGGCTCCCGCTGTTTTCGTAGTGCCGAACTCTCGCTCTCTCCTGGGCTCCCGCTGTTTTAGTAGCTCTCAACTCTCGCTCTCTCCTGGGCTCCCGCTGTTTTAGTCGTGCCGAACTCTCGCTCTTTCCTGGGCTCCCACTGTTTTAGTAGCTCCGAACTCTCGCTCTCTCCTGGGCTCCCGCTGTTTTAGGAGTGCCGAACTCTCGCGCTCTCCTGGGCTCCCACTGTTTTAGTAGTGCCGAACTCTCGCTCTCTCCTGGGCTCCCGCTGTTTCAGTAGTGCCGAACTCTTGCGCTCTCCTGGGCTCCCGCTGTTTTAGTAGTGCCGAACACTCGCTCTCTCCTGGGCTCCCGCTGTTTTAGTAGTGCCGAACTCTCGCGCTCTCCTGGGCTCCTGCTGTTTTAGTAGTGCCGAAATCTCGCTCTCTCCTGGGCTCCCGCTGTTTTAGTAGTGCCGAACTCTCTCTCTCTCCTGGGCTCCCGCTGTTTTAGTAGTGCCGAACTCTCGCTCTCTCCTGGGCTCCCGCTGCTTTAGGAGTGCCAAACTCTCGCTCTCTCCTGGGCTCCCGCTGTTTTAGTAGTGCCGAACTCTCGCTCTCTCCTGGGCTCCCGCTGTTTAGTAGTGCCGAACTCTCGCTCTCTCCTGCGCTCCCGCTGTTTTAGTCGTGCCGAACTCTCGCTCTCTCCTGGGCTCCCGCTGTTTTAGTAGTACCGAACTCTCGCTCTCTCCTGGGCTCCCGCTGTTTTAGTAGTGCCGAACTCTCGCTCTCCTGGGCTCCCGCAGTTTTAGTAGTGCCGAACTCTCGCTCTCTCCTGGGCTCCCGCTGTTTTAGTAGTGCCGAACTCTCGCTCTCTCCTGGGCTCCCGCTGTTTTAGTAGTGCCGAACTCTCGCTCTATCCTGGGCTCCCGCTGTTTTAGTAGTGCCGAACTCTCGCGCTCTCTCCTGGGCCCCCACTGTTTTAGTCGTGCCGAACTCTCGCTCTCTCCTGGGCTCCCGCTGTTTTAGTACTGCCGAACTCTCGCTCTCTCCTGGGCTTCCGCTGTTTTAGTAGTGCCGAACTCTCGCTCTCTCCTGGGCTCCCGCTGTTTTAGTAGTGCCGAACTCTCGCTCTCTCCTGGGCTCCCGCTGTTTTAGTAGCTCCGAACTCTCGCTCCCGTGGGTCCCCGCTGTTTTAGTAGTGCCGAACTCTCGCTCTCTCCTGGGCTCCCGCTGTTTTAGTAGCTCCGAACTCTCGCTCCCATGGGGCCCCGCTGTTTTAGTTGCTCCGAACTCTCGCTCTCCTTGGCTCCCGCTGTTTTAGTAGCTCCGAACTCTCGCTCCCGTGGGACCCGCTGTTTTAGTAGCTCCGAACTCTCGCTCTCCTGGGCTCCCGCTGTTTTAGTCGCTCCGAACTCTCGCTCTCTCCTGGGCTCCCGCTGTTTTAGTAGCTCCGAACTCTCGCTCTCTCCTGGGCTCCCGCTGTTTTAGTAGCTCCGAACTCTCGCTCTCTCCTGGGCTCCCGCTGTTTTAGTAGCTCTGAATTCTCGCTCTCTCCTGGGCTCCTGCTGTTTTAGTAGCTCCAAACTCTCGCTCTCTCCTGGGCTCCCGCTGTTTTAGTAGCTCCAAACTCTCGCTCTCTCCTGGGCTCCCGCTGTTTTAGTAGCTCCGAACACTCGCTCCCATGGGTCCCCGCTGTTTTAGTAGCTCCGAACTCTCGCTCTCTCCTGGGCTCCCGCTGTTTTCGTAGTGCCGAACTCTCGCTCTCTCCTGGGCTCCCGCTGTTTTAGTAGCTCTCAACTCACGCTCTCTCCTGGGCTCCCGCTGTTTTAGTAGTGCCGAACTCTCGCTCTCTCCTGGGCTCCCGCTGTTTTAGTAGCTCCGAACTCTCGCTCTCTCCTGGGCTCCCGCTGTTTTCGTAGTGCCGAACTCTCGCTCTCTCCTGGGCTCCCGCTGTTTTAGTAGCTCTCAACTCTCGCTCTCTCCTGGGCTCCCGCTGTTTTAGTAGTGCCGAACTCTCGCTCTTTCCTGGGCTCCCACTGTTTTAGTAGCTCCGAACTCTCGCTCTCTCCTGGGCTCCCGCTGTTTTAGTCGTGCCGAACTCTCGCGCTCTCCTGGGCTCCCACTGTTTTAGTATTGCCGAACTCTCGCTCTCTCCTGGGCTCCCGCTGTTTCAGTAGTGCCAAACTCTCGCGCTCTCCTGGGCTCCCGCTGTTTTAGTAGTGCCGAACTCTCGCTCTCTCCTGGGCTCCCGCTGTTTTAGTAGTGCCGAACTCTCGCGCTCTCCTGGGCTCCTGCTGTTTTAGTAGTGCCGAAATCTCGCTCTCTCCTGGGCTCCCGCTGTTTTAGTAGTGCCGAACTCTCACTCTCTCCTGGGCTCCCGCTGTTTTAGTAGTGCCGAACTCTCGCTATCTCCTGGGCTCCCGCTGCTTTAGGAGTGCCAAACTCTCGCTCTCTCCTGGGCTCCCGCTGTTTTAGTAGTGCCGAACTCTCGCTCTCTCCTGGGCTCCCGCTGTTTTAGTAGTGCCGAACTCTCGCTCTCTCCTGGGCTCCCGCTGTTTTTGGAGTGCCGAACTCTCGCTCTCTCCTGGGCTCCCGCTGTTTTAGTAGTGCCGAACTCTCGCGCTCTCCTGGGCTCCCGCTGTTTCAGTAGTGCCGAACTCTCGCTCTCTCCTGGGCTCCCGCTGTTTTAGTAGTGCCGAACTCTCGCTCTCCCCTGGGCTCCCGCTGTTTTAGTAGTGCCGAACTCTCGCGCTCTCCTGGGCTCCCGCTGTTTTAGTACTGCCGAACTCGCGCTCTCTCCTGGGCTCCCGCTGTTTTAGTAGTGCCGAACTCTCGCTCTCTCCTGGGCTCCCGCTGTTTTAGTAGTGCCGAACTCTCGCTCTCTCCTGGGCTCCCGCTGTTTTAGTAGTACCGAACTCTCGCTCTCTCCTGGGCTCCCGCTGTTTTAGTAGTGCCGAACTCTCGCTCTCCTGGGCTCCCGCTGTTTTAGTAGTGCCGAACTCTCGCTCTCTCCTGGGCTCCCGCTGTTTTAGTAGTGCCGAACTCTCGCTCTCTCCTGGGCTCCCGCTGTTTTAGTAGTGCCGCACTCTCGCTCTATCCTGGGCTCCCGCTGTTTTAGCAGTGCCGAACTCTCGCGCTCTCTCCTGGGCCCCCGCTGTTTTAGTAGTGCCGAACTCTCGCTCTCTCCTGGGCTCCCGCTGTTTTAGTAGCTCCGAACTCTCGCTCTCTCCTGGGCTTCCGCTGTTTTAGTAGTGCCGAACTCTCGCTCTCTCCTGGGCTCCCGCTGTTTTAGTAGCTCTCAACTCTCGCTCTCTCCTGGGCTCCCGCTGTTTTAGTGGTGCCGAACTCTCGCTCTTTCCTGGGCTCCCACTGTTTTAGTAGCTCCGAACTCTCGCTCTCTCCTGGGCTCCCGCTGTTTTAGTAGTGCCGAACTCTCGCGCTCGCCTGGGCTCCCGCTGTTTTAGTAGCGCCGAACTCTTGCTCTCTCCTGGGCTCCCGCTGTTTTAGTAGTGCCGAACTCTCGCTCTCTCCTGGGCTCCCGCTGTTTTCGTAGCGCCGAACTCTCACTCTCTCCTGGGCTCCCGCTGTTTTAGTAGCTCCGAACTCTCCCTCTCTCCTGGGCTCCCGCTGTTTTAGTCGTGCCGAACTCTCGCTCTCTCCTGGGCTCCCGCTGTTTTAGTAGTGCCGAACTCTCGCTCTCTCCTGGGCTCCCGCTGTTTTAGTAGTGCCGAACTCTCGCGCTCTCCTGGGCTCCCGCTGTTTCAGTAGTGCCGAACTCTCGCCCTCTCCTGGGCTCCCGCTGTTTTAGTAGTGCCGAACTCTCGCTCTCCCCTGGGCTCCCGCTGTTTTAGTAGTGCCGAACTCTCGCGCTCTCCTGGGCTCCCGCTGTTTTAGTAGTGCCGAACTCTCGCTCTCTCCTGGGCTCCCGCTGTTTTAGTCGTGCCGAACTCTCGCTCTCTCCTGGGCTCCCGCTGTTTTCGTAGTGCCGAACTCTCGCGCTCTCCTGGGCTCCCGCTGTTTTAGTAGTGCCGAACTCTCGCTCTCTCCTTAGCTCCCGCTGTTTTAGTAGTGCCGAACTCTCGCTCTCTCCTGGGCTCCCGCTGTTTTAGTAGTGCCGAACTCTCCTGTGCTCCCGATCTTTTAGTAGCTCCGAACTCTCGCTCTCTCCTGGGCTCCCGCTGTTTTAGTAGTGCCGAACTCTCGCGCTCTCTCCTGGGCTCCCGCTGTTTTAGTAGTGCCGAACTCTCGCTCTCTCCTGGGCTCCCGCTGTTTTAGTAGCTCCGAACTCTCGCTCTCTCCTGGGCTCCCGCTGTTTTCGTAGTGCCGAACTCTCGCTCTCTCCTGGGCTCCCGCTGTTTTAGTAGCCCTCAACTCTCGCTCTCTCCTGGGCTCCCGCTGTTTTAGTAGTGCCGAACTCTCGCTCTTTCCTGGGCTCCCACTGTTTTAGTAGCTCCGAACTCTCGCTCTCTCCTGGGCTCCCGCTGTTTTAGTAGTGCCGAACTCTCGCGCTCTCCTGGGCTCCCACTGTTTTAGTAGTGCCGAACTCTCGCTCTCTCCTGGGCTCCCGCTGTTTTAGTAGTGCCGAACACTCGCTCTCTCCTGGGCTCCCGCTGTTTTAGTAGTGCCGAACTCTCGCGCTCTCCTGGGCTCCTGCTGTTTTAGTAGTGCCGAAATCTCGCTCTCTCCTGGGCTCCCGCTGTTTTAGTAGTGCCGAACTCTCACTCTCTCCTGGGCTCCCGCTGTTTTAGTCGTGCCGAACTCTCGCTCTCTCCTGGGCTCCCGCTGTTTTAGTAGTACCGAACTCTCGCTCTCTCCTGGGCTCCCGCTGTTTTAGTAGTGCCGAACTCTCGCTCTCCTGGGCTCCCGCAGTTTTAGTAGTGCCGAACTCTCGCTCTCTCCTGGGCTCCCGCTGTTTTAGTAGTGCCGAACTCTCGCTCTCTCCTGGGCTCCCGCTGTTTTAGTAGTGCCGAACTCTCGCTCTATCCTGGGCTCCCGCTGTTTTAGTAGTGCCGAACTCTCGCGCTCTCTCCTGGGCCCCCACTGTTTTAGTCGTGCCGAACTCTCGCTCTCTCCTGGGCTCCCGCTGTTTTAGTACTGCCGAACTCTCGCTCTCTCCTGGGCTTCCGCTGTTTTAGTAGTGCCGAACTCTCGCTCTCTCCTGGGCTCCCGCTCTTTTAGTAGTGCCGAACTCTCGCTCTCTCCTGGGCTCCCGCTGTTTTAGTAGCTCCGAACTCTCGCTCCCGTGGGTCCCCGCTGTTTTAGTAGTGCTGAACTCTCGCTCTCTCCTGGGCTCCCGCTGTTTTAGTAGCTCCGAACTCTCGCTCCCATGGGGCCCCGCCGTTTTAGTTGCTCCGAACTCTCGCTCTCCTTGGCTCCCGCTGTTTTAGTAGCTCCGAACTCTCGCTCCCGTGGGACCCACTGTTTTAGTAGCTCCGAACTCTCGCTCTCCTGGGCTCCCGCTGTTTTAGTCGCTCCGAACTCTCGCTCTCTCCTGGGCTCCCGCTGTTTTAGTAGCTCCGAACTCTCGCTCTCTCCTGGGCTCCTGCTGTTTTAGTAGCTCCAAACTCTCGCTCTCTCCTGGGCTCCCGCTGTTTTAGTAGCTCCAAACTCTCGCTCTCTCCTGGGCTCCCGCTGTTTTAGTAGCTCCGAACTCTCGCTCCCATGGGTCCCCGCTGTTTTAGTTGCTCCGAACTCTCGCTCTCTCCTGGGCTCCCGCTGTTTTCGTAGTGCCGAACGCTCGCTCTCTCCTGGGCTCCCGCTGTTTTAGTAGCTCTCAACTCACGCTCTCTCCTGGGCTCCCGCTGTTTTAGTAGTGCCGAACTCTCGCTCTCTCCTGGGCTCCCGCTGTTTTAGTAGCTCCGAATTCTCGCTCTCTCCTGGGCTCCCGCTGTTTTAGTAGTGCCGAACTCTCGCGCTCTCCTGGGCTCCCGATGTTTTAGTAGTGCCGAACTCTCGCTCTCTCCTGGGCTCCCGCTGTTTCAGTAGTGCCGAACTCTCGCACTCTCCTGGGCTCCCGCTGTTTTAGTAGTGCCGAACTCTCGCTCTCTCCTGGGCTCCCGCTGTTTTAGTAGTGCCGAACACTCACGCTCTCCTGGGCTCCTGCTGTTTTAGAAGTGCCAAACTCTCGCTCTCTCCTGGACTCCCGCTGTTTTAGTAGTGCCGAACTGTCGCTCTCTCCTGGGCTCCCGCTGTTTTAGTAGTGCCGAACTCTCGCTCTCTCCTGGGCTCCCGCTGTTTTAGGAGTGCCAAACTCTCGCTCTCTCCTGGGCTGACGCTGTTTTAGTAGTGCCGAACTCTCGCTCTCTCCTGGGCTCCCGCTGTTTTAGTAGTGCCGAACTCTCGCTCTCTCCTGGGCTCCCGCTGTTTTAGTACTGCCGAACTCTCGCTCTCTCCTGGGCTCCCGCTGTTTTAGTAGTGCCGAACTCTCGCTCTCTCCTGGGCTCCCGCTGTTTTAGTCGTGCCGAACTCTCGCTCTCTCCTGGGCTCCCGCTGTTTTAGTAGTGCCGAACTCTCGCTCTCTCCTGGGCTCCCGCTGTTTTTGTAGTGCCGAACTCTCGCTCTCTCCTGGGCTCCCGCTGTTTTAGTAGTGCCGAACTCTCGCTCTCTCCTGGGCTCCCGCTGTTTTGGTAGTGCCGAACTCTCGCTCTCTCCTGGGCTCCCGCTGTTTTAGTAGTGCCGAACTCTCGCTCTCTCCTGGGCTCCCGCTGTTTTAGTAGCTCCGAACTCTCGCTCCCGTGGGTCCCCGCTGTTTTTGTAGTGCCGAACTCTCGCTCTCTCCTGGGCGCCCGCTGTTTTACTAGCTCCGAACTCTCGCTCTCTTCTGGGCTCCCGCTGTTTTCGTAGTGCCGAACTCTCGCTCTCTCCTGGGCTCCCGCTGTTTTAGTAGCTCCGAACTCTCGCTCCCATGGGTCCCCGCTGTTTTAGCAGCTCCGAACTCTCGCTCTACTGGGCTCCCGCTGTTTTAGTAGCTCCGAACTCTCGCTCCCGTGGGTCCCCGCTGTTTTAGTAGCTCCGAACTCTCGCTCTCCTGGGCTCCCGCTGTTTTAGTCGCTGCGAACTCTCGCTCTCTCCTGGGCTCCCGCTGTTTTAGTAGCTCCGAACTCTCGCTCTCTCCTGGGCTCCCGCTGTTTTAGTAGCTCCGAACTCTCGCTCTCTCCTGGGCTCCCGCTGTTTTAGTAGTGCGGAACTCTCGCTCTCTCCTGGGCTCCTGCTGTTTTAGTAGCTCCAAACTCTCGCTCTCTCCTGGGCTCCCGCTGTTTTAGTAGCTCCAAACTGTCGCTCTCTCCTGGCCTCCCGCTGTTTTAGTAGTGCCGAACTCTCGCTCTCTCCTGGGCTCCCGCTGTTTTAGTCGTGCCGAACTGTCGCTCTCTCCTGGGCTCCCGCTGTTTTAGCAGTGCCGAACTCTCGCTCTCTCCTGGGCTCCCGCTGTTTTAGTAGTGCCGAACTCTCGCTCTCTCCTGGGCTCCCCCTGTTTCAGTAGCGCCGGACTCTCGCTCTCTCCTGGGCTCCCGCTGTTTTAGTAGTGCCGAACTCTCGCTCTCTCCTGGGCTCCCGCTGTTTTAGTAGTGCCGAACTCTCGCTCTCTCCTGGGCTCCCGCTGTTTTAGTAGCTCCGACCTCTCGCTCTCTCCTCGGCTCCCGCTGTTTTAGTAGTGCCGAACTCTCGCTCCCATGGGTCCCCGCTGTTTTAGTAGCTCCGAACTCTCGCTCTCTCCTCGGCTCCCGCTGCTTTAGTCGTGCCGAACTCTCGCTCCCATGGGTCCCCGCTGTTTTAGTAGCTCCGAACGCTCGCTCTCTCCTGGGCTCCCGCTGTTTTAGTAGTGCCAAACTCTCGCTCTCTCCTGGCTCCCGCTGTTTTAGTAGTGCCGAACTCTCGCTCTCTCCTGGGCTCCCGCTGTTTTAGTAGAGCCGAACTCTCGCGCTCTCCTGGGCTCCCGCTGCTTTAGTAGTGCCGAACTCTCGCTCTCTCCTGGGCTCCCGCTGTTTTAGTAGTGCCGAACTCTCGCTCTCTCCTGGGCTCCCACTGTTTTAGTAGTGCCGAACTCTCGCTCTCTCCTGGGCTCCCGCTCTTTTAGTAGCTCCGAACTCTCGCTCTCTCCTGGGCTCCCGCTGTTTTAGTAGTGCCGAACTCTCGCTCTCTCCTGGGCTCCCGCTGTTTTAGTAGCTCCGAACTCTCGCTCTCTCCTGGGCTCCCGCTGTTTTAGCAGTGCCGAACTCTCGCTCTCTCCTGGGCTCCCGCTGTTTTTGTAGTGCCGAACTCTCGCTCTCTCCTGGGCTCCCGCTGTTTTAGCAGTGCCGAACTCTCGCTCTCTCCTGGGCTCCCGCTGTTTTGGTAGTGCCGAACTCTCGCTCTCTGCTGGGCTCCCGCTGTTTTAGTAGTGCCGAACTCTCGCTCTCTCCTGGGCTCCCGCTGTTTTAGTAGCTCCGAACTCTCGCTCCCGTGGGTCCCCGCTGTTTTAGTAGTGCCGAACTCTCGCTCTCTCCTGGGCTCCCGCTGTTTTAGTAGTTCCGAACTCTCGCTCTCTTCTGGGCTCCCGCTGTTTTCGTAGTGCCGAACTCTCGCTCTCTCCTGGGCTCCCGCTGTTTTAGTAGCTCCGAACTCTCGCTCCCATGGGTCCCCGCTGTTTTAGTAGCTCCGAACTCTCGCTCTCTCCTGGGCTCCCGCTGTTTTAGTAGTGCCGAACTCTCGCTCTCTCCTGGGCTCCCGCTGTTTTAGTAGCTCCGAACTCTCGCTCTCTCCTGGGCTCCCGCTGTTTTAGTCGCTCCGAACTCTCGCTCTCTCCTGGGCTCCCGCTGTTTTAGTAGCTCCGAACTCTCGCTCTCTCCTGGGCTCCCGCTGTTTTCGTAGCTCCGAACTCTCGCTCTCTCCTGGACTCCCGCTGTTTCAGAAGCTCCGAACTCTCGCTCTCTCCAGGGCTCCCGCTGTTTTAGTAGCTCCGAACTCTCGCTCTCTCCTGGGCTCCCGCTGTTTTAGTAGCTCCGAACTCTCGCTCTCTCCTGGGCTCCCGCTGTTTTAGTAGCTCCGAACTCTCGCTCTCTCCTGGGCTCCCGCTGTTTTAGTAGTGCCGAACTCACGCTCTCCTGGGCTCCCGCTGTTTTAGTAGTGCCGAACTCCCGCTCTCTCCTGGGCTCCCGCTGTTTTAGTCGAGCCGAACTCTCGCGCTCTCCTGGGCTCCCGCTGTTTTAGTAGTGCCGACCTCTCGCTCTCTCCTGGGCTCCCGCTGTTTTAGTAGTACCGAACTCTCGCTCTCTCCTGGGCTCCCACTGTTTTAGGAGTGCCGAACTCTCGCTCTCTCCTGGGCTCCCGCTCTTTTAGTAGCTCCGAACTCTCGCTCTCTCCTGGGCTCCCGCTGTTTTAGTAGTGCCGAACTCTCGCTCTCTCCTGGGCTCCCGCTGTTTTAGTAGCTCCGAACTCTCGCTCTCTCCTGGGCTCCCGCTGTTTTAGTAGCTCCGACCTCTCGCTCTCTCCTGGGCTCCCGCTGTTTTAGTAGCTCCGAACTCTCGCTCTCTCCTGGGCTCCCGCTGTTTTAGTAGCTCCGAACTCTCGCTCTCTCCTGGGCTCCCGCTGTTTCAGTAGCTCCGAACTCTCGCTCTCTCCTGGGCTCGCGCTGTTTTAGTAGCTCCGAACTCTCGCTCTCTCCTGGGCTCCCGCTGTTTTAGTAGCTCCGAACTCTCGCTCTCTCCTGGGCTCCCGCTGTTTTAGTAGCTCCGAACTCTCGCTCTCTTCTGGGCTCCCGCTGTTTTAGTAGTGCCGAACTCGCGCTCTCCTGGGCTCCCGCTGTTTTCGTAGTGCCGAACTCTCGCTCTCTCCTGGGCTCCCGCTGTTTTAGTAGTGCCGAACTCTCACTCTCTCCTGGGCTCCCGTTGTTTTAGTAGTGCCGAACTCTTGCTCTCTCCTGGGCTCCCGCTGTTTTAGTAGTGCCGAACTCTCGCTCTCTCCTGGGCTCCCGCTGTTTTAGTAGTGCCGAACTCTCGCTCTCTCCTGGGCTCCCGCTGTTTTAGTAGTGCCGATCTCTCGCTCTCTCCTGGGCTCCCGCTGTTTTAGTCGTGCCGAACTCTCGCTCTCTCCTGGGCTCCCGCTGTTTTAGTAGTGCCGAACTCTCGCTCTCTCCTGGGCTCCCGCTGTTTTAGTAGTGCCGAACTCTCTCTCTCTCCTGGGCTCCCGCTGTTTTAGTAGTGCCGAACTCTCGCTCTCTCCTGGGCTCCCGCTGTTTTAGTAGTGCCGAACTCTCGCTCTCTCCTGGGCTCCCGCTGTTTTAGTTGTGCCGAACTCTTGCTCTCTCCTGGCCTCCCGCTGTTTTAGTAGTGCCGAACTCTCGCTCTCCTGGGCTCCCGCTGTTTTCGTAGTGCCGAACTCTCGCTCTCTCCTGGGCTCCCGCTGTTTTAGTAGTGCCGAACTCTCGCTCTCTCCTGGGCTCCCGCTGTTTTAGTAGTGCCGAACTCTCGGTCTCTCCTGGGCTCCCGCCGTTTTAGTAGTGCCGAACTCTTGCGTTCTCTCCTGGGCTCCCGCTGTTTTAGTAGTGCCGAACTCTCGCTCTCTCCTGGGTTCCCGCTGTTTTAGTACTGCCGAACTCTCGCTCTCTCCTGGGCTCCCGCTGTTTTAGTAGTGCCGAACTCTCGCTCTCTCCTGGGCTCCCGCTGTTTTAGCAGTGCCGAACTCTCGCTCTCTCCTGGGCTCCCGCTGTTTTAGTAGTGCCGGAATCTCGCGCTCCCTCCTGGGCTCCCGCTGTTTTAGTGGTGCCGAACTCTCGCACTCTCCTGGGCTCCCGCTGTTTTAGTAGTGCCGAACTCTCGCTCTCTCCTGGGCTCCCGCTGTTTTCGTAGTGCCGAACTCTCGCTCTCTCCTGGGCTCCCGCTGTTTTAGTAGTGCCGAACTCTCGCTCTCTCCTGGGCTCCCGCTGTTTTAGTTGTGCCGAACTCTCGCTCTCCCCTGGGCTCCCGCTGTTTTAGTAGTGCCGAACTCTCGCTCTCTCCTGGGCTCCCGCTGTTTTAGTAGCTCCGAATTCTCGCTCCCGTGGGTCCCCGCTGTTTTAGTAGTGCCGAACTCTCGCTCTCTCCTGGGCTCCCCCTGTTTTAGTAGCTCCGAACTCTCGCTCTCTCCTGGGCTCCCGCTGTTTTAGTAGCTCCGAACTCTCGCTCTGTCCTGGGCTCCCGCTGTTTTAGTAGCTCCGAACTCTCGCTCTCTCCTGGGCTCCCGCTGTTTTAGTAGCTCCGAATTCTCGCTCTCTCCTGGGCTCCTGCTGTTTTAGTAGCTCCAAACTCTCGCTCTCTCCTGGGCTCCCGCTGTTTTAGTCGCTCCAAACTCTCGCTCTCTCCTGGGCTCCCGCTGTTTTAGTAGTGCCGAACTCTCGCTCTCTCCTGGGCTCCCGCTGTTTTAGTAGTGCCGAACTCTCGCTCTCTCCTGGGCTCCCGCTGTTTTAGTAGTGCCGAACACTCGCTCTCTCCTGGGCTCCCGCTGTTTTAGTAGTGCCGAACTCTCGCTCTCGCCTGGGCTCCCCCTGTTTTAGTAGTGCCGGACTCTCGCTCTCTCCTGGGCTCCCGCTGTTTTAGTAGTGCCGAACTCTCGCTCTCTCCTGGGCTCCCGCTGTTTTAGTAGTGCCGAACTCTCGCTCTCTCCTGGGCTCCCGCTGTTTTAGTAGTGCCGAACTCTCGCTCTCTCCTGGGCTCCCGTTGTTTTAGTAGCTCCGAACTCTCGCTCCCGTGGGTCCCCGCTGTTTTCGTCGTGCCGAACTCTCGCTCTCTCCTGGGCTCCCGCTGTTTTAGTAGCTCCGAACTCTCGCTCTCTCCTCGGCTCCCGCTGTTTTAGTCGTGCCGAACTCTCGCTCCCATGGGTCCCCGCTGTTTTAGCAGCTCCGAACTCTCGCTCTCTCCTGGGCTCCCGCTGTTTTAGCAGCTCCGAACTCTCGCTCCCATGGGTCCCCGCTGTTTTAGTATCTCCGAACTCTCGCTCTCCTGGGCTCCCGCTGTTTTAGTAGCTCCGAACTCTCGCTCCCGTGGGTCCCCGCTGTTTTAGTAGCTCCGAACTCTCGCTCTCCTGGGCTCCCGCTGTTTTAGTAGCCCCGAACTCTCGCTCTCTCCTGGGCTCCCGCTGTTTTAGTAGCTCTGAACTGTCGCTCTCTCCTGGGCTCCCGCTGTTTTAGTAGCTCCGAACTCTCGCTCTCTCCTGGGCTCCCGCTGTTTTAGTAGCTCCGAACTCTCGCTCTCTCCTGCGCTCCCGCTGTTTTAGTAGCTCCAAACTCTCGCTCTCTCCTGGGCTCCCGCTGTTTTAGTAGTGCCGAACTCTTGCTCTCGCCTGGGCTCCCGCTGTTTTAGTAGTGCCGAACTCTCGCTCTCTCCTGGGCTCCCGCTGTTTTAGTAGTGCCGAACTCTCGCTCTCTCCTGGGCTCCCGCTGTTTTAGTAGCTCCGAACTCTCGCTCTCTCCTGGGCTCCCGCTGTTTTAGTAGCTCCAAACTCTCGCTCTCTCCTGGGCTCGCGCTGTTTTAGTCGTGCCGAAATCTTGCTCTCTCCTGGGCTACCGCTGTTTTAGTAGTGCCGAACTCTCGCTCTCTCCTGGGCTCCCGCTGTTTTAGTAGCTCCGAACTCTCGCTCTCTCCTGGGCTCCCGCTGTTTTAGTAGCTCCGAACTCTCGCTCTCTCCTGGGCTCCCGCTGTTTTAGTAGCTCCGAACTCTCGCTCTCTCCTGGGCTCCCGCTGTTTTAGTACTGCCAAACTCTCGCTCCCTCCTGGGCTCCCGCTGTTTTAGTAGCTCCAAACTCTCGCTCTCTCCTGGGCTCCCGCTATTTTAGTAGTGCCGAATTCTCGCTCTCTCCTGGGCTCCTGCTGTTTTAGTAGTGCCGAACTCTCGCTCTCTCCTGGGCTCCCGCTGTTTTAGTAGTGCCGAATTCTCGCTCTCTCCTGGGCTCCTGCTGTTTTAGTTGTGCCGAACTCTCGCTCTCTCCTGGGCTCCCGCTGTTTCAGTAGTGCCGAACTCTCGCGCTCTCCTGGGCTCCCACTGTTTTAGTAGTGCCGAACTCTCGCGCTCTCCTGGGCTCCCGCTGTTTTAGAAGTGCCGAACTCTCGCGCTCTCCTGGGCTCCCGCTGTTTTAGTAGTGCCGAACTCTCGCTCTCTCCTGGGCTCCCGCTGTTTCAGTAGTGCCGAACTCTCGCGCTCTCCTGGGCTCCCGCTGTTTTAGTAGTGCCGAACTCTCGCTCTCTCCTGGGCTCCCGCTGTTTTAGTAGTGCCGAACTCTCGCTCTCTCCTGGGCTCCCGCTGTTTTGGTAGTGCCGAACTCTCGCTCTCTCCTGGGCTCCCGCTGTTTTAGTAGTGCCGAACTCTCGCTCTCTCCTGGGCTCCCGCTGTTTTATTAGTGCCGAACTCTCGCTCTCTCCTGGGCTCCCGCTGTTTTAGTAGCTCCGAACTCTCGCTCTCTCCTGGGCTCCCGCTGTTTTAGTAGCTCCGAATTCTCGCTCTCTCCTGGGCTCCTGCTGTTTTAGTCGCTCCAAACTCTCGCGCTCTCTCCTGGGCTCCCGCTGTTTTAGTCGCTCCAAACTCTCGCTCTCTCCTGGGCTCCCGCTGTTTTAGTAGTGCCGAACTCTCGCTCTCTCCTGGGCTCCCGCTGTTTTAGTAGTGCCGAACTCTCGCTCTCTCCTGGGCTCCCGCTGTTTTAGTAGTGCCGAACTCTCGCTCTCTCCTGGGCTCCCGCTGTTTTAGTACTGCCGAACTCTCGCTCTCTCCTGGGCTCCCCCTGTTTTAGTAGTGCCGGACTCTCGCTCTCTCCTGGGCTCCCGCTGTTTTAGTAGTGCCGAACTCTCGCTCTCTCCTGGGCTCCCGCTGTTTTAGTAGTGCCGAACTCTCGCTCTCTCCTGGGCTCCCGCTGTTTTAGTAGTGCCGAACTCTCGCTCTCTCCTGGGCTCCCGCTGTTTTAGTAGCTCCGAACTCTCGCTCCCGTGGGTCCCCGCTGTTTTAGTCGTGCCGAACTCTCGCTCTCTCCTGGGCTCCCGCTGTTTTAGTAGCTCCGAACTCTCGCTCTCTCCTCGGCTCCCGCTGTTTTAGTAGTGCCGAACTCTCGCTCCCATGGGTCCCCGCTGTTTTAGTAGCTCCGAACTCTCGCTCTCTCCTGGGCTCCCGCTGTTTTAGCAGCTCCGAACTCTCGCTCCCATGGGTCCCCGCTGTTTTAGTATCTCCGAACTCTCGCTCTCCTGGGCTCCCGCTGTTTTAGTAGCTCCGAACTCTCGCTCCCGTGGGTCCCCGCTGTTTTAGTAGCTCCGAACTCTCGCTCTCCTGGGCTCCCGCTGTTTTAGTAGCTCCGAACTCTCGCTCTCTCCTGGGCTCCCGCTGTTTTAGTAGCTCCGAACTCTCGCTCTCTCCTGGGCTCCCGCTGTTTCAGTAGCTCCGAACTCTCGCTCTCTCCTGGGCTCGCGCTGTTTTAGTAGCTCCGAACTCTCGCTCTCTCCTGGGCTCCCGCTGTTTTAGTAGCTCCGAACTCTCGCTCTCTCCTGGGCTCCCGCTGTTTTAGTAGCTCCGAACTCTCGCTCTCTTCTGGGCTCCCGCTGTTTTAGTAGTGCCGAACTCGCGCTCTCCTGGGCTCCCGCTGTTTTCGTAGTGCCGAACTCTCGCTCTCTCCTGGGCTCCCGCTGTTTTAGTAGTGCCGAACTCTCACTCTCTCCTGGGCTCCCGTTGTTTTAGTAGTGCCGAACTCTTGCTCTCTCCTGGGCTCCCGCTGTTTTAGTAGTGCCGAACTCTCGCTCTCTCCTGGGCTCCCGCTGTTTTAGTAGTGCCGAACTCTCGCTCTCTCCTGGGCTCCCGCTGTTTTAGTAGTGCCGATCTCTCGCTCTCTCCTGGGCTCCCGCTGTTTTAGTCGTGCCGAACTCTCGCTCTCTCCTGGGCTCCCGCTGTTTTAGTAGTGCCGAACTCTCGCTCTCTCCTGGGCTCCCGCTGTTTTAGTAGTGCCGAACTCTCTCTCTCTCCTGGGCTCCCGCTGTTTTAGTAGTGCCGAACTCTCGCTCTCTCCTGGGCTCCCGCTGTTTTAGTAGTGCCGAACTCTCGCTCTCTCCTGGGCTCCCGCTGTTTTAGTTGTGCCGAACTCTTGCTCTCTCCTGGCCTCCCGCTGTTTTAGTAGTGCCGAACTCTCGCTCTCCTGGGCTCCCGCTGTTTTCGTAGTGCCGAACTCTCGCTCTCTCCTGGGCTCCCGCTGTTTTAGTAGTGCCGAACTCTCGCTCTCTCCTGGGCTCCCGCTGTTTTAGTAGTGCCGAACTCTCGGTCTCTCCTGGGCTCCCGCCGTTTTAGTAGTGCCGAACTCTTGCGTTCTCTCCTGGGCTCCCGCTGTTTTAGTAGTGCCGAACTCTCGCTCTCTCCTGGGTTCCCGCTGTTTTAGTACTGCCGAACTCTCGCTCTCTCCTGGGCTCCCGCTGTTTTAGTAGTGCCGAACTCTCGCTCTCTCCTGGGCTCCCGCTGTTTTAGTAGTGCCGAACTCTCGCTCTCTCCTGGGCTCCCGCTGTTTTAGTAGTGCCGGAATCTCGCGCTCCCTCCTGGGCTCCCGCTGTTTTAGTGGTGCCGAACTCTCGCACTCTCCTGGGCTCCCGCTGTTTTAGTAGTGCCGAACTCTCGCTCTCTCCTGGGCTCCCGCTGTTTTCGTAGTGCCGAACTCTCGCTCTCTCCTGGGCTCCCGCTGTTTTAGTAGTGCCGAACTCTCGCTCTCTCCTGGGCTCCCGCTGTTTTAGTTGTGCCGAACTCTCGCTCTCCCCTGGGCTCCCGCTGTTTTAGTAGTGCCGAACTCTCGCTCTCTCCTGGGCTCCCGCTGTTTTAGTAGCTCCGAATTCTCGCTCCCGTGGGTCCCCGCTGTTTTAGTAGTGCCGAACTCTCGCTCTCTCCTGGGCTCCCCCTGTTTTAGTAGCTCCGAACTCTCGCTCTCTCCTGGGCTCCCGCTGTTTTAGTAGCTCCGAACTCTCGCTCTGTCCTGGGCTCCCGCTGTTTTAGTAGCTCCGAACTCTCGCTCTCTCCTGGGCTCCCGCTGTTTTAGTAGCTCCGAATTCTCGCTCTCTCCTGGGCTCCTGCTGTTTTAGTAGCTCCAAACTCTCGCTCTCTCCTGGGCTCCCGCTGTTTTAGTCGCTCCAAACTCTCGCTCTCTCCTGGGCTCCCGCTGTTTTAGTAGTGCCGAACTCTCGCTCTCTCCTGGGCTCCCGCTGTTTTAGTAGTGCCGAACTCTCGCTCTCTCCTGGGCTCCCGCTGTTTTAGTAGTGCCGAACACTCGCTCTCTCCTGGGCTCCCGCTGTTTTAGTAGTGCCGAACTCTCGCTCTCGCCTGGGCTCCCCCTGTTTTAGTAGTGCCGGACTCTCGCTCTCTCCTGGGCTCCCGCTGTTTTAGTAGTGCCGAACTCTCGCTCTCTCCTGGGCTCCCGCTGTTTTAGTAGTGCCGAACTCTCGCTCTCTCCTGGGCTCCCGCTGTTTTAGTAGTGCCGAACTCTCGCTCTCTCCTGGGCTCCCGTTGTTTTAGTAGCTCCGAACTCTCGCTCCCGTGGGTCCCCGCTGTTTTCGTCGTGCCGAACTCTCGCTCTCTCCTGGGCTCCCGCTGTTTTAGTAGCTCCGAACTCTCGCTCTCTCCTCGGCTCCCGCTGTTTTAGTCGTGCCGAACTCTCGCTCCCATGGGTCCCCGCTGTTTTAGCAGCTCCGAACTCTCGCTCTCTCCTGGGCTCCCGCTGTTTTAGCAGCTCCGAACTCTCGCTCCCATGGGTCCCCGCTGTTTTAGTATCTCCGAACTCTCGCTCTCCTGGGCTCCCGCTGTTTTAGTAGCTCCGAACTCTCGCTCCCGTGGGTCCCCGCTGTTTTAGTAGCTCCGAACTCTCGCTCTCCTGGGCTCCCGCTGTTTTAGTAGCCCCGAACTCTCGCTCTCTCCTGGGCTCCCGCTGTTTTAGTAGCTCTGAACTGTCGCTCTCTCCTGGGCTCCCGCTGTTTTAGTAGCTCCGAACTCTCGCTCTCTCCTGGGCTCCCGCTGTTTTAGTAGCTCCGAACTCTCGCTCTCTCCTGCGCTCCCGCTGTTTTAGTAGCTCCAAACTCTCGCTCTCTCCTGGGCTCCCGCTGTTTTAGTAGTGCCGAACTCTTGCTCTCGCCTGGGCTCCCGCTGTTTTAGTAGTGCCGAACTCTCGCTCTCTCCTGGGCTCCCGCTGTTTTAGTAGTGCCGAACTCTCGCTCTCTCCTGGGCTCCCGCTGTTTTAGTAGCTCCGAACTCTCGCTCTCTCCTGGGCTCCCGCTGTTTTAGTAGCTCCAAACTCTCGCTCTCTCCTGGGCTCGCGCTGTTTTAGTCGTGCCGAAATCTTGCTCTCTCCTGGGCTACCGCTGTTTTAGTAGTGCCGAACTCTCGCTCTCTCCTGGGCTCCCGCTGTTTTAGTAGCTCCGAACTCTCGCTCTCTCCTGGGCTCCCGCTGTTTTAGTAGCTCCGAACTCTCGCTCTCTCCTGGGCTCCCGCTGTTTTAGTAGCTCCGAACTCTCGCTCTCTCCTGGGCTCCCGCTGTTTTAGTACTGCCAAACTCTCGCTCCCTCCTGGGCTCCCGCTGTTTTAGTAGGTCCAAACTCTCGCTCTCTCCTGGGCTCCCGCTATTTTAGTAGTGCCGAATTCTCGCTCTCTCCTGGGCTCCTGCTGTTTTAGTAGTGCCGAACTCTCGCTCTCTCCTGGGCTCCCGCTGTTTTAGTAGTGCCGAATTCTCGCTCTCTCCTGGGCTCCTGCTGTTTTAGTTGTGCCGAACTCTCGCTCTCTCCTGGGCTCCCGCTGTTTCAGTAGTGCCGAACTCTCGCGCTCTCCTGGGCTCCCGCTGTTTTAGAAGTGCCGAACTCTCGCGCTCTCCTGGGCTCCCGCTGTTTTAGTAGTGCCGAACTCTCGCTCTCTCCTGGGCTCCCGCTGTTTCAGTAGTGCCGAACTCTCGCGCTCTCCTGGGCTCCCGCTGTTTTAGTAGTGCCGAACTCTCGCTCTCTCCTGGGCTCCCGCTGTTTTAGTAGTGCCGAACTCTCGCTCTCTCCTGGGCTCCCGCTGTTTTGGTAGCTCCGAACTCTCGCTCTCTCCTGGGCTCCCGCTGTTTTAGTAGTGCCGAACTCTCGCTCTCCTGGGCTCCCGCTGTTTTAGTAGTGCCGAACTCTCGCTCTCTCCTGGGCTCCCGCTGTTTTAGTAGTGCCGAACTCGCGCTCTCCTGGGCTCCCGCTGTTTTAGTAGTGCCGAACTCTCGCTCTCTCCTGGGCTCCCGCTGTTTTAGCAGTGCCGAACTCTCGCTCTCTCCTGGGCTCCCGCTGTTTTAGTAGTGCCGAACTCTCGCTCTCTCCTGGGCTCCCGCTGTTTTAGAAGTGCCGAACTCTCGCTCTCTCCTGGGCTCCCGCTGTTTTAGTAGTGCCGAACTCTCGCTCTCTCCTGGGCTCCCGCTGTTTTATTAGTGCCGAACTCTCGCTCTCTCCTGGGCTCCCGCTGTTTTAGTAGCTCCGAACTCTCGCTCTCTCCTGGGCTCCCGCTGTTTTAGTAGCTCCGAACTCTCGCTCTCTCCTGGGCTCCCGCTGTTTTAGTAGCTCCGAATTCTCGCTCTCTCCTGGGCTCCTGCTGTTTTAGTCGCTCCAAACTCTCGCTCTCTCCTGGGCTCCCGCTGTTTTAGTCGCTCCAAACTCTCGCTCTCTCCTGGGCTCCCGCTGTTTTAGTAGTGCCGAACTCTCGCTCTCTCCTGGGCTCCCGCTGTTTTAGTAGTGCCGAACTCTCGCTCTCTCCTGGGCTCCCGCTGTTTTAGTAGTGCCGAACTCTCGCTCTCTCCTGGGCTCCCGCTGTTTTAGTACTGCCGAACTCTCGCTCTCTCCTGGGCTCCCCCTGTTTTAGTAGTGCCGGACTCTCGCTCTCTCCTGGGCTCCCGCTGTTTTAGTAGTGCCGAACTCTCGCTCTCTCCTGGGCTCCCGCTGTTTTAGTAGTGCCGAACTCTCGCTCTCTCCTGGGCTCCCGCTGTTTTAGTAGTGCCGAACTCTCGCTCTCTCCTGGGCTCCCGCTGTTTTAGTAGCTCCGAACTCTCGCTCCCGTGGGTCCCCGCTGTTTTAGTCGTGCCGAACTCTCGCTCTCTCCTGGGCTCCCGCTGTTTTAGTAGCTCCGAACTCTCGCTCTCTCCTCGGCTCCCGCTGTTTTAGTAGTGCCGAACTCTCGCTCCCATGGGTCCCCGCTGTTTTAGTAGCTCCGAACTCTCGCTCTCTCCTGGGCTCCCGCTGTTTTAGCAGCTCCGAACTCTCGCTCCCATGGGTCCCCGCTGTTTTAGTATCTCCGAACTCTCGCTCTCCTGGGCTCCCGCTGTTTTAGTAGCTCCGAACTCTCGCTCCCGTGGGTCCCCGCTGTTTTAGTAGCTCCGAACTCTCGCTCTCCTGGGCTCCCGCTGTTTTAGTAGCTCCGAACGCTCGCTCTCTCCTGGGCTCCCGCTGTTTTAGTAGCTCTGAACTGTCGCTCTCTCCTGGGCTCCCGCTGTTTTCGTAGCTCCGAACTCTCGCTCTCTCCTGGGCTCCCGCTGTTTTAGTAGCTCCGAACTCTCGCTCTCTCCTGGGCTCCCGCTGTTTTAGTAGCTCCAAACTCTCGCTCTCTCCTGGGCTCCCGCTGTTTTCGTAGTGCCGAACTCTTGCTCTCGCCTGGGCTCCTGCTGTTTTAGTAGTGCCGAACTCTCGCTCTCTCCTGGGCTCCCGCTGTTTTAGTAGTGCCGAACTCTCGCTCTCTCCTGGGCTCCCGCTGTTTTAGTAGCTCCGAACTCTCGCTCTCTCCTGGGCTCCCACTGTTTTAGTAGCTCCAAACTCTCGCTCTCTCCTGGGCTCGCGCTGTTTTAGTAGTGCCGAACTCTTGCTCTCTCCTGGGCTACCGCTGTTTTTGTAGTGCCGAACTCTCGCTCTCTCCTGGGCTCCCGCTGTTTTAGTAGCTCCGAACTCTCGCTCTCTCCTGGGCTCCCGCTGTTTTAGTGGCTCCGAACTCTCGCTCTCCCCTGGGCTCCCGCTGTTTTAGTAGCTCCGAACTCTCGCTCTCTCCTGGGCTCCCGCTGTTTTAGTACTGCCAAACTCTCGCTGTCTCCTGGGCTCCCGCTGTTTTAGTAGCTCCAAACTCTCGCTCTCTCCTGGGCTCCCGCTGTTTTAGTAGTGCCGAATTCTCGCTCTCTCCTGGGCTCCTGCTGTTTTAGTAGTGCCGAACTCTCGCTCTCTCCTGGGCTCCCGCTGTTTTAGTAGTGCCGAATTCTCGCTCTCTCCTGGGCTCCTGCTGTTTTAGTAGTGCCGAACTCTCGCTCTCTCCTGGGCTCCCGCTGTTTTAGTAGTGCCGAATTCTCGCTCTCCTGGGCTCCTGCTGTTTTAGTAGTGCCGAACTCTCGCTCTCTCCTGGGCTCCCGCTGTTTCAGTAGTGCCGAACTCTCGCGCTCTCCTGGGCTCCCGCTGTTTTAGTAGTGCCGAACTCTCGCTCTCTCCTGGGCTCCCGCTGTTTTAGTAGTGCCGAACTCTCGCTCTCTCCTGGGCTCCCGCTGTTTTAGTAGTGCCGAACTCTCGCTCTCTCCTGGGCTCCCGCTGTTTTAGTAGTGCCGAACTCTCGCTCTCTCCTGGGCTCCCGCTGTTTTATTAGTGCCGAACTCTCGCGCTCTCCTGGGCTCCCGCTGTTTTAGTAGTGCCGAACCCTCGCTCTCTCCTGGGTTCCCGCTGTTTTAGTGGTGCCGAACTCTCGCTCTCTCCTGGGCTCCCGCTGTTTTAGTCGTGCCGAACTCTCGCTCTCTCCTGGGCTCCCGCTGTTTTAGTAGTGCCGAACTCTCGCTCTCTCCTGGGCTCCCGCTGTTTTAGTCGTGCCGAACTCTCGCTCTCTCCTGGGCTCCCGCTGTTTTAGTAGTGCCGAATTTTCGCTCTCTCCTGGCCTCCCGCTGTTTTAGTAGTGCCGAACTCTCGCTCTCTCCTGGCCTCCCGCTGTTTTAGTAGTGCTGACCTCTCGCTCTCCTGGGCTCCCGCTGTTTTAGTAATGCCGAACTCTCGCTCTCTCCTGGGCTCCCGCTGTTTTAGTCGTGCCGAGCTCTCGCTCTCTCCTGGGCTCCCGCTGTTTTAGTAGTGCCGAACTCTCACTCTCTCCTGGGCTCCCGCCGTTTTAGTAGTGCCGAACTCTTGCGCTCTCTCCTGGGCTCCCGCTGTTTTAGTAGTGCCGAACTCTCGCTCTCTCCTGGGCTCCCGCTGTTTTAGTACTGCCGAACTCTCGCTCTCTCCTGGGCTCCCGCTGTTTTAGTGGTGCCGAACTCTCGCTCTCTCCTGGGCTCCCGCTGTTTTAGTAGTGCCGAACTCTCGCTCTCTCCTGGGCTCCCGCTGTTTTAGTAGTGCCGAACTCTCGCTCTCTCCTGGGCTCCCGCTGTTTTAGTGGTGCCGAACTCTCGCTCTCTCCTGGGCTCCCGCTGTTTTAGTAGTGCCGAACTCTCGCTCTCTCCTGGGCTCCCGCTGTTTTAGTAGTGCCGAACTCTCGCTCTCTCCTGGGCTCCCGCTGTTTTAGTAGCTCCGAACTCTCGCTCCCGTGGGTCCCCGCTGTTTTAGTAGTGCCGAACTCTCGCTCTCTCCTGGGCTCCCCCTGTTTTAGTAGCTCCGAACTCTCGCTCTCTCCTGGGCTCCCGCTGTTTTAGTAGTGCCGAACTCTCTCGCTCTCCTGGGCTCCCGCTGTTTTAGTAGCTCCGAACTCTCGCTGTCGTGGGTCCCTGCTGTTTTAGTAGCTCCGAACTCTCGCTCTCCTGGGCTCCCGCTGTTTTAGTAGTGCCGAACTCTCTCGCTCTCCTGGGCTCCCGCTGTTATAGTAGCTCCGAACTCTCGCTGTCGTGGGTCCCTGCTGTTTTAGTAGCTCCGAACTCTCGCTCTCCTGGGCTCCCGCTGTTTTAGTAGCTCCGAACTCTCGCTCTCCTGGGCTCCCGCTGTTTTAGTAGCTCCGAACTCTCGCTCTCTCCTGGGCTCCCGCTGTTTTAGTAGTTCCGAACTCTCGCTCTCTCCTGGGCTCCCCCTGTTTTAGTAGTGCCGAACTCTCGCTCTCTCCTGGGCTCCCGCTGTTTTAGTAGTGCCGAACTCTCGCTCTCTCCTGGGCTCCCGCTGTTTTAGTAGTGCCGAACTCTCGCTCTCTCCTGGGCTCCCACTTTTTTAGTAGTGCCGAACTCTCGCTCTCTCCTGGGCTCCCACTTTTTTAGTTGTGCTGAACTCTCGCTTTCCTGGGCTCCCGCTGTTTTAGGAGCTCTGAACTCTCGCTCTCTCCTGGGCTCCTGCTGTTTTAGTATTGCCGAACTCGCGCTGTCTCCTGGGCTCCCGCTGTTTTAGTAGCTCCGAACTCTCGCTCTCTCCTGGGCTCCTGCTGTTTTAGTAGTGCCGAACTCGCGCTCTCTCCTGGGCTCCTGCTGTTTTAGTACCTCCGAACCCTCGCTCTCTCCTGGGCTCCTGCTGTTTTAGTAGTGCCGAACTCGCGCTCTCTCCTGGGTTCCCGCTGTTTTAGTAGCTCCGAACTCTCGCTCTCTCCTGGGCTCCTGCTGTTTTAGTACCTCCGAACTCGCGCTCTCTCCTGGGCTCCCACTGTTTTAGTAGCTCTGAACTCTTGCTCTCTCCTGGGCTCCTGCTGTTTTAGTACCTCCGAACTCGCGCTCTCTCCTGGGCTCCCACTGTTTTAGTACCTCCGAACTCTCGCTCTCTCCTGGGCTGCTGCTGTTTTAGTAGTGCCGAACTCGCGCTCTCTCCTGGGCTCCTGCTGTTTTAGTACCTCCGAACTCTCGCTCTCTCCTGGGCTCCCGCTGCTTTATTAGTGCCAAACTCGCGCTCTCTCCTGGGCTCCCGCTGTTTTAGTAGCTCCGAACTCTCGCTCTCTCCTGGGCTCCTGCTGTTTTAGTAGCTCCGAACTCGCGCTCTCTCTTGGGCTCCCGCTGTTATACTAGTGCCGAACTCTCGCTCACTCCTGGGCTCCCGCTGTTTTAGTAGCTCCGAACTCTCGCTCTCCTGGGCTCCTGCTGTTTTAGTAGTGCCGAACTCTCGCTCTCTCCTTGGCTCCTGCTGTTTTAGTAGCTCCGAACTCTCGCTCTCTCCTGGGCTAACGCTGTTTTAGTAGCTCCGAACTCTCGCCCTCTCCTGGGCTCCCGCTGTTTTAGTAGCTCCGAACTCTCGCTCTCTCCTGGGCTCCCGCTGTTTTAGTAGCTCCGAACTCTCGCTCTCTCCTGGGCTCCCGCTGTTTTAGTAGCTCCGAACTCTCACTCTCTCCTGGGCTTCCCCTGTTTTAGTAGTGCCGAACTCTCGCTCTCTCCTGGGCTCCCACTTTTTTAGTAGTGCCGAACTCTCGCTTTCCTGGGCTCCCCCTGTTTTAGTAGCTCTGAACTCTCGCTCTCTCCTGCGCTCCTGCTGTTTTAGTAGCTCCGAACTCTCGCTCTCTCCTGGGCTCCCGCTGTTTTAGTAGCTCTGAACTCTCGCTCTCTCCTGGGCTCCTGCTGTTTTAGTAGTGCCGAACTCGCGCTGTCTCCTGGGCTCCCGCTGTTTTAGTAGCTCCGAACTCTCGCTCTCTCCTGGGCTCCTGCTCTTTTAGTAGTGCCGAACTCGTGCTCTCTCCTGGGCTCCTGCTGTTTTAGTAGCTCTGAACTCTCGCTCTCTCCTGGGCTCGTGCTGTTTTAGTACCGCCGAACTCTCGCTCTCCTAGGCTCCTGCTGTTTTAGTACCTCCAAACTCGCGCTCTCTCCTGGGCTCCCCCTGTTTTAGTACCTCCGACCTCTTGCTCTCTCCTGGGCTCCTGCTGTTTTAGTAGCTCCGAACTCTCGCTCTCTCCTGGGCTCCTGCTGTTTTATTGTGCTGAACTCGCGCTCTCTCCTGGGCTCCCGCTGTTTTAGTACCTCCGAACTCGCGCTCTCTCCTGGGCTTCCACTGTTTTAGTAGCTCTGAACTCTCGCTCTCTCCTGGGCTCCTGCTGTTTTAGTACCTCCGAACTCGCGCTCTCTCCTGGGCTCCCCCTGTTTTACTACCTCCGACTCTCGCTCTCTCCTGGGCTGCTGCTGTTTTAGTAGTGCCAAACTCGCGCTCTCTCCTAGGCTCCCACTGTTTTAGCAGCTCCGAACTCGCGCTCTCTCCTGGGCTCCCGCTGTTTTAGTAGCTCCGAACTCTCGCTCTCTCCTGGGCTCCTGCTGTTTTAGTACCTCCGAACTCGCGCTCTCTCCTGGGCTCCCGCTGTTTTAGTAGTGCCGAACTCTCACGCTCTCCTGGGCTCCCGCTGTTTTTGTAGCTCCGAACTCTCGCGCTCTCTCCTGGGCTCCCACTGTTTTAGTAGCACCGAACTCTCGCTCTCTCCTGGGCTCCCGCTGTTTTAGTAGCTCCGAACTCTCGCTCTCCTGGGCTCCCGCTGTTTTAGTAGCTGCGAACTCTCACTCTCTCCTGGGCTCCCGCTGTTTTAGTAGCTCCGAATTCTCGCTCTCTCCTGGGCTCCCGCTGTTTTAGTACCTCCGAACTCTCGCTCTCTCCTGGGCTCCCGCTGTTTTAGTAGTGCCAAACTCTCGCTGTCTCCTGGGCTCCCACTGTTTTAGTAGCCCCGAACCCTCGTTCTCTCCTGGGCTCCCGCTCTTTTAGTAGCTCTGAACTCTCACTCTCCTGGGCTCCCGCTATTTTTGTACCTCCGAACTCTTGCTCTCTCCTCGGCTCCCGTTGTTTTAGTAGCTTCGAACTCTCGCGCTCTCTCCTGGGCTCCGGCTGTTTTTGTAGCTCCGAAGTCTCGCTCTCCTGGGCTCCCGCTGTTTTTGTACCTCCAAACTCTCGCTCACCTGGGCTCCCCCTGTTTTAGTAGCTCCGAACTCTTGCTCTCTCCTGGGCTCCCGCTGTTTTAGTAGTGCCAAACTCTTGCTCTCTCCTAGGCTCCCGCTGTTTTAGTAGTGCCGAACTCTCGCTCTCTCCTGGGCTCCTGCTGTTTTAGTAGCTCCGAACTCTCGCTCTCTCCTGGGCTCCCGCTGTTTTAGTAGCTCCGAACTCTCGCTCTCTCCTGGGCTCCCCCTGTTTTTGTAGCTCCGAACTGTCGCTCACCTGGGCTCCCCCTGTTTTAGTGGCTCCGAACTCTCGCTCTCTCCTGGGCTCCCGCTGTTTTAGTAGCTCCGAACTCTCGCTCACCTGGGCTCCCCCTGTTTTAGTAGTGCCGAACTCTCGTTCTCTCCTGGGCTCCCGCTGTTTTAGTAGCTCCGAACTCTCGTTCTCTCCTGGGCTCCCGCTGCTTTAGTAGCTCCGAACTCTCGCTCACCTGGGCTCCCCCTGTTTTATTAGCTCCGAACTCTTGCTCTCTCCTGGGCTCCCGCTGTTTTAGTAGTGCCGAACTCTCGCTCTCCTGGGCTCCCGCTGTTTTAGT
This sequence comes from Somniosus microcephalus, assembly GCF_052327205.1. NCBI lineage: Eukaryota > Metazoa > Chordata > Chondrichthyes > Squaliformes > Somniosidae > Somniosus > Somniosus microcephalus. Next base: position 12,432,672 of record NC_141019.1, read on the forward strand.
AGCTCCGAACTCTCGCTCTCTACTGGGATCCCGCTGTTTTAGTAGTGCCGAACTCTCGGTCTCTCCTGGGCTCCCACTGTTTTAGTAGCTCCGAACTCTCGCTCACCTGGGCTCCCCCTGTTTTAGTACCTCCGAACTCTCGCTCCCTCCTGGGCTCCCGCTGTTTATGTAGCTCCGAACTCTCGCTCTCCTGGGCTCCCGCTGTTTTAGTAGCTCCGAACTCTCGCTCTCCTGGGCTCCCGCTGTTTTAGTAGCTCCGAACTCTCGCTCTCTCCTGGGCTCCCGCTGTTTTTGCAGCTCTGAACTCTCGCTCTCTCCTGGGCTCCCGCTGTTTTAGTAGCTCCGAACTCTCGCTCTCTCCTGGGATCCCACTGTTTTTCTAGCTTCGAACTCGCTCACCTGGGCTCCCGCTGTTGTAGTAGCTCCGAACTCCTGCCCTATCAAACACTCCCAGGGCAGGTACAGCATGGGTTAGATACAGAGTAAAGCTCCCTCTACACTGTCCGATCAAACACTCCCAGGGCAGGTACAGCACGGGTTAGATTCAGAGTAAAGCTCCCTCTACACTGTCCCATCAAACACTCCCAGGGCAGGTACAGCACGGGTTAGATACAGAGTAAAGCTCCCTCTACACTGTCCCATCAAACACTCCCAGGGCAGGCACAGCACGGGTTAGATACAGAGTAAAGCTCCCTCTACACTGTCCCATCAAACACTCACAGGGCAGGTACAGCACGGGTTAGATACAGAGTAAAGCTCCCTCTACACTGTCCGATCAAACACTCCCAGGGCAGGTACAGCACGGGTTAGATACAGAGTAAAGCTCCCTCTACACTGTCCGATCAAACACTCCCAGGGCAGGTACAGCACGGGTTAGATACAGAGTAAAGCGCCCTCTACACTGTCCGATCAAACACTCCCAGGGCAGGTACAGCACAAGTTAGATACAGAGTAAAGCTCCCTCTACACTGTCCCATCAAACACTCCCAGGGCAGGTACAGCATGGGTTAGATACAGAGTAAAGCACCCTCTACACTGTCCCCATCAAACACTCGCAGGGCAGTTACAGCATGGGTTAGATACAGAGTAAAGCTCCCTCTACACTGTCTAATCAAACACTCCCAGGGCAGGTACAGCATGGGTTAGATACAGAGTAAAGCTCCCTCTACACTGTCCCGTCAAACACTCCCAGGGCAGGTACAGGACGGGTTAGATACAGAGTAAAGCTCCCTCTACACTGTCCCGTCAAACACTCCCAGGGCAGGTACAGGACGGGTTAGATACAGAGTAAAGATCCCTCTTCACTGTCCCATCAAACACTCCCAGGGCAGGTACAGCACGGGTTAGATACAGAGTAAAGCTCCCTCTACACTGTCCCATCAAACACTCCCAGGGCAGGGACAGCACGGGTTAGATACAGAGTAAAGCTCCCTCTACACTGTCCCATCAAACACTTCCAGGGCAGGTACAGCACGGGTTAGATACAGAGTAAAGCTCCCTCTACACTGTCCCAGCAAACACTCCCAGGGCAGGTGCAGCACGGATTAGATACAGAGTAAAGCTCCCTCTACACTGTCCCATCAAACACTCCCAGGGCAGGTCCAGCACGGGTTAGATGCAGAGTAAAGCTCCCTCTACACTGTCCCATCAAACACTCCCAGGGCAGGTACAGCACGGGTTAGATGCAGAGTAAAGCTCCCTCTACACTGTCCCATCAAACACTCCCAGGGCAGGGACAGCACGGGTTAGATACATAGTAAAGCTCCCTCTACACTGTCCCATCAAACACTCCCAGGGCAGCTACAGCACGGGGTTAGATACAGAGTAAAGCTTCCTCTACACTGCCCCATCAAACACTCCCAGGGCAGGGACAGCACGGGTTAGATACAGAGTAAAGCTCCCTCTACACTGTCCCCATCAAACACTCCCAGGGCAGGTACAGCACGGGTTAGATACAGAGTAAAGCTCCCTCTACACTGTCCCATCAAACACTCCCAGGGCAGGTAGAGCACGGGTTAGATACAGAGTAAAGCTCCCTCTGCACTGCCCCATCAAACACTCCCAGGACAGGTACAGCACGGGTTAGATACAGAGTAAAGCTCCCTCTACACTGTCCCATCAAACACTCCCAGGGCAGGTACATCACGGGTTAGATACAGAGTAAAGCTCCCTCTACACTGTCCCATCAAACACTCCCAGGGCAGGGACAGCACGGGTTAGATACAGAGTAAAGCTCCCCCTACACTGTCCCATCAAACACTCCCAGGGCAGGTACAGCACGGGGTTAGATACAGAGTAAAGCTTCCTCTACACTGTCCCATCAAACACTCCCAGGGCAGGGACAGCACGGGTTAGATACAGAGTAAAGCTCCCTCTACACTGTCCCATCAAACACTCCCAGGGCAGGTACAGCACGGGTTAGATACAGAGTAAAGCTCCCTCTACACTGTCCCATCAAACACTCCCAGGGCAGGTACAGCACGGGGTTAGATACAGAGTAAAGCTCCCTCTACACTGTCCCATCAAACACTCCCAGGACAGGTACAGCACGGATTAGATACAGAGTAAAGCTCCCTCTACACTGTCCCATCAAACACTCCCAGGGCAGGTACAGCACGGGTTAGATACAGAGTAAAGCACCCTCTACACTGTCCCATCACACACTCCCAGGGCAGGTACATCACGGGTTAGATACACAGTAAAGCTCCCTCTGCTGCAAATCGCATGTCGAACATTTGCCCTCACTTTGAGGGTGTTTGCCAATTCAGAAACAAATTGCTGGGGGTTTGTTACTGTGGGCATGTGACTCCTAGACGCACTAAAGGGCATCAGACTTTCCAGACCCCTGCAGTGGTCAATGCACTCCACCATTGCCAGTGCGCAGTCTGCGTCTCCCAGCCAGCCGCCTCTGATGTGTCTGTGTGTATGTCCTGTCTGCAGGTTGGCTGTAAGGTGTTACTCTTCGTTCACTTGTACTTGATGGGATGCAATTACTTCTGGATGCTGTGTGAGGGGATCTACCTGCACACCCTCATCATCGTGGCTGTGTTTGTGGAGGATCAACAATTATTCTGGTACTACATACTTGGATGGGGTAGGTACTGTCAGTAACACAGTACAAACCGGTATTACCCACATCCTTTGCTAGGATTGGGGTAAGCGATTCGTACATTAAGATTAAAACACAAGCTCTTGTTTCAAGCTTGCGCCCGTGTATTCCCATTCTGGGATGCAAGTGTCAACCGTGGCTCAGTGGGTAGCACTCTTGCCTCGGAGTCAGAAGGTTGTGGGTTGAAATCCCACTCCAGAGACTTGAGAAAAAGAGCAGGAGAATTCTGCCTATTTATCCCTAAAACCAACATCACTAAAACAGATTATCTGCTCATTATCTCATTGCTGTTTGTGGGAGCTTGCTGTGCGCAAATTGGCTGCTGTGTTTGCAAAAAAGTCTACACTTCAAAAGTAACTCATTAGCTGTGAAGCAGTTTGGGACATCCTGAAGATGTGAAAGATGCTGTATAAAGGCAAGTTCTGCTGGTGATTTGACACTGAGAGGTGGTCAGAGCAAGTTTAGGCAGAATGGCAAAAAGAAAACACTTCAAAAATCATCTCCCACCTGCAGAAAACTCTATCAGGATGTCCTCACTTAAGCCCTTATCGGCTGATCGTGACAGTTGCTGTGCCACATCCCAGAATTTCCTCGGAGCTTCTCCCATTCCTGCGCCGTAAGCTGGCTGTGTGTATCTTACCCCGAGTGTAATTACAGTGCCACTGGCCAACAGTATGTAAATGAGGGCAGTGACATTTCGGCATATCTGAGGAAACTCGGGGGAAGCCTTTCAGAAGCACACAAGTGCCATAGACAACTTCCATGCGAGTTTCCTTGCTGAAAAAATGTCTTGTGCTGTTCCAGTTCCACTAATGTGCTGCAAATACAGAGGAAATTCACCCCCATTAACTGAGAGTCTCCCCCAGTATTTCCCACTAAAATTGCCTTGGGTGGGACGTAAACCTACTAGTGTGACCCCGCTCTGACCCTGTCCTATTTACTTGCCTTGATTTCATTATTATAATCAGGATGGTTCTCGGCACTCTCAATTGGGGGCTCACCTCTGGGCGGTGTGGGCTGGCAAACCATTTCACTGGGTACCACACTTTAAAGGGGCATACCACTGATGTTAAGAGCAAGAATTTCAAATGGTGCTTGCAGGAAGCATGTCTGAGGATGCTGCAGCAAGGCCTGGTGCCCCCCAGTTTCCAGACTCATCCAATTTGTTGTCACAAATAAGGGAAAGGAGGGAGCAGTCATTTGGTACCAAATTGGGAAGGAATCAACCAAAGGACCAGTCCAGGCCTAGTGGAATGAGGTGTCCTTGGCAGTCACTGCCAACTCTGCCAATCCCTGCACCGCTATTCGGTGCTGGGAGACGTTCAGTGAGCTCACCAGGTAGGTACAATAGAATCATAGAATGGTTACAGCATTCGGCCCGTCGAGCCCGTGCCGACTCTCAGCTAGTCCCACTCCCCCCGCCCTTTCCCTGTAGCCCTGCAAATTTCTTTCCTTCAGATACTTATCCAACTCCGTTTTGAAAGCCGTGATTGAATCTGCCTCCACCACCCTTTCAGGCAGTGCATTCCAGATCCTCACCACTCGCTGCGTAAAAAAAATGTTCTTACATCACCTTTGGTTCTTTTGCCAATCACCTTAAATCTGTGTCCTCTGGTTCTCGACCCTTCCGCCAATGGGAACAGTTTCTCTCTATCTACTCTGTCCAGACCCCTCATGATTTTGAACACCTCTATCAAATCTCTTCTCAACCTTCTCTGCTCTAAGGAGAACAACCCCAGCTTCTCCAGTCTATCCACGTAACTGAAGTCCCTCATCCCTGGAATCATTCTCATAAATCTTTTCTGCACCCTCTCTAAGGCCTTCACATTCTTCCTAAAGTGTGGTGCCCAGAATTGGACACAATACTCCAGTTGGGGCCGAACCAGTGTTTTATACAGGTTCATCCTAATTTTCACACTTTTATACTCTCTGGGGGAGAAATTCGGTATCGCCCCGTTTGGGGCGCAATTATTGGCCAGCGCAAAGTTTAGCGCCTGGTGCTAATTATCACCTCCGACTGCAAACTTGGTTTTTATCACCTCTGGAGGTGATTGGAGCGCTAAATCAGGCACTACACGCCTCTCTTAAGGCGCTAACGCCGAGGAGCGCGGCGCTACCTCAGAGCGTTGGCGAAGCTCATGTGATGTCAGTCAGCAATGGAACACAAACACACTGGCGCCGGCCAGTTCTTAAAGGGGAGGGTCGATCTTGCTCTCCATCCACACCCTGCTCATTGCAGCCTTGAATCTTGGCCTGGAGAGACCTGTACATCAAATCTGCTGGAGAGAACAATGGAGAGGCCCAGGGAAAGAGCTCAGAGTGCAGCCCCCATAGTCTCTTCTAAATCGATGCAAGGAAGGTCAAATCAAAATGAACCTGCAAAGTGTTGCTCAGTACCCAAAACTCCTCAACACAGTGTTGAATATCTCCTGCAGTCTCTCTCTCTCTCTCTCTCTCTCTCTCTCACTCGGAATGCATGGTGCAAAAATTTCACTGACAAAAAAAGGCAGGAAACAGTCGCCTTTAAATAGCGCTCCCCCAGTCCCTTCCCGTCTGCAAAACGCTCCCCTCAACCTGTCGTTGCTAGCGGCAGGCGGTAAGACGGGGGTGCCACTCAATATCCGGTCCGGGGTGCTACCGGGGCGTTGTACACTCGACTGACATCACGATCTGCGGGCACAGGAGATCGTGGTGGTAGTGTTTAGCGCCGCCGCAAAATGTCTAGTTAATTTCGTGAGCGGCACAAACATCGTCGCGCACGGGTGCTAGTTGCTTTGCGCTCCATTAGCGCCCTCTTAAGGCGCTAACTGGAGGCGCAAACCAACTGAATTTTTCCTTCTATACCTCTTTATGAAGCCCAGGATCCTGTAAGCCTCTAACTGCTTTCTCAAACTGCCCTGCCACCTTCAACAATTTGTGCACACATACCCCCAGGTATCTGTTCGTGCACCCCCTTTAGAATTGTACCATTTAGTTTATGGCCTAGAAATTCATTAAGGCGCTGCCAGCTTTGCGCCCAGTTAACGCCTAAAGAGTGATTTTGCGCCAGAAATGAGTTTGCGCAGATATTCAGCGCAGCGGTATTGGCGGCGGTAGCCGTTAGCGCTGCGCCGGCACCGATGACCTCATTGGTGTGCGCAGTGCCCCGGTTCCGCCCCGAAACCGCCCCGATCCCCATATTTAGTTGCGGCCGCCTCCTCCGAAGCGGCCGCAAACAGCGACCAGAAAACGGGGCCGTCCTGCTGCCTTAGTGGGGCGCTTTAAAGCGGAAGGTGCGGCCGGCCGCTTTTTCGGCGGCCGCCTGCCCGCAGCTCCTTCCCCGGCCTCCTCCACGCCCCCCCCCCCACCCCGCGGCATTGCCGGCTGCTTTCCGCGAGCCCGGCACTTCTCCGTGGTGCCGGGCTCATTTGCCGGCACTATCCAGCGGCGATCTCCCCGTTGCAGGCAGCTCCCCCTTAAGGGAAGGAGGAGGCCTGCAGTACCGCAGCCTGCCGCTCCGCAGCGGCTGGCGCAGCGGCGCCAAGAGCGCTGATATTCAGTGTCAGCGCCCCAAGCGGAGGCGGGCACACCCTGGTATAGCGCCCGGTTCCGAATTGGGGCGCTAACGATGAATATCTGACGATCGCTATAGGCTTCCCGCCCAGCGCTAACTTTTGGGCGCTAGCCAGCTGGCGGGGCCATAGTGAATTTCTAGGCCTATATGTCCTCTTCTCATTCTTTCTACCAAAATGTATCACTTCGCACTTTTCTGCATTAAATTTCATCTGCCACGTGTCCGCCCATTTCACCAGCCTGTCTATGTCCTCCTTGAAGTCTATCACTCTCCTCCTCACTGTTCACTATACTTCCAAGTTTTGTGTCCGCTTCAAATTTTGAAATTGTGCCCTGTACACCCAAGTCCAAGTCATTAATATATATCAAGAAAAGCGGTGGTCCTAGAACCGACCCCTGGGGAACACCACTGTATACCTTCCTCCAGTCCGAAAAGCAACCATTCACCACTACTCTGTTTCCTGTCACTTAGCCAATTTCATACGCCTTTGGAAATCCACGTACACTGTCAACCGCATTACCCTCATCAACCCTCTCTGTTACCTCATCAAAACACTCGATCAAGTTGGTTAAACACGATTTGCCTTTAACGAATCCATGCTGGCTTTGCTTAATTAATCCACACCTATCCAAGTGACTGTTAATTTTGTCTCTGATTACTGTTTCTAAAAGCTTCCCCACTACCGAGGTTAAACTGACTGGCCTGTAGTTGCTGGGTTTATCTTTGCACCCTTTTTTGAACAATGGTGTAACATTTGCAATTCTCCAGCCCTCTGGCACCACCCCCGTATCTATGGAGGATTGGAAGATTATGGCCAGTGACATGAACCTTGTCATTCATGTGAAAATGAGTTATGAAATGATACTGGGCGGCCTGCTGGTGGCGCTGTCCAGGGAGAGTATAAATACTCGGGCACGGGCCCAGCTTGCTCAGGACATTCTTTAACAGGAACTAGTGAAGGACACAACTAGACCTCCATGTTGTAAAACAGTTGATTAAAGCCTTGTTTAATACTTAGTCCAAGTGCCTAGTAGTTTTCTTACGTCAGCCAGTACCTCCACGATTTCCGCCCTCAATTCCCTCAGCATCCTAGGATGCATCCCATCTGCTGCTGGTGATTTATCTACTTTAAGTACAGCCAGCTTTTCTAATACCTCTTTATCAATTTTTATCCCATCAAGTGTCTCCACGACCTCCTCCTTTATTATGTCTATGGCAGCATCCTCTTCCTTGGTGAAGACAGATGCAAAGTACTCGTTTAGTACCTCAGTCATACCCTCTGCCTCCATGTGTAGGTCTCCTTTTTGGTCCCTAATCGGCCCCACCCCTCCTCTTATTACCCTTTTGCTAGTTATATGCCTATAGAAGACTTTTGGATTACCTTGTATGTTGGCTGCCATTCAATTCTCATACCCTCTCTTTGCCCCTCTTATTTTCTTTTTCACTTCTCCTCTGACCTTTCTATATATAGCCTGATTCTCAGATGTATTTGCAACCTGACATCTGTCATACGCACTCTTTTTCTGCTTCATCATATTCTCTATCTCTTTCATCATCCAGCGAGCCCTGACTTTAGTCGCCCTGCCTTTCCCCCTAGTGGGAATGTACCTGAACTATTTCCTCTTTAAAGGCAGCCCATTGTTCCAGTACAGTTTTGCCTGCCAATCTTTGATTTCAGTTTACCCGGGACAGATCCATTCTCATCCCACTGAAATTGTCTTTCCCCCAGTTAAACATTTTTACTCTAGATTGCTCCCTGTCCTTTTCCATAGCTAATCTAAACCTTATGATACTATAATCACTGTTCCCTAAATGTTCACCTACTGACACTTGCTCCACTTGACCTACCTCATTCCCCAGAACCAGATCCAGCAATGCCTCCTCCCTTGTCGTGCCAGAAACATACTGATCAAGAAAGTTCTCCTGAACACACTTCAGAAATTCTTCCCCTTCTCTGCCCCTTACACTATTTTGATCCCAGTCTATATTAGGATAGTTGAAGTCCCCCATTATTACCATTCTATACAGTAGGAGGAGACAGTCATACCATTTAACAGTGCGCTGTGAGAGGATTATTCACATCTCTGCTCACCTTGCCTGCACTGTGTTCATCGCCATCTACAAGATACCAGAAATGCACACGTGGTACTTTGTGACCTTTCACACCCATTTCCTTCCAATGCAAGCCTTCCTTCGCTCACAGCCTCACATGAAGGGAAGCAGTGTGGGCCTCCCATGATACGCAGTTGCTCATTTCCTCCCCACTTCTCATCCCATTAAGGAATACTTTCTCACACCTGGCCACCTTTCCATACGATAGAAAATACGGGGATCTGAATACACGGCCAGCGCATCATGTTGCTGCCCGTGACGCAAGAGATGCTTTAATAGCACGTTGGTTCAGTTAGACTGGACCACTCTCGTGCAACCATACCCACTTGCTCAAATAGTCCTATAACCCTCAATCCACTGGTTCCACATCCCCCAAGTTGTGACCGTCAAGACATATCTCCACCTTCTACATCTATTAACTGAAAACCAAACTGTGAAGTCACCATTCAATCATGTGGCACACGGGAATGGTTTGAATTACAAACGTTTTAAAGTGCTCCAGAAATTAAATCATAAAAAACAAAATAATGAGACAGCCTTTCACTTTCTATCCCTACCACTTCTACTTGGTGCTGCCCTAGTGACTTCAGCCATTCTGTACTTTACTCAGTGCCATGAGGTTTTCTTGGCCGACAACCTCTGAGTTTTGGAGTCCATGAGGGCCCTGCCACTGACTGCTCCTCCTGCACGTGTGCAGGGGCAGTGGGCCAGCTGGAGTGGAGGCACCATGTTGGGCATTGGTTGAGGGGCTGGCAATGGATGAGACGTGCAGATGTTCTGAGAAAGGTCTGCACTTACCTCGCCTGTTCCACCATCCTCCCTTCCCTGTGGTAGCGGGACATCAGTCCTCCCTGTCTGTGGGAGAGCAGTGTGGAGGAGATCAGTGATGCCTTGGAAGCCCTCTGATCTAGTCTCTCTACCAGCTTGTCAAATCCAGTACAGACGTTCACGCCCAGAGTCTGCACAGCGGCTGCCTGAGATTGCATGCAGGACACGATGGCTGTCAGTATTGATTCGTGTGAACGGCCTGCTACAATTTCAAGAGAGCTCGCCACGTGCTCAATGGTAGATTACGGAGTGGAGAAGCCCTGCAACATCTTCCCACATACAGGAAACTCTTTATTATCCGGCACCGATGGGACCGGCGTGGTGTCGGTTTATCAAAAAGTCCGGATTACAGAGAGGGAAAGTAAAAGGTACGAGAGCCCGTACACAGCAACAGATCCAGGCTTCCCTGTTGCTTAGCAACAGGTGCAGGAACCCTGGTTACACAGCCACAGATCCAGGAACGGCCACTAATATGAAGTAAAACTTACCTGAACCTACTCCTGAATTTTGCTGGTTAACAGAGATTTCCGGTTATTTAGGAGCCGGTAAATCGAGAGTTTCCTGTATGTTCAAGTTGGACTCCTCCATCCTCTTTTTCTACTGTGGACAGTCTCCTTGGCAGGCCTGCCAATACCTCAGTCCGTTGCTGCTGTGTCTCCAGCATTCTCCTTTTCAGTGCTGGCCCCCCAGGGTTCTGCATCTGTCCTGTTGAGCAGAGCTTGGAGAGGACGGTGTCCTCCAACATGTAATCTCATCAGCTGTCCCTTCCAATATTCTCTTCTCTTGCTCACTTGTGCCATGAGAGTCACCAAGTGCAGTCCCATCTACCTGACTAAGAGGCCAAACTGAGGTGCTGGTGTGCGCTGGTGCCTGCTACACTTGTGTTCTGTGATGGTGCACCCTCCGAAGGCATCCACTCCTCTGAGGATTCTTGTCCTCTCTGGACAAGGGCTCGTGGTCTTCATGTGATGGCCCTGGAAGACAAAAGAAAGGGATAATATCAAGTGATGGAACTTTGTATGTGTTGATAGCCACATGAATCACTTGATCAGAGTTGTTGATGCTCTGATGCCCACTGACGGTGAAGTTACTTTTTGGGAGATGCGGGGCTGAAAGATGAAAGCAGTCACCCTGGACCGCTGGACCGCCAGCCTTGCCATCACCAATGCTCAAGGTGCTTGAGATGCCGCTGATGTTGAGTGTCTCCTCCTCCACCGGAGAAACTTCAGCAATCTCCTGTGGCCCTCCTCCGGTCCTTGCCGTCTCCCTGGCATTCTGCACTCTCTTCTCCTGCAAGGAGGGTACGACAGACCTGTGAGTGGCTCTGAGGAATGTGTGCATCCAATGGATGCAGTGCATACGGTGAAGTGTGTGAATCAGGCAGATGCATAAGGAGTGGGAATGGCATGCCTTTGAGGAACATGGTCACGGAGCCATCTCAGGATGTGTAATGAGAGTGAGTGGAGGTGAATGGGGTCCGATGAGATGAGGATTGCAGTTACTGGCAGTGGTGGAAGGAGGAAACGGGAGTTGAGCATGTGAAAGTAGCGAGGATGCGAGGAGGTGCATCAAACCGGTCTGATTGGCGCTGATGAAAGTGACGTGGGGGTGAGAAGTGCTGTAAATGGAGTAGGACTGATGAGACCGAGTGAGAGGGGCTCCACTGCAAGATTTGTGTGCATATAGCCGTCTGCTGACCGTTCCTGATCTAATCAGGTCACGGAACCATTTGCTGCACAGTATCCAGGACATCATGGTCACACTCCTGCTGCTCACTTCTTCTGCCATCTCCACCCAGGCCTAGCGGGAAACAGCAACTCCCTCCTGGCCCTTACAGCATCCAGCAGCACATCAAACGAAGCATCTGTCAAATGGAGGGTGATCATCAATCTCTTAGCAGCTTTTTCGTGGTTCCTCTTCTTCATTCCTATCTGTAGAAACCACCTCACCACTTCCTACATTTCAGTGCTGCACTGGTCCTTCAAATAGAAAATTGTGTCATGCAGGTCGGCATCACATTGTGTATCTCTGATGGGGAGTGACTCTGTATCTCTCTGATGGGGAGTGACTGTATCTCTCTGATGGGGAGTGACTGTATCTCTGATGGGGAGTGACTCTGTATCTCTGATGGGGAGTGACTCTGTATCTCTGATGGGGAGTGACTTTGTACCTCTCTGATGGGGAGTGACTCTGTATCTCTGATGGAGAGTGACTCTATAATGGGGAGTGACTCTATCTCTGATGGGGAGTGACTCTATCTCTGATGGGGAGTGACTCTGTATCTCTGATGGGGAGTGACTCTGTATCTCTGATGGGGAGTGACTCTGTATCTCTGATGGGGAGTGACTCTGTATCTCTGATGGGGAGTGACTCTGTATCTCTCTGATGGGGAGTGAGTCTGTATCTCTGATGGAGAGTGACTCTATAATGGGGAGTGACTCTATCTCTGATGGGGAGTGACTCTATCTCTGATGGGGGGTGACTCTGTATCTCTGATGCGGAGTGACTCTGTATCTCTGATGGGGAGTGACTCTGTATCTCTGATGGGGAGTGACTCTGTATCTCTGATGGGGAGTGACTCTGTATCTCTGATGGGGAGTGACTCTGTATCTCTGATGGGGAGTGACTCTGTATCTCTGATGGGGAGTGACTCTGTATCTCTGATGGGGAGTGACTCTGTATCTCTGATGGGGAGTGACTCTGTATCTCTGATGGGGAGTGACTCTGTATCTCTGATGGGGAGTGACTCTGTATCTCTGATGGGGAGTGACTCTGTATCTCTGATGGGGAGTGAATCTGTATCTCTGATGGGGAGTGACTCTATCTCTGATGGGGAGTGACTCTATCTCTGATGGGGAGTGACTCTATCTCTGATGGGGAGTGACTCTATCTCTGATGGGGAGTGACTCTATCTCTGATGGGGAGTGACTCTATCTCTGATGGGGAGTGACTCTATCTCTGATGGGGAGTGACTCTGTATCTCTGATGGGGAGTGACTCTGTATCTCTGATGGGGAGTGACTCTGTATCTCTGATGGGGAGTGACTCTGTATCTCTGATGGGGAGTGACTCTGTATCTCTGATGGGGAGTGACTCTGTATCTCTGATGGGGAGTGACTCTGTATCTCTGATGGGGAGTGACTCTGTATCTCTCTGATGGGGAGTGACTCTGTATCTCTGATGGGGAGTGACTCTGTATCTCCGATGGGGAGTGACTCTGTATCTCCGATGGGGAGTGACTCTGTATCTCTGATGGGGAGTGACTCTGTATCTCTGATGGGGAGTGACTCTGTATCTCTCTGATGGGGTGTGACTCTGTATCTCTCTGATGGGGAGTGACTCTGTATCTCTCTGATGGGGAGGGACTCTGTATCTCTGATGGGGAGTGACTCTTTATCTCTGATGGGGAGTGACTCTGTATCTCTCTGATGGGGTGTGACTCTGTATCTCTCTGATGGGGAGTGACTCTGTATCTCTCTGATGGGGAGGGACTCTGTATCTCTCTGGGGAGTGACTCGCTCTCTGATGGGGAGTGACTCTGTATCTCTGATCGGGAGTGACTCTGTATCTCTGATGGGGAGTGACTCTATCTCTGATGGGGAGTGACTCTGTATCTCTCTGATGGGGTGTGACTCTGTATCTCTCTGATGGGGAGTGACTCTGTATCTCTCTGATGGGGAGTGACTCTGTATCTCTGATGGGGAGTGACTCTATCTCTGATGGGGAGTGACTCTGTATCTCTGATGGGGAGTGATTCTATCTCTGATGGGGAGTGACTCTGTATCTTTCTGATGGGGAGTGACTATCTCTCTGATGGGGAGTGACTCTGTATCTCTGATGGGGAGTGACTCTATCTCTGATGGGGAGTGACTATCTCTGATGGGGAGTGACTCTGTATCTCTCTGATGGGGAGAGACTCTATCACTCTGATGGGGACTGACTCTGTATCTCTCTGATGGGGAGTGACTCTATTTCTCTGGGGAGTGACTCTGTATCTCTGATGGGGAGTGACTCTGTATCTCTGATGGGGAGTGACTCTCTGTCTCTCATGGGGAGTGACTCTCTCTCTGATGGGGCGAGACTCTATCTCTGATGGGGAGTGACTCTGTATCTCTCTGGGGAGTGACTCTGTATCTCTCTGGGGAGTGACTCTGTAGCTCTCTGATGGGGAGTGACTCTGTATCTCTGATGGGGAGTGACTCTGTATCTCTGATGGGGAGTGACTCTGTATCTCTGATGGGGAGTGACTCTGTATCTCTCTGATGGGGAGTGACTCTGTATCTCTCTGATGGGGAGTGACTCTATCTCTGATGGGGAGTGACTCTGTATCTCTGATGGGGAGTGAGTCTGTATCTCTGATGGGGAGTGACTCTCTATCTCTGATGGGGGGTGACTCTGTATCTCTGATGGGGAGTGACTCTCTATCTCTGATGGGGAGTGACTCTGTATCTCTGATGGGGAGTGACTGTATCTCTGATGGGGAGTGATTCTGTATCTCTGATGGGGAGTGACTCTATCTCTGATGGGGAGTGAATCTCTGTCTCTCATGGGGAGTGAGTCTGTATCTCTGATGGGGAGTGACTCTGTATCTCTGATGGGGAGTGACTCTGTATCTCTCTGATGGGGAGTGACTCTGTATCTCTGATGGGGAGTGACTCTGTATATCTGATGGGGAGTGAATCTATCTCTGATGGGGAGTGACTATCTCTGATGGGGAGTGACTCTATCTCTGATGGGGAGTGACTCTGCATCTCTGGTGGGGAGTGACTCTGTATCTCTCTGATGGGGAGCGACTCTGTATCTCTGATGGGGAGTGACTCTATCTCTGATGGGGAGTGACTCTGCATCTCTGGTGGGGAGTGACTCTGTATCTCTCTGATGGGGAGCGACTCTGTATCTCTGATGGGGAGTGACTCTATCTCTGATTGACTCTATCTCTGATGGGGAGTGACTCTGTATCTCTCTGGGGAGTGACTTTGTATCTCTCTGATGGGGAGTGACTCTGTATCTCTCTGACGGGGAGTGACTCTATCTCTGGGGAGTGACGCTGTATCTCTGATGGGGAGTGACTGTATCTCTGAAGGGGAGTGACTCTGTATCTCGGGAGTGACTCTGTATCTCTGATGGGGAGTGACTCTGTATCTCTGATGGGGAGTGACTCTGTATCTCTGATGGGGAGTGACTCTGTATCTCTCTGATGGGGAGCGACTCTGTATCTCTGATGGGGAGTGATTCTATCTCTGATGGGGAGTGACTATCTCTGATGGGGAGTGACTCTGTATCTCTGATGGGGAGTGACTCTGTATCTCTGATGGGGAGTGACTCTGTATCTCTGATGGGGAGTGACTCTGTATCTCTGATGGGGAGTGACTCTGTATCTCTGATGGGGAGTGACTCTGTATCTCTGATGGGGAGTGACTCTATCTCTGATGGGGAGTGACTCTGTATCTCTGATGGGGAGTGACTCTGTATCTCTGATGGGGAGTGACTCTGTTTCTCTCTGATGGGGAGTGACTCTGTATTTCTGATGGGGAGTGACTCTATCTCTGATTGACTCTATCTCTGATGGGGAGTGATTCTATATCTCGCTGGGGAGTGACTTTTTATCTCTCTGATGGGGAGTGACTCTATCTCTGATGCGGAGTGACTCTGTATCTCTGATGGGGAGTGACTCTATCTCTGATGGGGAGTGACTCTGTATCTCTGATGGGGAGTGACTCTGTATCTCTGGGGAGTGACTCTATCTCTGATGGGGAGTGATTCTATCTCTGATGGGGAGTGACTTTGTATCTCCGGTTCTGGAGTGACTATCTCTGATGGGGAGTGACTGTATCTCTGCTGGGGAGTGACTCTGTATCTCTGATGGGGAATGACTCTATCTCCGATGGGGAGTGACTCTATCTCCGATGGGGAGTGACTCTATCTCCGATGGGGAGTGACTCTATCTCCGATGGGGAGTGACTCTATCTCCGATGGGGAGTGACTCTATCTCCGATGGGGAGTGACTCTATCTCCGATGGGGAGTGACTCTATCTCCGATGGGGAGTGACTCTATCTCCGATGGGGAGTGACTCTATCTCCGATGGGGAGTGACTCTATCTCCGATGGGGAGTGACTCTATCTCCGATGGGGAGTGACTCTATCTCCGATGGGGAGTGACTCTATCTCCGATGGGGAGTGACTCTATCTCCGATGGGGAGTGACTCTATCTCCGATGGGGAGTGACTCTATCTCCGATGGGGAGTGACTCTATCTCCGATGGGGAGTGACTCTATCTCCGATGGGGAGTGACTCTATCTCCGATGGGGAGTGACTCTATCTCCGATGGGGAGTGACTCTATCTCCGATGGGGAGTGACTCTATCTCCGATGGGGAGTGACTCTATCTCCGATGGGGAGTGACTCTATCTCCGATGGGGAGTGACTCTATCTCCGATGGGGAGTGACTCTATCTCCGATGGGGAGTGACTCTATCTCCGATGGGGAGTGACTCTATCTCCGATGGGGAGTGACTCTATCTCCGATGGGGAGTGACTCTATCTCCGATGGGGAGTGACTATCTCTGATGGGGAGTGACTATCTCTGATGGGGAGTGACTCTATCTCTGATGGGGAGTGACTCTATCTCTGATGGGGAGTGACTCTATCTCTGATGGGGAGTGACTCTATCTCTGATGGGGAGTGACTCTATCTCTGATGGGGAGTGACTCTATCTCTGATGGGGAGTGACTCTATCTCTGATGGGGAGTGACTCTATCTCTGATGGGGAGTGACTCTATCTCTGATGGGGAGTGACTCTATCTCTGATGGGGAGTGACTCTATCTCTGATGGGGAGTGACTATCTCTGATGGGGAGTGACTCTATCTCTGATGGGGAGTGACTATCTCTGATGGGGAGTGACTCTATCTTTGATGGGGAGTGATTCTATCTCTGGGGAGTGACTCTATCTCTGATGGGGAGTGACTCTATCTCTGATGGGGAGTGACTCTATCTCTGATGGGGAGTGACTCTATCTCTGATGGGGAGTGACTCTATCTCTGATGGGGAGTGACTCTATCTCTGATGGGGTGACTCTGTATCTCTGATGGGGAGTGACTCTGTATCTCTCCGATGGGGAGTGACTCTGTATCTCTCCGATGGGGAGTGACTCTGTATCTCTCCGATGGGGAGTGACTCTATCTCCGATGGGGAGTGACTCTATCTCCGATGGGGAGTGACTCTATCTCCGATGGGGAGTGACTATCTCCGATGGGGAGTGACTCTATCTCTGATGGGGAGTGACTATCTCTGATGGGGAGTGACTATCTCTGATGGGGAGTGACTCTATCTCTGATGGGGAGTGACTATCTCTGATGGGGAGTGACTCTATCTCTGATGGGGAGTGACTATCTCTGATGGGGAGTGACTCTATCTTTGATGGGGAGTGATTCTATCTCTGGGGAGTGACTCTATCTCTGATGGGGAGTGACTCTATCTCTGATGGGGAGTGACTCTGTATCTCTCTGATGGGGAGTGACTCTGTATCTCTCCGATGGGGAGTGACTCTATCTCCGATGGGGAGTGACTCTATCTCCGATGGGGAGTGACTCTATCTCCGATGGGGAGTGACTCTATCTCCGATGGGGAGTGACTCTATCTCCGATGGGGAGTGACTATCTCCGATGGGGAGTGACTCTATCTCTGATGGGGAGTGACTATCTCTGATGGGGAGTGACTCTATCTCTGATGGGGAGTGACTATCTCTGATGGGGAGTGACTCTATCTCTGATGGGGAGTGACTCTATCTCTGATGGGGTGACTCTGTATCTCTGATGGGGAGTGACTCTGTATCTCTCTGATGGGGAGTGACTCTGTATCTCTCTGATGGAGAGTGACTCTATCTCTGATGGAGAGTGACTCTATCTCTGATGGAGAGTGACTCTATCTCTGATGGAGAGTGACTCTATCTCTGATGGGGAGTGACTCTATCTCTGATGGGGAGTGACTCTGTATCTCTCTGGGGAATGACTCTGTATCTCTCTGGGGAATGACTCTGTATCTCTGGGGAATGACTCTGTATCTCTCTGATGGAGAGTGACTCTATCTCCGATGGAGAGTGACTCTATCTCCGATGGAGAGTGACTCTATCTCCGATGGGGAGTGACTCTATCTCCGATGGGGAGTGACTCTATCTCCGATGGGGAGTGACTCTATCTCCGATGGGGAGTGACTCTATCTCCGATGGGGAGTGACTCTATCTCCGATGGGGAGTGACTCTATCTCCGATGGGGAGTGACTCTATCTCCGATGGGGAGTGACTCTATCTCCGATGGGGAGTGACTCTATCTCCGATGGGGAGTGACTCTATCTCCGATGGGGAGTGACTCTATCTCCGATGGGGAGTGACTCTATCTCCGATGGGGAGTGACTCTATCTCCGATGGGGAGTGACTCTATCTCCGATGGGGAGTGACTCTATCTCCGATGGGGAGTGACTCTATCTCCGATGGGGAGTGACTCTATCTCCGATGGGGAGTGACTCTATCTCCGATGGGGAGTGACTCTATCTCCGATGGGGAGTGACTCTATCTCCGATGGGGAGTGACTCTATCTCCGATGGGGAGTGACTCTATCTCCGATGGGGAGTGACTCTATCTCCGATGGGGAGTGACTATCTCCGATGGGGAGTGACTCTATCTCTGATGGGGAGTGACTATCTCTGATGGGGAGTGACTATCTCTGATGGGGAGTGACTCTATCTCTGATGGGGAGTGACTCTATCTCTGATGGGGAGTGACTATCTCTGATGGGGAGTGACTCTATCTTTGATGGGGAGTGATTCTATCTCTGGGGAGTGACTCTATCTCTGATGGGGAGTGACTCTATCTCTGATGGGGAGTGACTCTATCTCTGATGGGGAGTGACTCTATCTCTCTGGGGAATGACTCTGTATCTCTCTGGGGAATGACTCTATCTCTCTGGGGAGTGACTCTATCTCTCTGATGGGGAGTGACTATCTCTCTGATGGGGAGTGACTCTATCTCTGATGGGGAGTGACTCTGTATCACTCTGATGGGGAGTGACTCTGTATCACTCTGATGGGGAGTGACTCTATCACTCTGATGGGGAGTGACTCTCTATCTCTCTGATGGGGAGTGACTCTGTATTTCTCTGATGGGGAGTGACTCTGTATCTCTGATGGGGAGTGAGTCTGTATCTCTGATGGGGAGTGACTCTGTATCTCTGATGGGGAGTGACTGTATCTCTGATGGGGAGTGATTCTATCTCTGATGGGGAGTGACTCTATCTTTCTGATGGGGAGTGACTCTGTATCTCTGATGGGGAGTGATTCTGTATCTCTGATGGGGAGTGACTCTATCTCTGATGGGGAGTGACTCTCTGTCTCTCATGGGGAGTGACTCTATCTCTCTGGGGAGTGACTCTATCTCTCTGGGGAGTGACTCTGTATCTCTCTGATGGGGAGTGACTCTGTATCTCTCTGATGGGGAGTGACTCTGTATCTCTGATGGGGAGTGGCTCTGTATCTCTCTGATGGGGAGTGACTCTATCTCTGATGGGGAGTGACTCATGGGGAGTGACTCTCTTTCTCTGATGGGGAGTGACTCTATCTCTCTGGGGAGTGACTCTGTATCTCTCTGGGGAGTGACTCTGTATCTCTCTGATGGGGAGTGACTCTGTTTCTCTGATGGGGAGTGACTCTGTTTCTCTGATGGGGAGTGGTTCTGTATCTCTCTGATGGGGAGTGACTCTGTATCTCTCTGATGGGGAGTGACTCTGTATCTCTCTGATGGGGAGTGACTATCTCTGGGGAGTGACTCTGTATCTCTGATGGGGAGTAAATCTGTATCTCTGATGGGGAGTGACTCTGTATCTCTGATGGGGAGTGGCTCTGTATCTCTGGGGATTGACTCTCTATCTCTGATGGGGAGTGACTCTGTATCTCTGATGGGGAGTGACTCTATCTCTGATGGGGAGTGACTCTATCTCTGATGGGGAGTGACTATCTCTGATGGGGAGTGACTCTGTATCTCTCTGGGGAGTGACTCTATCTCTGATGGGGAGTGACTCTGTATCTCTGATGGGGAGTGATTCTGTATCTCTCTGATGGGGAGTGACTATCTCTGCTGGGGAGTGACTCTGTATCTCTGATGGGGAGTGACTCTGCATCTCTGATGGGGAGTGACTCTATCTCTGATGGGGAGTGACTATCTCTGATGGGGAGTGACTATCTCTGATGGGGAGTGGCTCTGTATCTCTGATGGGGAGTGACTCTGTATCTCTCTGATGGGGAGTGACTCTGTATCTCTGATGGGGAGTGACTCTATCTCTGATTGACTCTATCTCTGATGGGGAGTGACTCTGTATCTCTGATGGGGAGTGACTCTGTATCTCTGATGGGGAGTGACTCTATCACTGATGGGGAGTGACTCTGTATCTCTGATGGGGACCGACTCTGTATCTCTCTGATGGGGAGTGACTGTATCTCTGATGGGGAGTGACTCTGTATCTCTGATGGGGAGTGATTCTGTATCTCCCTGATGGGGAGTGACTCTGTATCTCTCTGATGGGGAGTGACTCTGTATCTCTGATGGGGAGTGAATCTGTATCTCTGGGGAGTGACTCTCTATCTCTGCTGGGGAGTGACTCTGTATCTCTGCTGGGGAGTGACTCTGTATCTCTGATGGGGAGTGACTCTGCATCTCTGATGGGGAGTGACTCTGCATCTCTGATGGGGAGTGACTATCTCTGATGGGGAGTGACTCTGTATCTCTGATGGGGAGTGGCTCTGTATCTCTGATGGGGAGTGACTCTGTATCTCTCTGATGGGGAGTGACTCTGTATCTCTGATGGGGAGTGACTCTATCTCTGATTGACTCTATCTCTGATGGGGAGTGACTCTGTATCTCTGATGGGGAGTGACTCTGTATCTCTGATGGGGAGTGACTCTATCTCTGATTGACTCTATCTCTGATGGGGAGTGACTCTGTATCTCTGATGGGGAGTGACTCTGTATCTCTGATGGGGAGTGACTCTGTATCTCTGATGGGGACCGACTCTATCTCTCTGATGGGGAGTGACTGTATCTCTGATGGGGAGTGACTCTGTATCTCTGATGGGGAGTGATTCTGTATCTCCCTGATGGGGAGTGACTCTGTATCTCTCTGATGGGGAGTGACTCTGTATCTCTGATGGGGAGTGACTCTGTATCTCTGGGGAGTGACTGTATCTCTGATGGGGAGTGATTCTGTATCTCTGATGGGGAGTGACTCTATCTCTGATGGGGAGTGACTCTCTTTCTCTGATGGGGAGTGACTCTGTATCTCTCTGATGGGGAGTGACTCTATCTCTCTGATGGGGAGTGACTCTGTATCTCTGATGGGGAATGACTCTATCTCTCTGATGGGGAGTGATTCTGTATCTCTGAAGGGGAGTGACTCTCTTTCTCTGATGGGGAGTGACTCTCTTTCTCTGATGGGGAGTGACTCTCTATCTCTGATGGGGAGTGACTCTCTATCTCTGATGGGGAGTGACTATCTCTCTGATGGGGAGTGACTCTGTATCTCTCTGGGGAGTGACTCTGTATCTCTCTGATGGGGAGTGACTCTGTATCTCTGGGGAGTGACTCTGTATCTCTGATGGGGAGTGACTGTATCTCTGATGGGGAGTGATTCTGTATCTCTGGGGAGTGATTCTGTATCTCTGATGGGGAGTGACTCTATCTCTGATGGGGAGTGACTCTGTATCTCTCTGATGGGGAGTGACTCTGTATTTCTCTGATGGGGAGTGACTCTGTATCTCTGATGGGGAGTGACTCTGTATCTCTGATGGGGAGTGACTCTGTATCTCTGATGGGGAGTGACTATCTCTGATGGGGAGTGACTCTGTATCTCTGAGGGGGAGTGACTCTGTATCTCTGAGGGGGAGTGATTCTGTATCTCTGATGGGAGTGACTCTATCTCTGATGGGGAGTGACTCTCTGTCTCTCATGGGGAGTGACTCTCTTTCTCTGTTGGGGAGTGACTCTGTATCTCTGATGGGGAGTGACTCTGTATCTCTCTGGGGAGTGACTCTGTATCTCTCTGATGGGGAGTGACTCTGTATCTCTCTGATGGGGAGTGACTGTATCTCTGATGGGGAGTGACTCTATCTCTGATGGGGAGTGACTCTGTATCTCTGATGGGGAGTGACTCTGTATCTCTGATGGGGAGTGACTCTATCTCTCTGATGGGGAGTGACTCTGTATCTCTCTGATGGGGAGTGACTCTGTATCTCTCTGATGGGGAGTGACTCTGTATCTCTCTGATGGGGAGTGACTCTCTCTGGGGAGTGACTCTGTATCTCTGATGGGGGGTGATGTAAGAAAAAGGAGACTTACCATCAAGTAACTTTAAAGTAAGCTTTAAGTAACTTATAAACACACTATATACAAGAGAGGTCTTCACCATGCCTCTGGTAGAAGCCTCTTACAATACTGAACAGACCAGTATTTATACCAGTCCAACAGGAAGTGACATTTACAGGAAGTGAGGTAATTACACAGTTCATAGTTCATAGTTCATAGTTCACAGGAAGTGATGACATAACTTCCCGGAAGTTAGCATTTTTATCACATTCTTCCCTCCTGCAGGATTAGGAGGCTGTGGTCTACCTTTTGGTCCGTAGCCGCCGAACAAGGAAGAGTCGCACCCGTTTGGATTCCCGTCGTAGAGGGTCGCTGGTCCGCTTACATGCGGTTGGCCATTGGTCAGAGTCTGTGTGGCCTGGATTGCCCTGTGAAGGGTCGGGGAGATCATGGCTTCGAGTACGAGCCCCAATAGGTTCAAAGTCGGACTGCCTCTGTTCAGAGGGAGGTGCAGAGCTGGTCTGTGGCGGAGCAGTACTTTCATGCGCGGTACTGGGAGGGTCGTAACCTTGAGCACGGGGTTCTACCGGCACCAAGCTAGTTGGTGTCCGATCAGGATCCTGGAGAGGGGTACCCGATAGGTCCCAAGAGTTTCCTGGTGAAATGCCATCACCCGATGTCCCACTAGGTCCTGGTGGGCAGGGAGCCAGATCCCGTAATGATACGGTAGATTCTCGGCCGTCGGAATATCGTATGTTTGCATAGGTGGGGTTGGCATCGGTTAGTTCGACCTCGTCTACAAGAGGGTCATTTTTAGACGTCCGAACGTATCTTCGGAGTAATACAGGTCCAGGAGTAGTTAGCCATGACGGGAGTGATGTTCCATGAGATGAGCGACGCTGGAATCCAAAGAACCACTCATGAGGTGTAGTATTTGTGGCTGTAGAAAGCAGGGACCGTATAGAGTGCAATGCATCCGGAAGCACTGTTTCCCATTGCTGGTCTGGTAGGCCCCGAGATCTTAAAGCGAGACGTACGGAATTCCAGATGATACCGTTATACCTCTCTACCTGCCCATTTCCGATGGGATGGTATGGTGTTGTTTTGCTTGTAGCAATTCCCCGTTCTGAGAGGTAGTCCTTGAGTTCCCTTGACATAAAGGATGGACCCCGATCTGAGTGAATATAAGCCGGCATGCCACAGAGAGAAAATACCTGCTCAAGGCAGCAGATTACTGTGGACGCCAGCATATTGGAGCAGGGGAAGGCAAACGGAAAACGTGAATATTCGTCGATCATGGTGAGCAAATATGTGTTCCGAGTTGAAGAGGGCACTGGGCCCTTAAAATCGATGCTAAGTCGTTGCATCGGTTGGGTTGCATGTATGAGTATACCATCTGAGGGGCGGAAGAACTGAGGTTTTAATTCCGCACAAAGCCGGCATTCTGAGCATATTTTCTTTACATCTCCAGTGGAAAAAGGGAGATTCCGTGATCGTACGAAATGTAGCATGCGCGTAACGCCAGGATGACACAAACCATTGTGGACATCCATGAGAGTGGAGGATGACATAGTGGAGCAGAATGCCCGTGTGAGGGTGTCCGGGGCCACATTCTCCTTGCCAGGCCGATAGAGAATGGTATAACCAAAAGAGGCCAGTTCCATCCTCCAAAGTTGTATTTTATTATTCTTAATTTTGGTTCGTTTTCGATTATCGAGCATGAAGGTGACTGATCGTTGGTCCGTGATCAATGTAAAATGCTGGCGAGCTAGAAAATGGTTCCACTTCCGTACTGCCTCTATGATGGCTGTGGCTTCTTTCTCAACCGGAGGATAATGTAGCTCGGCACCTTGTAAGGTCCTGGACATAAATGCTACAGGACGACCTTCCTGATTCAGAGTAGCCGAGATCGCCACCTCCGAGGCATCACATTCAACCACGAAAGGGAGATTCTCATCGATGGAGTGAAGAGCCGCTTTCTCCAACTGTTTTTTGAGAAGGTTAAAGGCTGCAACAGCCGCTGTTCCCAGTGGAAATGATCTAGCATGCAGCAAGGGTTGGATTTTGTCCGAAAAATGAGGAATCCATTTAGCGTAGTATGCAAACAGACCGAGAGCCCGACGTAAAGAAGCCGGATTCTTAGGTGACGGGAGCTCTTGGAGCGGGCGAAGTCTTTCTGGGTCTGGCTTAATGATACCATTGCCTACGCAGTAGCCAAGGATGTTGATGGTCGGTTGCGACTCAACAGATTTGGATTCATTCAGGGTCAAATTACGGCGATGGAGGGCATCCCGAAATTTTTGGAGGTTGGAGTCGTGTTCCTGTTGATCGTGACCTGCAATGGTAATGTTATCAAGATAGGGAAAAGTGTCCCTTAGGTTTTCCTGCTTAACCAGGCCATCCATTGCCCGTTGAAAGACAGCCACTCCATTAGTAACCCCGAATGGGAGGCGACGAAATTGGTACAGCCGTCCATTAGCCTCAAAGGCTGTGTACTGCTTATCTGAGACCTTCAAGGGTAACTGATGATAGGCACTTTTTAAATCGTAAGTTGAGAACACTTTGTATTCGGCCAGTTTATTAACCATATCATCAATGCGTGGCAATGGGTAGGCGTCCAAGTCGGTATATTGATTGATGGTTTGCGAATAATCGATGCATAGTCGCTGTTTGTGAGGTTTTAGAGGGTTCTTGACAATGACGACTTGAGCCCGCCAGGGCGACGAACATGGTTCGATGATATCCTCTGCTAGAAGTCGAGAGATTTCAGCCGCAATAAAAGATTGGTCTCCCTGATTAAAGCGCCGCGATTTCGTTATTATCGGTTGGCATTGAGGCGGAATACTGGCAAATAATGAGGGTTCATCAAGTGAAGCTGCTGATAATGCACAAAATGGTAATTTAGATGGTATATTAGAAATAGTAAGTCCGGGTTTGGATCCACCAAACTCAATGGTGAGTTTCTTATGCTGTTTTTGGAAGTCCAGCCCTAAGAGGAGATCACTACATAAGTCTTTGAGCACTGAAAGTCGGGTGGAGGGATACATACGACCATGAAGTGTCATATCAACAACACAAAAGCCGGAGATTCTGGTATTAAGTGATGACTGGGCCATCGCAATTGCCTGGTCCGATGGGAAGACATGTAGTTTCAATTTCGCAACAATCTGTTCCTTAATGAAACTATCAGTACTTCCTGAGTCAATTAAGGCATCTAAGGTATGCCCTTTAATTGAAATTTTTGTGGCTGCCTGAGACAGGTTCTGTGGGCAAGCAGCTGTAATTGGTGTCGTTGCACAGAGAGTGGCTAAAACTCTCGGTGTGCTTCTTCGGGAGAGAGCTCGAGAGGAAGCTTGATAGGTCCTAGCTGGAGCATCTTGATAGGCCCTAATTGGGGCAGTTCGGTAGGCCTTAGCTGGATTGGCCCTCGTAGAGGCCCTTGATAGGCAAACTTTAGCAAAGTGTCCTTTTTTCCCGCAATAACTGCAGATTGCATTGCGAGCAGGGCAGGTTTTCCTAGGGTGAAAAGCATCTCCACAAAAGAAGCATTCCTTCCTAGATTGCCAAGAGGCTGCTAAAGTGGGGTCGTCCTCCTCTTCTTCATCAGAATTATCAGAATTAGATTCCCCCATGATAGGGTTCACCTGAGACCGCTTGAATTGTCTGGTTGCAGCTACAGCAGCAGATCGAGATCTGGGCAGCTGATAGAGGTCTGCATTTCTCTTTGCCAAATCCAGTGAACAAGCTAGTTCAAAAGCTTTTTGTAGCTCAAGTGTTTTACTTTCTAGTAGACGCTGGCGTATAAATGGAGAGGCAATCCCGCAGATGAAAGCATCACGAATCATTTCTTGGCGGTACAGCTCAGCTGAGGCTGCCTGAAAGTTACAATCTACGCTGAGCCTGCGAAGTTCTTGCAGGAATTCGTCAATTGATTCCCCTGGCCCTTGTCGGGCTGTGGCCAGTAGATGTCTAGCATAGACCTCATTTGGGGTCTTCGCATACAGTTTCTTAAGTGCCCGAATCACCTCTTCGTAATTATCCCAGTCATCAACATATTCGAACACTTTTGGGGTCACATAATTGACAAGTATCTTCAATTTAGCAGGAGCATCCACTTTACATTCATCCAGAAAATTCTCAAAAGTACGATACCAATGCTTCCATACCCTGCCAGCTGCTGGTGTATTCGGGTCCAAGTCCAGACGAATAGGTCTAAGGATTTTCTCCATGATGGGTGGTTCCCTGGATCCTTAACTTCCGAGTTTGTCTGAAGGTCTAGTATTTGTCAGTGTAAATACTAAGTTACTTAAATTGATGTAAGAAAAAGGAGACTTACCATCAAGTAACTTTAAAGTAAGCTTTAAGTAACTTATAAACACACTATATACAAGAGAGGTCTTTACCATGCCTCTGGTAGAAGCCTCTTACAATACTGAACAGACCAGTATTTATACCAGTCCAACAGGAAGTGACATTTACAGGAAGTGAGGTAATTACACAGTTCATAGTTCATAGTTCACAGGAAGTGATGACATAACTTCCCGGAAGTTAGCATTTTTATCACAGGGGGTGACTCTGTATCTCTGATGGGGAGTGACTCTGTATCTCTGATAGGGAGTGACTCTGTATCTCTGGGGAGTGACTGTATCTCTGATGGGGAGTGATTCTGTATCTCTGATGGGAAGTGACTCTCTGTCTCTCATGGGGAGTGACTCTCTTTCTCTGATGGGGAGTGACTCTGTATCTCAATGGGGAGTGACTCTCTCTCTCTGATGGGGAGTGATTCTGTATCTCTGATGGGGAGTGACTCTCTGTCTCTGATGGGGAGTGACTCTGTATCTCTGATGGGGAGTGACTCTGTATCTCTGATGGGGAGTGACTCTGTATCTCTGATGGGGAGTGACTCTGTATCTCTGATGGGGAGTGACTCTATCTCTGATGGAGAGTGACTCTATCTCTCTGATGGGGAGTGACTCTGTATCTCTGATGGGGAGTGACTCTGTATCTCTGATGGGGAGTGACTCTGTATCTCTGATGGGGAGTGACTCTATCTCTGATGGGGAGTGACTGTATCTCTGATGGGGAGTGACTCTGTATCTCTGATGGGGAGTGACTCTGTATCTCTGATGGGGAGTGACACTCTATCTCTGCTGGGGAGTGACTCTCTATCTCTGATGCGGAGTGACTCTGTATCTCTGATGGGGAGTGACTCTGCATCTCTGATGGGGCGTGACTCTGTATCTCTGGTGGGGAGTGACTGTATCTCTGATGGGGAGTGACTCTATCTCTGATGGGGAGTGACTCTGTATCTCTCTGATGTGGAGTGACTCTATCTCTGATGGGGAGTGACTCTGTATCTCTGATGGGGAGTGACTCTGTATCTCTGATGGGGAGTGACTCTGTATCTCTCTGATGGGGAGTGACTCTGTATCTCTGATGCGGAGTGACTCTGTATCTCTGATGGGGAGTGACTCTGTATCTCTCTGATGGGGAGTGACTCTGTATCTCTGATGGGGAGTGACTCTGTATCTCTCTGATGGGGAGTGACTCTGTATCTCTGATGGGGAGTGACTCTGTATCTCTGATGGGGAGTGACTCTGTATCTCTGATGGGGAGTGACTCTATCTCTGATGGGGAGTGACTCTGTATCTCTCTGATGGGGAGTGACTCTGTATCTCTCTGGGGATTGACTCTCTGATGGGGCGTGACACTCTACCTCTGATGGGGAGTGACTCTGTATCTCTGATGGGGAGTGACTCTGTATCTCTGATGGGGAGTGACTCTGTATCTGATGGGGAATGACTCTGTATCTCTTATGGGGAGTGACTCTGTATCTCTCTGATGGGGAGTGACTCTGTATCTCTGATGGGGAGTGACTCTCTATCTCTGATGGGGAGTGACTCTCTATCTCTGATGGGGAGTGACTCTCTATCTCTGATGGGGGTGACTCTGTATCTCTGATGGGGAGTGACTCTGTATCTCTGATGGGGAGTGACTCTATATCTCTCTGATGGGGTGTGACTCTGTATCTCTCTGATGGGGAGTGACTCTGTATCTCTCTGATGGGGAGTGACTCTGTATCTCTGATGGGGAGTGACTCTATCTCTGATGGGGAGTGATTCTATCTCTGATGGGGAGTGACTATCTCTGATGGGGAGTGACTCTGTATCTCTCTGATGGGGAGTGACTCTGTATCACTCTGATGGGGAGTGACTCTGTATTTCTCTGGGGATTGACTCTCTGATGGGGCGTGACACTCTACCTCTGATGGGGAGTGACTCTGTATCTCTGATGGGGAGTGACTCTGTATCTCTGATGGGGAGTGACTCTGTATCTCTGATGGGGAGTGACTCTATCTCTGATGGGGAGTGACTCTGTATCTCTCTGATGGGGAGTGACTCTGTATCTCTCTGGGGATTGACTCTCTGATGGGGCGTGACACTCTACCTCTGATGGGGAGTGACTCTGTATCTCTGATGGGGAGTGACTCTGTATCTCTGATGGGGAGTGACTCTATATCTGATGGGGAATGACTCTGTATCTCTGATGGGGAGTGACTCTGTATCTCCGATGGGGAGTGACTCTGTATCTCCGATGGGGAGTGACTCTGTATCTCCGATGGGGAGTGACTCTGTATCTCCGATGGGGAGTGACTCTGTATCTCTGATGGGGAGTGACTCTGTATCTCTCTGATGGGGAGTGACTCTGTATCTCTGATGGGGAGTGACTCTGTATCTCTGATGGGGAGTGACTCTGTATCTCTGATGGGGAGTGACTCTGTATCTCTGATGGGGAGTGACTCTGTATCTCTGATGGGGAGTGACTCTATCTCTGATGGGGAGTGACTCTGTATCTCTGATGGGGAGTGACTCTGTATCTCTGATGGGGAGTGACTCTGTATCTCTGATGGGGAGTGACTCTGTATCTCTGATGGGGAGTGACTCTGTATCTCTCTGATGGGGAGTGACTCTGTATCTCTGATGGGGAGTGCCTCTGTATCTCTGATGGGGAGTGACTCTGTATCTCTGATGAGGAGTGACTCTGTATCTCTGATGGGGAGTGACTCTGTATCTCTCCGATGGGGAGTGACTCTGTATCTCCGATGGGGAGTGACTCTGTATCTCCGATGGGGAGTGACTCTGTATCTCCGATGGGGAGTGACTCTGTATCTCCGATGGGGAGTGACTCTGTATCTCTGATGGGGAGTGACTCTGTATCTCTGATGGGGAGTGACTCTGTATCTCTCTGATGGGGAGTGACTCTGTATCTCTGATGGGGAGTGACTCTGTATCTCTGATGGGGAGTGACTCTGTATCTCTGATGGGGAGTGACTCTGTATCTCTGATGGGGAGTGACTCTGTATCTCTGATGGGGAGTGACTCTGTATCTCTGATGAGGAGTGACTCTGTATCTCTGATGGGGAGTGACTCTGTATCTCCGATGGGGAGTGACTA
Source organism: Somniosus microcephalus (assembly GCF_052327205.1). NCBI lineage: Eukaryota > Metazoa > Chordata > Chondrichthyes > Squaliformes > Somniosidae > Somniosus > Somniosus microcephalus. The sequence continues at coordinate 12,462,068 of NC_141019.1, forward strand.
TCTCTGATGAGGAGTGACTCTGTATCTCTGATGGGGAGTGACTCTGTATCTCTCGGATGGGGAGTGACTCTGTATCTCCGATGGGGAGTGACTCTGTATCTCCGATGGGGAGTGACTCTGTATCTCTGATGGGGAGTGACTCTATCTCTGATGCGGAGTGACTCTATCTCTGATGGGGAGTGACTGTATCTCTGATGGGGAGTGACTCTGTATCTCTGATGGGGAGTGACTCTGCATCTCTGATTGGGAGTGACTCTGTATCTCTGATGAGGAGTGACTCTGTATCTCTGATGGGCAGTGACTCTGTATCTCTGATGGGGAGTGACTCTATCTCTGATGGGGAGTGACTCTGTATCTCTGATGGGGAGTGACTCTATCTCTGATGGGGAGTGACTCTATCTCTGATGAGGAGTGACTCTGTATCTCTGATGGGGAGTGACTCTGTATCTCTCCGATGGGGAGTGACTCTGTATCTCCGATGGGGAGTGACTCTGTATCTCCGATGGGGAGTGACTCTGTATCTCCGATGGGGAGTGACTCTGTATCTCCGATGGGGAGTGACTCTGTATCTCCGATGGGGAGTGACTCTGTATCTCTGATGGGGAGTGACTCTGTATCTCTCTGATGGGGAGTGACTCTGTATCTCTGATGGGGAGTGACTCTGTATCTCTGATGGGGAGTGACTCTGTATCTCTGATGGGGAGTGACTCTGTATCTCTGATGGGGAGTGACTCTGTATCTCTGATGGGGAGTGACTCTGTATCTCTGATGGGGAGTGACTCTATCTCTGATGGGGAGTGACTCTGTATCTCTGATGGGGAGTGACTCTGTATCTCTCTGATGGGGAGTGACTCTGTATCTCTGATGGGGAGTGCCTCTGTATCTCTGATGGGGAGTGACTCTGTATCTCTGATGAGGAGTGACTCTGTATCTCTGATGGGGAGTGACTCTGTATCTCTCCGATGGGGAGTGACTCTGTATCTCCGATGGGGAGTGACTCTGTATCTCCGATGGGGAGTGACTCTGTATCTCCGATGGGGAGTGACTCTGTATCTCTGATGGGGAGTGACTCTGTATCTCTGATGGGGAGTGACTCTGTATCTCTCTGATGGGGAGTGACTCTGTATCTCTGATGGGCAGTGACTCTGTATCTCTGATGGGGAGTGACTCTGTATCTCTGATGGGGAGTGACTCTGTATCTCTGATGGGGAGTGACTCTGTATCTCTGATGGGGAGTGACCCTGTATCTCTGATGGGGAGTGACTCTGTATCTCTGATGAGGAGTGACTCTGTATCTCCGATGGGGAGTGACTCTGTATCTCCGATGGGGAGTGACTCTGTATCTCCGATGGAGAGTGACTATCTCTGATGAGGAGTGACTCTGTATCTCTGATGGGGAGTGACTCTGTATCTCTCCGATGGGGAGTGACTCTGTATCTCCGATGGGGAGTGACTCTCTATCTCCGATGGGGAGTGACTCTGTATCTCCGATGGGGAGTGACTCTGTATCTCCGATGGGGAGTGACTCTGTATCTCCGATGGGGAGTGACTCTGTATCTCTGATGGGGAGTGACTCTGTATCTCTGATGGGGAGTGACTCTGTATCTCTGATGGGGAGTGACTCTGTATCTCTGATGGGGAGTGACTCTGTATCTCTGATGGGGAGTGACTCTGTATCTCTGATGGGGAGTGACTCTGTATCTCTCTGATGGGGAGTGACTCTGTATCTCTGATGGGGAGTGACTCTGTATCTCTGATGGGGAGTGACTCTGTATCTCTGATGGGGAGTGACTCTGTATCTCTGATGGGGAGTGACTCTGTATCTCTGATGGGGAGTGACTCTGTATCTCCGATGGGGAGTGACTCTGTATCTCTGATGGGGAGTGATTCTATCTCTGATGGGGAGTGACTCTGTATCTCTCTGATGGGGAGTGACTCTGTATCTCTGATGGGGAGTGACTCTGTATCTCTGATGAGGAGTGACTCTGTATCTCTGATGGGGAGTGACTGTGTATCTCTCTGATGAGGAGTGACTCTGTATCTCTCTGATGGGGAGTGACTCTGTATCTCTCTGATGAGGAGTGACTCTGTATCTCTGATGGGGAGTGACTCTGTATCTCTCCGATGGGGCGTGACTCTGTATCTCCGATGGGGAGTGACTCTGTATCTCCGATGGGGAGTGACTCTGTATCTCTGATGGGGAGTGACTCTGTATCTCTGATGGGGAGTGACTGTGTAGCTCTCTGATGCGGAGTGACTCTGTATCTCTGCTGGGGAGTGACTCTGTATCTCTGATGAGGAGTGACTCTGTATCTCTCCGATGGGGAGTGACTTTGTATCTCTGATGGGGAGTGACTCTGTATCTCTGATGGGGAGTGACTCTGTATCTCCGATGGGGAGTGACTCTGTATCTCCGATGGGGAGTGACTCTGTATCTCCGATGGGGAGTGACTCTGTATCTCCGATGGGGAGTGACTCTGTATCTCTGATGGGGAGTGACTCTGTATCTCTGATGGGGAGTGACTCTGTATCTCTCTGATGGGGAGTGACTCTATCTCTGATGGGGAGTGACTCTGTATCTCTGATGGGGAGTGACTCTGTATCTCTGATGGGGAGTGACTCTATCTCTGATGAGGAGTGACTCTGTATCTCTGATGGGGAGTGACTCTGTATCTCTGATGGAGAGTGACTCTGTATCTCTGATGGGGAGTGACTCTGTATCTCTGATGGGGAGTGACTCTATCTCTGATGAGGAGTGACTCTGTATCTCTCCGATGGGGAGTGACTCTGTATCTCTGATGGGGAGTGACTCTATCTCTGATGGGGAGTGACTGTGTATCTCTGATGAGGAGTGACTCTGTATCTCTCCGATGGGGAGTGTCTCTGTATCTCTGATGGGGAGTGACTCTGTATCTCTCCGATGGGGAGTGACTCTGTATCTCCGATGGGGAGTGACTCTGTATCTCTCTGATGGGGAGTGACTCTGTATCTCTGATGGGGAGTGACTCTATCTCTGATGAGGAGTGACTCTGTATCTCTGATGGGGAGTGACTCTGTATCTCTGATGGGGAGTGACTCTGTATCTCTGATGGGGAGTGACTCTATCTCTGATGAGGAGTGACTCTGTATCTCTGATGGGGAGTGACTCTGTATCTCTGATGGAGAGTGACTCTGTATCTCTGATGGGGAGTGACTCTATCTCTGATGGGGAGTGACTCTATCTCGGATGAGGAGTGACTCTGTATCTCTGATGGGGAGTGACTCTATATCTCTGATGGGGAGTGACTCTGTATCTCCGATGGGGAGTGACTCTGTATCTCCGATGGGGAGTGACTCTGTATCTCTGATGGGGAGTGACTCTGTATCTCTGATGGGGAGTGACTCTGTATCTCTGATGGGGAGTGACTCTGTATCTCTCTGATGGGGAGTGACTCTGTATCTCTGATGGGGAGTGACTCTATCTCTGATGAGGAGTGACTCTGTATCTCTGATGGGGAGTGACTCTGTATCTCTGATGGAGAGTGACTCTGTATCTCTGATGGGGAGTGACTCTGTATCTCTGATGGGGAGTGACTCTATCTCTGATGAGGAGTGACTCTGTATCTCTGATGGGGAGTGACTCTGTATTTCTGTTGGGGAGTGACTCTATCTCTGATGAGGAGTGACTCTGTATCTCTGATGGGGAGTGACTCTGTATCTCTGATGGGGAGTGACTGTGTATCTCTGATGAGGAGTGACTCTGTATCTCTCCGATGGGGAGTGACTCTGTATCTCTGATGGGGAGTGACTCTATCTCTGATGGGGAGTGACTGTGTATCTCTGATGAGGAGTGACTCTGTATCTCTCCGATGGGGAGTGTCTCTGTATCTCTGATGGGGAGTGACTCTGTATCTCTCCGATGGGGAGTGACTCTGTATCTCCGATGGGGAGTGACTCTGTATCTCTCTGATGGGGAGTGACTCTGTATCTCTGATGGGGAGTGACTCTATCTCTGATGAGGAGTGACTCTGTATCTCTGATGGGGAGTGACTCTGTATCTCTGATGGAGAGTGACTCTGTATCTCTGATGGGGAGTGACTCTGTATCTCTGATGGGGAGTGACTCTATCTCTGATGAGGAGTGACTCTGTATCTCTGATGGGGAGTGACTCTGTATTTCTGTTGGGGAGTGACTCTATCTCTGATGAGGAGTGACTCTGTATCTCTGATGGGGAGTGACTCTGTATCTCTGATGGGGAGTGACTGTGTATCTCTGATGGGGAGTGACTCTATCTCTGATGGGGAGTGACTGTGTATCTCTGATGAGGAGTGACTCTGTATCTCTCCGATGGGGAGTGTCTCTGTATCTCTGATGGGGAGTGACTCTGTATCTCTCCGATGGGGAGTGACTCTGTATCTCCGATGGGGAGTGACTCTGTATCTCTGATGGGGAGTGACTCTGTATCTCTGATGGGGAGTGACTCTGTATCTCTCCGATGGGGAGTGACTCTGTATCTCCGATGGGGAGTGACTCTGTATCTCCGATGGGGAGTGACTCTGTATCTCCGATGGGGAGTGACTCTGTATCTCCGATGGGGAGTGACTCTGTATCTCCGATGGGGAGTGACTCTGTATCTCCGATGGGGAGTGACTCTGTATCTCCGATGGGGAGTGACTCTGTATCTCCGATGGGGAGTGACTCTGTATCTCCGATGGGGAGTGACTCTGTATCTCCGATGGGGAGTGACTCTGTATCTCCGATGGGGAGTGACTCTGTATCTCTGATGGGGAGTGACTCTGTATCTCTCTGATGGGGAGTGACTCTGTATCTCTGATGAGGAGTGACTCTGTATCTCTGATGGGGAGTGACTGTGTATCTCTGATGGGGAGTGACTCTGTATCTCTCCGATGGGGAGTGACTCTGTATCTCTGATGGGGAGTGACTCTGTATCTCCGATGGGGAGTGACTCTGTATCTCTGATGGGGAGTGACTCTGTATCTCTGATGGGGAGTGACTGTGTAGCTCTGTGATGGGGAGTGACTCTGTATCTCTGATGGGGAGTGACTCTGTATCTCTCCGATGGGGAGTGACTCTGTATCTCCGATGGGGAGTGACTCTGTATCTCCGATGGGGAGTGACTCTGTATCTCTGATGGGGAGTGACTCTGTATCTCTGATGGGGAGTGACTCTGTATCTCTGATGGGGAGTGACTCTGTATCTCTGATGGGGAGTGACTGTGTAACTCTGTGATGGGGAGTGACTAGCTCTGATGAGGAGTGACTCTGTATCTCTGATGGGGAGTGACTCTATCTCTGATGGGGAGTGACTCTGTATCTGTCTGTTTTCAGGGTTCCCACTGATTCCAGCCATTATACACGCAGCTGCCAGGAGCACATACTTTAACGACAAGTAAGAATATCTTTAATTTCTTGTCTTTGGCTACGTATGGGAATGAGGCTTTGTTACTCTAAGATATTGCAGTTCAGGAAAATGTTTGTAGCATTTTCTTAGATATGTGGGATAATTGCTCAAAATACAAAATGGAATCTAGCCAAACCACCAACAAAATGGGTGATTAGAGCAATTAAAATGGGAACAGGGAAGGATAAAAAACGGGACAGATTGTCAAGGAAATTTACTGAAAGCAGGTTAAAGAGATCTTCAATGTGAAGGGCCCAAGAGATGAAGAAAGCTCTGGACATTAAATATACATCACCCAGATAAGCCTAACCATTTCTTTGAGGGTGTTCCAAAGTGGAGAGTAGAACTCCATGTGACGGACAGTGGGATTTGGCTCAAATGATTAGGATTACAGTGGAGGGCGGACGAAACTCTCCGTCTGTGGAAGTGTGGTGGATTGGGAATTCTGCTCGCTGCAAGGCTGTGACCTTGAGCCGGGATCAGGATTAGTTCAATCATTTTGGCCTCTGCCAGAGAGCAGCTGAAGAATGGCTGTAACAGGCCCTTGATGTCTGCTACTGTGTAATGTGGGGGCCTCAGCCTGTTCCATCCGCCACTCTGGGATCAATCTCTCAGGCTTTCCAGCACTTTTATTTCTATCCCCTTAAAGCCTTTCCTTGCACTTTTTCCCCTTCCCTATAATTCCACAAATAATTCAGAAAACTCAAACTGACAGATCAGCCCTGATCCGAATAAGCCCTTCTTGGCCACACAAGATTTGGATATCTGACAGGATTCCCTCCCTCTTCCCAACAGGAGAGATCTTCTCTCCCAATCTCATGGTTCAGTTCTCCACCCCAATCCAGCTCCACTCTGCTATTGAAAAGCATTGTTTGACCCAACTTGGCTTTTCACCTCAAGTGCTGGAGTTCCTACTTGGTTCCCATTGAGATTCCACTATAAAAACACACATGAAATGTGAGAGGTTAGTGCTCTGGTGTTGCACAGTCATTTGATCTTGTCACCGCACGTTTATAACGCCTATGTTCAAAATTTGGATGAAGACCTTGTTTTTTTCAAGCTTGCTGCCACTTCAGCCTTTCACAAACCCTTCATTTCTGCATTGTCAAGGACCTGTGTTGCTGTCCTCATTTGTGAATCTGTGTGCCTGGTCTGGACCTCAGTTAACTCCCAACTGGGGCCTTCACTCAGCTTGAAAAAATGAACATGGTGTCTCATTGAACCATTAAAATTTCAAATTTATTTTTGGGAAAATACCACTTTACCAGGGAGAGTCTCTGGCTGTAGAAACAGTGACCGAGCCCCACCGCCGAACTCCACCGCGGAGCCCCACCGCCGACCTCACTGTAGTCCCCGCCACCGAGCCCAACACAGGCCTCACCCCAGACCCCATCTCAGTCTGCACCGGAGACCCCAGACCAGCCCTGTCTTTGTTCTCATCCTGATTGGTTGCAGGAAACTGGTTCCACCATTTCATGCCCGACCCCACATATCGAACCGTGCTCAGATTCCCGCACAGCCTTTACCTTTGATCAATCCGAACAGTTCCATAAATCTGGTAACTATCCATCTCCGATGGTTCTAACAGTTTGTGAAAGCCATTAACTAAACACACACAAAGCCAAGTGGATGGTAGAAGGTATTGTGCAAAGAGCCTAAGGTAGAATTAAGAGCCCCTGCACCTTTTCAACAGCTTCATCTAGGCCTTCTATCAAGTACCTGTTGAGGTTTTGTATAAAGATGCAACATGGAGCAAGCCCCATACCCCATACATTTCCAAAACATCACTCCTGAGACTCACCTCCCAGGAACTGACCTTTAGCAACGCTGTACTTCCAGCCAGTTAATACCCCTTCTCCTCTTCATCCTGCCTGCTGCTCTGGTATGTTTCTGTGGTGTGCGGAGAATGCTGAATTCCTACCTCAGTATGGTTTTTCATTCATTGAATGCAATCTCCACACACTGTGCTCTCTCCCATCATCCCCCAGCTTCTGACAGGGGCCTCCAGATTCATTTCTAGTTCCTGTTCCATTTCTGTTTAAATCCCTCTAAATTACACAGTCAGCTTTTTATAGCAGGCGGAAACAACCAATCCTGTCCCAACAAACAAATTGAGGACATCACCTTCTGCAATGTCGAGCGTGTTATTCCCCGGGATCAGTTGGATAATGCACCACCCCTGTGGTGTCTGGACAATGCTGGATGAAGAAGGTTGGTAATCGATCTTTGCAGTGTCAGTGTTTGAATCTGCTCTTTGATTGTCTCTAGTTGCTGGATCAATTCAGACACTCGGCTCGTGTTCATTATCCATGGCCCAATCTGTGCTGCCTTACTGGTATGTATGTTACTCTATTTTTCTAAACTCTGCATGAATCAAGTAATAGAGATCACACATGCACTGCCCAGTCAGCCATATAGACCAGCCAGATCACAGGTTTCATCCAAGGTCTGTGCTGGGGCAGCAGTTTGAGACACTAACATTGGCCTCAGTGCCCTTGCACTAAGAAAGGTTAAAACTGCCAGAGTTCCCACTCCTGATGGCTATCCTGAGAGTAGCTGGGATGTGCATGCGTTTGGACATCGAGCAAGGACAGTATCAGGCTAAGCTGTGATATCTCCCCAGGGTCAAATAGCCTGCCAGTGCTGATTCTTTAGAATCACACTTGGGTGAGCTACTGCAGAACAGTTGGTGCTCATGAAATCATACGTTGGGCATGAGTGAGTGGATGGGAGGGGAACAAGCCATGAGTGTGAAGTGATGGCGAGCCTTGATCCTGTTGATGTTGTTGACCATCTCTTGTGACTCTCTGTTATCCTTGGCTCCCAGGTCAATCTGTTGTTTCTGCTGAACATTGTTCGAGTTCTTCTCACAAAGCTGAAGGTCACCCACCAGGTGCAGTCCAACTCCTACATGAAGGCCGTCCGAGCCACACTCATCCTCGTGCCGCTGTTGGGGATCCAGTTTGCTCTGGTTCCAACTACGCCTGAAGGTCGACTGATTAGACAGATTTATGCTCATGTGATGCACATTTGTACACACTATCAGGTAAGTGCCTTTCGATGCCTCTTGTGTACGACCATCTCGAGACCAATGCCCAGCTTCCCGCTGGGGGAGCTTGAAACCATCGGCAATCTGTCTGCGATTAAACAGGTTCCCACATTGGCGTCGTTCATGAGCAACTTGAGTAATGAGTTACAGGGATACAGCCAATCATCAGCAAGAAGTTACATCAGAAAATGTAAAACAGTGAGGAAAAGCAACTCCCGGTGTGGGACTGAGCTTCACACAGAGCAGGAAAGGCCCAGGCTCCATGCCCGGCCTGTGCTGAGTGAGCCTGATCTCACCCGGTGTGGGACTGAGCTTCACACAGAGCAGGAAAGGCCCAGGCTCCATCCCCGGCCTGTGCTGAGTGAGCTGCTCTCACCCGGTGTGGGACTGAGCCCCACACACAGAGCAGGAAAGGCCCAGGCTCCATCCCTGACCTGTGCTGAGTGAGCCTGATCTCACCCAGTGTGGGACTGAGCCCCACACACAGAGCAGGAAAGGCCCAGGCTCCATCCCCGGCCTGTGCTGAGTGAGCTGCTCTCACCCGGTGTGGGACTGAGCCCCACACACAGAGCAGGAAAGGCCCAGGCTCCATCCCCGGCCTGTGCTGAGTGAGCCTGATCTCACCCGGTGTGGGACTGAGCCCCACACACACAGAGCAGGAAAGGCCCAGGCTCCATCCCCGGCCTGTGCTGAGTGAGCTGCTCTCACCCGGTGGGGGACTGAGCCCCACGCAGAGCAGGAAAGGCCCAGGCTCCATCCCCGACCTGTGCTGAGTGAGCCTGATCTCACCCAGTGTGGGACTGAGCCCCACGCAGAGCAGGAAAGGCCCAGGCTCCATCCCCGGCCTGTGCTGAGTGAGCTGATCTCACCCGGTGTGGGACTGAGCCACACACACAGCAGGAAAGGCCCAGGCCCCATCCCCGGCCTGTGCTGAGTGAGCCTGATCTCACCCAGTGTGGGACTGAGCCACACACACAGCAGGAAAGGCCCAGGCTCCATCCCCGGCCTGTGCTGAGTGAGCTGATCTCACCCGGTGTGGGACTGAGCCCCACACAGAGCAGGAAAGGCCCAGGCTCCATCCCCGGCCTGTGCTGAGTGAGCTGATCTCACCCGGTGTGGGACTGAGCCCCACACACAGAGCAGGAAAGTCCCAGGCTCCATCCCCGGCCTGTGCTGAGTGAGCCTGATCTCACCCAGTGTGGGACTGAGCCCCACACAGAGCAGGAAAGGCCCAGGCTCCATTCCCGGCCTGTGCTGAGTGAGCCTGATCCCACACACACAGAGCACGAAAGGCCCAGGCTCCATCCCCGGCCTGTGCTGAGTGAGCCTGCTCTCACCCAGTGTGGGACTGAGCCCCACACAGAGCACGAAAGGCCCAGGCTCCATCCCCGGCCTGTGCTGAGTGAGCTGATCTCACCCAGTGTGGGACTGAGCCACACACACAGCAGAAAAGGCTGAGTTAGCCTGATCTCAGCTGAGACAGGCACAGGGGCTACATTTGGCCTCAGTGCCCCTGGACTGAGAAGGATTAAAATCAGCCTGGGTTTCTGCTCCTGGTCACTGCACAGTGACCCCTGCTGGCCACTTGGGTGAAGTACTGAAGGGAGCACGCTGGGGCGAGCAGATGAGAAATTGTTTGATTTCATTTATTAAACAATATCATTGCAATTCAGATAAAAAGGTCTGGAACTGGGACTCAATCTTGGGGCCTAGATGTGCTTGCTTACCCCAGATTCTAACCTTTCTAGTTCCATTATCATTGTATCATGTGACTACCAGGATGGTAGACGGTGAACTAGATGGGCCTCGGTCTTTTATCATCTAGCAATTCCTATGTTCCTAAAGATGTCCCACAGCATGTTACAACCAATGGATTACTTATGAAGTGCAGTCACTTGTTATGTGACCAGTTCATGCACAAGTGAATTCTTCATTCTTGCAGACCAGTTATTTGAACCCATTACAAATTGGGTAGGGGTAGTTTCAAGCCTAATAAAAAATTCTCACATTTCAGATAAGGAATAGGGGTTCGAGGGGATGTCCAGCCTGAGCTGGGAGAATGACTATCTGCTTGTTCTGATAGGGCACACCCAACACAACTAAGTGACAAATGAATCTTTGTTTCACAGGGTTTAATGGTGACAACAATATTCTGCTTCTTCAACGGAGAGGTGAGTGTGGCCTGCAAGAATCTGCGCCTGTTAGCGAGTGCGGGTCTCGACCCATTAAAGTAGAATTCCTGCTCCCAGCGCAGAGCTTTTCCTGCCAAGATCGCTTATCGGGAATTGGGGCAAGAACGTCTGTGGGAATTTCTGCCGTGAATTGTAATGGATTGGCGATCGCTCACTAATGTCTGTGCCCAATACGTGCTCTCGGTAGCAAAGTACCAACACTGGGGGCACCAACTGCAAGAGCCTGTTGCCCAGAGGGTTAGATTAGCCTCAACCTACCCATAGAGGGCCAGGGTGGAACTCCCAACCCCGCCGTGACCCTGGCCTCGTTTTCTTCCTGGGGACTGTTCAGTTATGGCGGGCTTCTGGCAGGATCTCCACCAAGAAGGTATTAGCTGCTGGCAAGACCTGAAGAGACAGCAGCCTCTGTTAAAGGGGCACAAGAATCTCAGAGATTGCTCTTTCAAGGTTGGCCAGTGCCCTTCAGGAGCCTTAGAGAGGGCGAGGGGCCCACTACTGGGCTCTCTCCCTCCAACATGGTGCTCAGTAGGATTGCCACTGCTGCCCCAGTGCTTACTGTGGTGACTTACTTAGTTGAGATGGAAACTTACATGGTGGGAATCCTAGGGATGGATGGGAGGTCACAGACTGGGAATCCCGAGAGTGGTTGGGAGGTCTCGGATTAAGATTTCCCAGAGTGGTTCGAAGGTCTCGGACTGGGAATCCCGGGGATGGTTGGGAGGTCTCGGACTGGGAATCCCGGGGATGGTTGGGAGGTCCCGTACTGGGAATCCCGGAGATGGTTGGGAGGTCACGGACTGGGAATCCCGGGGGTGGTTGGGAGGTCCCGTACTGGGAATCCCGGAGATGGTTGGGAGGTCACGGACTGGGAATCCCGGGGGTGGTTGGGAGGTCACGGACTGGGAATCCCGGGGGTGGTTGGGAGATCACGGACTGGGAATCCCGGGGATGGTTGGGAGGTCACGGACTGGGAATCCCGGGGGTGGTTGGGAGGTCACGGACTGGGAATCCCGGGGGTGGTTGGGAGATCACGGACTGGGAATCCCGGGGATGGTTGGGAGGTCACGGACTGGGAATCCCGGGGGTGGTTGGGAGGTCTCAGACTGGGAATCCCGGGGGTGGTTGGGAGATCACGGACTGGGAATCCCGGGGATGGTTGGGAGGTCTCGGATTAAGATTTCCCAGAGTGGTTCGAAGGTCTCCGACTGGGAATCCCGGGGATGGTTGGGAGGTCTCGGACTGGGAATCCCGGGGATGGTTGGGAGGTCACGGACTGGGAATCCCGGGGGTGGTTGGGAGGTCACGGACTGGGAATCCCGGGGGTGGTTGGGAGGTCACGGACTGGGAATCCCGGGGATGGTTGGGAGGTCACGGACTGGGAATCCCGGAGATGGTTGGGAGGTCACGGACTGGGAATCCCGGGGGTGGTTGGGAGGTCTCGGACTGGGAATCCCTGGGGTGGTTGGGAGGTCACGGACTGGGAATCCCAGGGATGGTTGGGAGGTCATGGACTGGGAATCCCGGGGATGGTTGGGAGGTCTCGGACTGGGAATCCCGGGGATGGTTGGGAGGTCACGGACTGGGAATCCCGGGGATGGTTGGGAGGTCTCGGACTGGGAATCCCGGGGGTGGTTGGGAGGTCACGGACTGGGAATCCCGGGGATGGTTGGGAGGTCCCGGAGTGGGAATCCCGGGGATGGTTGGGAGGTCACGGACTGGGAATCCCGGAGATGGTTGGGAGGTCACGGACTAGGAGTCCCGGGGATGGTTTGAGATTGATGACGTTCTGGCCTCTGAGATATGCTTGTTCTAATGGGACCTTTCCCCTTTAGGTGCAAGATGCCTTGAAGAGGCAGTGGTCACAGTACAAGTTCCAGTGCAGCCATCAGCTAACCAACACAGATGGCTCCCACTCCAACATGACATCTTTGTCAGAGCTCAATCGATACTCACTCGCACAGCCCACGAACAACAACCGCACCAACGGCAAGAGCTGTTCTGAGACTATCGCACAGAAAGTGCTAGGCATCCCCGTGTGAGGGACACTCTCTTACCGAGACCAGGACCAGCATTTTAAAGCTTCCTTCAATAGCTTCCCAATATAGAGAACGGAAAAAGCCTTCCCTTTATATCGTGCCTTATCCTGTATCTCAGGAATTTCTCCCTGCTCCACTTACAAGGAATTTGTTTGCGGTGCACTCTCTGTTATGTCGCTAATATATATGTAGATGTTTTATTGAGCACAGAGCTGGTCCATTGAACAACTTCTATCAAAAATCTCACTCTCTACTCTCAAAAATTAAACTCTGTGACTCATTGTGAGATCCTTTTAACAGTTTGACAGGCCACTCACTAAAACATTGTCCAGGAAGAAAGGTCTTTAAAGTTGGAATTTCAGAAGTCACTAAAGCATTTCAACAACAACTTGCATTTATACAGCGCCTTTAACAGAGTGAAACATCCCAAGGCATTTTATTTCATTGCTGGATACCTCTGTGAGACCTTTGAGAACTTGTGAAGAAACTGCTCTTGACACTTCCTGACTGTGTGTGAAGTGACTGCCAAACTAGAGCCAATAAGACAGAAAGAAGGTTCATGCATTTCTATAGCGCCTTCTGCGGCCTCAGGACGTCCCAACGTGCTTCACAGTCAATGTACTTTAGAACTGTAGTCACTGCTGTTTGGTGGGCAAATGTGACAGCTTGCTTTGTGCTTTGAATCATTTCCATGTAATGGCCTCTAGGCTCCAGTAAACAGCTATGAGCAAGGGGACTTCAGTGGTTGAATCCTGCATTTGACACACTGTTCCCAGGCCCCTCTGCATGTACTTTAACAAATGGATTCTGGGGATTGCCACTCACCACGTGGAGTCTTTCTATTAAAACACAACTACTGTGGCTAAAGTTAGCTTGATACGTTGCTGCCCCTTCCTCTCAGAGAGTGACCCCTGTCGAAATGTACCCATATCAGGGGCACACAGTCCGAGGTTTCCTCTTGTGTCTCACTTAGTTATGGAAAATTCGCCACACTTTTAAAAACTTTTCACCAGAATTATTCCTGTTAACTGACTGCTGTTGGAGGAAGTTTTCAGAAGTGAGACAGTGTGGAGTCCCGGGACTGTAAATGGGGACCGAGTGATATTCCAAACCAGTAATTCCGTCACACCCTGCAGTTTCTCACTCTGACTTTATTCTCATTTAATATAAATCGTCATTTGAGGAGAGTTTATTGTAGTAAAAAGCCACTGTCACCTGACCCCCAGCACTCTGGAATGTTCCAACAAAAGCCTTCACTTGTTAACCATTTCCTAATCTTTAACTTTCATGTTTCTCAGCAGTCTGTTGGTCTGTTTGTGAATCTGTAAGGAATGAGATTGCAATAATTTATGGAACATTTCTGGTTAAGATTGTGGTGACTCTGCCCCTGTGACAGTTTGAGCCACACCCAGCAGGAAGGGCCCAGGTGTAATCACCAGTCTGTGCTGGGTTTGCTCGTCTCAGCTCGGTTGGGGAGTTCGAATTACTTAAGTGCCCCTGGGTTAAGGAGAGAAAAGATCAGCCAGGGTTGCAGCTCCTTATGGTATCCACAGACTCCTGCTGCAAAGTGTGGGTGAAGAGTGAAGACATTGGGAAAACACATCAGGCTCAGCTGTGACCCTCCAAGGTCAAATAACCCAATGGCACTCAGTTCTAAGCTCGTTCATGAAGGATGGCCACCTTTGTGGGAGTGTTTGATGGGACAGTGTAGAGGGAGCTTTACTCTGTATCTAACCCGTGCTGTACCTGCCCTGGGAGTGTTTGATGGGACAGTGTAGAGGGAGCTTTACTCTGTATCTAACCCATGCTGTACCTGCCCTGGGAGTGTTTGATGGGACAGTGTAGAGGGAGCTTTACTCTGTATCTAACCTGTGCTGTACCTGCCCTGGGAGTGTTTGATGGGACAGTGTAGAGGGAGCTTTACTCTGTATCTAACCCCGTGCTGTACCTGTTCTGGGAATGTTTGATGGGACAGTGTAGAGGGAGCTTTACTCTGTATCTAACCCGTGCTGTACCTGTTCTGGGAGTGTTTGATGGGACAGTGTAGAGGGAGCTTTACTCTGTATCTAACCCTTGCTGTACCTGCCCTGGGAGTGTTTGATGGGACAGTGTAGAGGGAGCTTTACTCTGTATCTAACCCCGTGCTGTACCTGCCCTGGGAATGTTTGATGGGACAGTGTAGAGGGAGCTTTGCTCTGTATCTGACCCGTGCTGTACCTGCCCTGGGAGTGTTTGATGGGACAGTGTAGAGGGAGCTTTACTCTGTATCTAACCCGTGCTGTACCTGCCCTGGGAGTGTTTCACGAGCTCAAACATGTCGCACATCCTGGACTAACGAGCATTTCATAGAATGATACAGCACAGAAGGAGGCCATTCGACCCATTGTGCCTGTGGAGGCTCTTCTATCCAATTAGATCCACTCCCTGCTCTTTCCCCATAGCCCTGTAATTATTTCTCTTCAAGTATTTCTCCAATTCTCTTTTGAATGTTACTATTGAATCTGCTTCCACTGCCCTTTCAGGCAGCGTGTTCCAGATCACAACAACTCGCTGCGTAAAAAACTGCTTCCTCGTGTCCTCTGGTTACCGACCCTTCTGTCATTGGAAACAGTTTCTCCTTATTTACTCTATTAAAACCATTCATGATTTTGAACACCTCTATCAAATCTCCCCTTAACCTTCTCTGCTCTAAGGAGAACAACCCCAGCTTCTCCAGTCTCTCCACTAATCTGAAGTCCCTCATCCCTGGAACCATTCTAGTAAATCTGCTCTGCACCCTCTCCAAGGCCCCGACATCCTTCCTAAAGTGCGATGCCCAGAATTGGACACAATACTCCAGCTGGGGCCGAACCAGTGTTTTATAAATGTTCAGTATAACTTCCTTGCTTTTGTACTCGATGCCTCTACTAATAAAGCCCAGGATCCCGTATGCTGTTTTAACGGCTTTCTCAACTTGTCCTGCCACCTTCAAAGATTTGTGTATAAACACCCCCAGCTCTCTCTGTTCCTGCACCCTCTTTAAAATTATACCATTTAGTTTACATTACCTCTCCTCGTTCTTCCTACCCAAATGTATCACTTCACACTTCTCTGCATTAAATTTCACCAGTCTGTCTGTGTCCTCCTGAAGTCTGTTACTATCCTCCTCACTGTTTACTACATTTGAGTTTTGTGTCATCTGCAAACTTTGAAATGGTGCCCTGTATACCCAAGTCCAGGTCATTAATATATATCAAAAAGAGCAGTGGTCCTAATACTGACCCTGGGGAACACCACTGTATACTTCCCTCCAGTCTGAAAAACAACCGTTCACCACGACTCTCTGCTTTCTGTCCCTTGGCCAATTTTGTATCCACCCTGCCACTGTCTCTTTAATCCCATGGGCTTTAATTTTGTTAACAAGTCTTTTATGTGGCACTTTGTCAAATGCCTTTTGAAAGACCGTATACACATCAACCGCACTACCCTCATCAACCCGCTCCGATACTTCATCAAAGAACTTGATCAAGTTAGTCAAACACTATTTTCCTTTAACAAATCTGTGCTGACTTTCATTTATTAGCCCATACTTTTCCAAATGCCACTTAATTTTGTCCCGGATTATTGTCTCAAAGTTTCCCCACCAATGACATTAGGCTAACTGGCCTGTATTGCTGGGTTTATCTCTCTCCCCTTTTTTAAACAGGCGTGTAACATTTGCAGTCCTCTGGCACCACCCCCATATCCACGGAGGATTGGAAGATTGTGGCCAGAGCCTCCACCCTTACTTCCCTCAGTAACCTAGGCTGCATCCCACCCGGACCGGGTAACTTTTCTACTTTGAGCACTGCTAACCTTTTAAGTGCCTCCTCTTTATCTATTTTTATCCTATCCAATATCACTACTGCCTCCTCCATTACTGCTACATTGGCTGCATCTGTCTTCACTGGAGAAGAGGATGCAACGTACTCATTTAGTACCTCAGCCATGCCCTCTGCCTCCACAAGATTTCCTTTTTGGTCCCTATTCACCCCACCCTTCCTTTGACTATCCTTTTACTATTTATGTTTATAAAAGACTTTTAGGTTCCCTTTTATGTTCGCTGCTAATCTATTCTCATACTCTCTCTTTGCTCCTCTTATTCCCTTTTTAGATCTCCTCTGTACTTTCTATATTCAGCTTGGTTCTCTACTGTATTATTAACCTTACGATTATAATAAGCCTCCTTTTTCTGTTTCATTCTAATCTCTGTATCTTTAGTCATCCAGGGAGCTCTAGCTTTGGATGCCCTTCCTTTCCCCCTCACGGGAATGTGTCTACTCAGTACGTAAACCATCTCTTCTTAAAGGCCCCCCATTGTTCAGTTACTGTTTTACCCACCAGTGTTTGATTTCAATCCACCTGGGCCAGATCCCTTTTCAACTCACTGAAGTTAGCCCTGCTTCAGTTAAGTATGTTTACGCTTGATTGTACCTCATCCTTTTCCATCACTACTCTAAACCTGATGATATTATGATCACTGTTCCCCAAATGCTCTCCCACTGAGACATGCTCCACTTACTTTTAATTCATTCACGAGATGTGGGCGTCACTGGCAAGGCCAGTATTTATTACCCATCCCTACTTGCCCTTGAGAAAGTGGTGGTGAGCTGCCTTCTTGAACCGCTGCAGTCCATGTGGTGAAGGTACTCCCAGTGCTGTTAGGGAGGGAGTTCCAGGATTTTGACCCACTGACGATGAAGGAAATCAGGATGGTGTATGACTTGGAGGGAAACCTGGAGGTGGTGATGTTCCTATGCTGCCCTTGTCCTTCTGGGTGGTAGAGGTCACGGGTTTGGGAGGTGCTGTCGAAGAAGCCTTACCTAACTTCATTCCCAGAACTAGATCCAGCACTGCTTCCTTCCTTATTGGGCTGGAAGCACACTGATCAAGAAAGTTCCCTTGTACACATTTCAGTAATTCCTCATCCTCTTTGCACTGTTACTATCCCAGTCTATATTAGAATAATTGAAGTCCCCCATTATCACTGATCTGTAGTTATTGCATGTTTCTGTAATTTGCCCCCCTAGCTCCTTCCCACTATTTGGTGGCCTATAGTATACACCCAGGAGCATAATAGCTCATCTATTGTTCCTTAATTCTAACCAGATAGACTCAGTCTTTAGCCCCTCAACTACATCATGCTTCTCCAGTGCTTTAATAGTTTCTTTGATCAATACTGCCCCTCCCCCTCCTTTTTTTCCTTCCCTATCTTTCCTGAATATCTTGTAGCCAGAGATATTAAGTTCCCACTATATCATAGTCCCATGTGGCAACTTGTGCCTGCAGCTCACCAACCTTATTTACCACACTCCGTGCATTTACGTACATGCACTCCAAACCCATCTTAGACTGCCTCGCATTCCCCCCACTTCTGATCCCTATTTCTGAACTATTCTTTACTCTACTGCTATTTGCATCTCCCAGTCCTCTGTGCACCTCTGCGCTCTAATGTTTCATCCTGGTTTCCCCACCAGCCTTGAAATGAGACGAGCTCCAGCCGCTCCTGCATAAATGGCATCAAAACTCATGGCCTGTTTTTCAAAAATCTGTTTTTGTGAATGCATTGCTATTGTCAATTTAGAAGATATTGTTTCTTGTGTACTTGTGTTTGACAAGCTTCTCAACAAAGCAACTGCAGTATAAACATAGATAACAATAAAGGGAAAAAAGCAGAACATTCACCCCAAAGCATCAAACTCCTTTTCGTCAACTCATGAGTGAGACCTGCTTCCACAGCCAATGAAGTACTTGTGAAGTGTGTTCACTGTTGTAATGTAGGACACTCAGCAGCCAATCAGCAAGCTCCCACAAACAGCCATGTGATAATGACCAGATCATCTGTTTGCGATGTTGAACATAAGAAAAGGGAGGGGGGGGGGGGGTTTGAAATTTCTGGATAGTTTTATCCAGAATACAGTCACACCCCAGAGGAAAGCAGAAGTTCAGGAAGGGGAGGGTGTGCCTGTCAGGGAGCCAAGTAGAGGGGACTTAGGAGAGGTTGAGAAGGAGCTCCCGCAGACACTGGTCCTGTCCAACAGGTACGATGTGTTGGACCTGTTGGACAGGACCAGTGAGGACAAGGAGAAAGACTACAGATCAGTAGAATTAACACGTGGCTAAAGGGCTGGTGTGGGAAAGAGGGGTTCCTTTTCATGGGACACTGGCACCAGTACTGGGACAGGAAGGTGTTGCACCAATGGGACAGGCTCCACCTGAACCGGAAAGGGACCAGTGTCTTAGCGGAAAGGGTAAATAGGGAGATTGCAAAGGCTTTAAACTAGTAAAACGGTGGGGGCTGGGGGAAGGGAGGATCTATAAGAAATAAAAGCAGCTTAAATGTAAATGAAACAGGAATGGAGAACACAGGACAGACTAAACTAAGGAAGGACATAAATGGCCAGGGAATAAATAGAGTTATAGAACAGCAGAATAGAAATGTGGTAGTGATGGGGGATTCTATAATTAGGGAAATAAATAGCGTCCTCTGCAGCCACGAACGAGAGTCCCGAAGGGTGTGTGCCTACCCAGTCCCAGGGTAACCACAGAGGGCTGTGGAGGCTCAGTCATTGAGTATATTCAAGACAGAGATCGATTGATTTTTGAATATTATGGGGATAGTGCAGGAAAGTGGAGATGAGGTCGATGATCAGCCGTGATCTTATTGAATGGCGGAGCAGGCTCGAGGGGCCGAATGGCCGACTCCTGCTCCTATTTCTTATGTTAACAGAAGTGTAAAAAGATGGTTAAAAATAAAGAGAGAGGAACTGCTACTAAAACTGAGTTAAACTGTCTTTACAGCAATGCACACCGTACTCGTAATAAAACAGGGTAACTAGAAACAATAATACATTGAGGAACCAGGTATAGGAGGGATTACTGAGATATGCCTACAGAAAAATCAGGACTGAGAATTAAACAGAGTATAACATATTTAGAAAAGAGAGGGGGGGAAAGGGGAGGTAGAGTAGCTGTACTTATTAGAAATAACGTAATGGCAGTAGAAAAAAGTGACGCAGCCATCAAGTAAGACAGAAATAGAATCCAAAATAACAACAGAAAACGGAAAAACTCAGCAGGCCAGGCAACATCCGTGGAGAGAGAAACAGAGTTAGTGTTTCAGGTCAAAGACCCTTCGTCAGAACTGAGAAAAAAGCAAGTTTGGGGACTGGGAAATGGGGGAGGAGATGAAAGAACAAAAGGGAAGGTCTGAGAGGTGAAGAGACATTAAGAGATATTCAAGGCGAGACGAGATGGTAATAGGACAGGTAAAGAGACAAAGGATGGCTCTGGATGAAGTGTGAAATGTGCTGGCAGAATGGGAGACAGCTGCCATGTGGGAGAGAAAAAAAAGGAAAAGGCACAAACCAAAAGTGTGGATAAAAAATATATAAAAATATGATAGGGGCCGAGGTTATGATCTGAAATTGTTGAACTCGATGTTGAGTCCGGAAGGCTGTAAAGTGCCTAATCGAAAGATGAGGTGCTGTTCCTCGAGCTTACACTGAGCTTCCGTGGAACAATGCAAGAGGCTGAGGACGGTGAGGTCTGAGTGGGAATGGAGATGTGAACTGAAATGACAGGCGACCGGAAGCTCGGGGTCACCCTTATGGACTGAACGGAGGTGTTCCGCAAAGCGGTTACCCAATCTGCGTTTGGTCTCTCTAATGTAGAGTAGACAACATCGTGAGCAGCAAATACAGTATACTAGATTGCAAGAAGTACAAGTAAATCGCTGTTTCACCTGGAAGGGGTGTTTGGGGCCCTGGACAGTGGGAAGGGGGAGGTATAAGGGCAGGTGTTGCATCTCCTGCACTTGCATGGGAAGGTGCTGGGCGAAGGGGTGCTGGGGGTGATAAAGGAGTGGACTAGGGTGTCTCGGAGGGAGCGGTCCCTACGGAATGCTGAAAGGGGAGGGGAGGGGAAGATGCGTTTAGTGGTGGGATCACATAGAAGATAGGAGCAGGAGTAGGCCATTTGGCCCCTCGAGCCTGCTCTGCCATTCAATGAGATCATGGCTGATCATCCAAACTCAGTACCCTGACGCTGCCTTCTCCCCATATCCCGTGATCCCTTTAGCCTTAAGAAATATATCTAACTCCTTCTTGAATATATTTAATGAATTGGTCTCAACTGTCTTCTGTGGTAGAGAATTCCACAGGTTCACCACTCTCTGGGTGAAGAAATTCCTCCTCATCTCTGTCCTAAATGGCTTACCCCTTATCCTTAGACTGTGACCCCTGGTTCTGGACTCCCCGGCCATCGGGAACATCCTTCCTGCATCTAGTCTGTCTAGTCCTGTTTGAAACTTATAAGTTTCAATGAGATCCCCTCTCATTCTTCTAAACACCAGCGAGTATAAGCCCAATCTCTCCTCATACATCATTCCTGCCATCCCAGGTATCAGTCTGGTGAATCTTCGCTGCACTCCCTCCATGGCAAGAACATCCTTCCTCAAATAGGGCGACCAAAACTGCACACAATACTCACGTTGGAGGTGGTAGAAATGGCGGAGGATGATCTGTTGAATGTGGAGGCTGGTGGGGTGAAAGGTGAGGACAAGGGGAACCCTATCGTGGTTCCGGGAGGGAGGGGCAGGGGTGAGGGCAGAAGTGCGGGAGATAGAACGGACACGGTCGAGGGCCGTGTCAACCATGGTAGAGGGGAATCCTCGGTTGAGGAAAAAGGAAGACATGTCAGAAGCACTGGTGTGGAAGGTGGCATCGTCGGAGCAGATGCGGCGGAGACGGAGGAACTGGGAGAATGGAATAGAGTCCTTACAGGAAGCGGGGTGGGAGGAAGTATAGTCCAGGTAGCTGTGGGAGTCAGTGGGCTTGTAGTGAATGTTGGTCAATAACCTATCCCTAGAGATGGAGACGGAGAAGTCGAGGAAGGGAAGGGAAGAGTCCGAGATGGACCATGTGAAGGTGAGGGAAGGGTGGAAATTGGAGGCAAAGTGAATGAAATTGTCTAGTTCAGGGCGAGAGCAGGAAATGGCACCGATACAGTCATCAATGTACCGGAAAAAGAGGTGAGGGAGGGGACCTGAGTAGGACTGGAACAAAGAGTGTTCCACATTATCCCACGAAAAGGCAGGCATAGCTAGGACCAATGCGGGTACCCATGGCAATACCTTTAATTTGGAGGAAATGAGTGGAGTCAAAGGAGAAGTTGTTCAATGTGAGAACAAGTTCAGCCAGGTGGAGAAGGGTGGTAGTGGATGGGGACTGGTTGGGCTTCTGTTCAAGGAAGCGGAGCGCCCTCAGGCCATCCTGGTGGGGGATAGAGGTGTAGAGGGATTGTACGTCCATGGTGAAAAGGAGGCGGTTGGGGCCAGGAAACTGTTAAAGTGGCGGAGGGCATCAGAAGAGTCGCGGATGTAGGTGGGAAGAGACTGGACAAGGGGAGAAAAGATAGAGTTGAGATAGGAAGAGATAAGTTCCGTGGGACAAGAACAGGCTGAAACGATGGGTCTACCAGGGCAGTCCTGTTTGTGGATCTTGGGAAGGAGGTAGAAGCGGGCTGTGCGGGGTTGGGGGACTATGAGGTTAGCGGCCGTGGGGGGAAGATCTCCAGAGGAGATGAGGTCAGTGACAGTCTTGGAAACAGTGGTTTGATGTTCGGTAGTGGGGTCATGGTCCAGGTGGAGGTAGGAGGAGGTGTCGGAGAGTTGGTGTTCAGCTTCCGCTAGGTAGCGGTCGGTTTGCCAAACAACAACAGCACCACCCTTGTCAGCGGGTTTTGTTGGCAATGTCGGGGTATAGAATCCATGTGGCTAGAGATAAAGATAATAAAGGATCAATCACACTAATAGGGGTAGTCGACAGATCACCTAATAGTGGAAGGGAAGTGGAGGAAGAAATATGCAAACAAATTAGGAAAATGAGTAACAAACATAGATTAATAATCATAGGGGAAATTAATTGGCCAGAAGAGGTAGGTAAAGGGGATAAAGGAATGGAGTTTCTACAATGTGTAGAGGACTCCTTTCTAACCTAGTATGTAAGAAGCCCGGCAAGGGAGGATTCACTACTGCATCTGGTATTGGGGAATGAACCAGAGCAGATAAGAGAAGTAAAAGTAGGGGAACATTTAAGCAATAGTGACCATAATATAATATGGTTTAGGATAATAATTGAGAAGGACATAAGCATGACAAAGGCCAGGGTAATAGATTGGAGAAAAGCTGATTTTGAGGGGCTGAGAATAAAACTTGGGAAAATAAAATGGACAACAATATTGGCAAACAATGATATAGAACGGCAATGGGAAACATTTAAAAAGTGTTCAACAGAGCCCAGAAAAAATATATTCTGCTAAAAAACAAGAACAAACTAATGAGACACCATGGATGAATAAAGACATGAGGGTAAGGAAAGGGACTAGTGGGGGGGAGGTTCCTAGAGAGCAAATAATAAAAATGACAACAGAGAAGGTCATAGACTTAGGTAGCAGTGGGGAAATTAAAAACCAGAGCGTGTCAGGAAGGGGCAGAAGGTATGGAGTAAAAGGTAAAGTAATAAAAAGGGCAAAAGCAGGAACTAAGTGTCACAAAACATCTTTGAAAGTTCTCTATCTGAATGCACGTAGCATTCGTAACAAAATAGACGAGTTAATGGCACAAATAACTACATATGGGTATGATCTTGTGGCCATTACAGAAACATGGCTGCAGGGTGACAATGCCTGGGAATTAAACATACCAGGTTATTTAACGATCAGGAAGGACAGGCAGGAAGGAAGGGGAGGTGGGGTGGCTATGTTAATAAAGGAAGGAATCACTGTAATACAGAGAAATGATATTGGGTCAAAAGATCAGGATAATGAAACAGTTTGGGTGGAGGTAAGGAATAATAAGGGGAAAAAAACACTAGTGGGCGTAGTCTATAGGCCTCCGAACAGTGGCAACTCTGTTGGACGGAGTATCAATCAGGAAATAGTTGAGGCTTGTAATAAGGGAACATCTATAATTATGGGGGATTTCAACTATCATATTAATTGGACAAATCAAATTGGGCAGAGCAGCCTTGAGGATGAGTTCATTGAGTGTATTAGGGATGGGTTTCTTGAGCAGTATGTAACTGAACCGACCAGGGGGCAAGCAACCTTAGATCTGGTCCTGTGTAACGAGACGGGATTAATTAAAAATGTCCTAGTAAAGGATCCCCTTGGAATGAGTGACCATAACATGGTTGAATTCCATATTCAATTAGAGGGTGAGAAGGTTGGATCTCAAACAAGCGTGCTAAGCTTGAATAAAGGAGACTATGAAGGTATGAGAGCGGAATTGAGTAGAGTGGATTGGGAAAATAGATTAAAGGGTAAGACGATACATGATCAGTGGTGTACATTTAAGGAGTTATTTTACAACTTCCAAAAAAAATATATTCCACTGAGAAGAAAAGGGTGTAAAAGAAAAGACAGCCATCCGTGGCTAAGTAAAGAAATTAAGGATAGTATTCGACTAAAAACAAGGGCATATAAGGTAGCTAAATCTAGTGGGAGGATAGAGGATTGGGAAAACTTTAAAAGACAGCAAAAAATAACAAAAAGATTGATTAAGAAAGGGAAGATAGATTATGAAAGTAAATTAGCAAAAAATATAAAAACAGATAGTAAGAGTTTTTATAGTTATATAAAAAGAAAAAGGGTGGCTAAAGTAAATGTTGGTCCCTTAGAGGATGAGACCGGGAAATTAATGGTGGGAAATATGGAGATGGCAAAAACACTGAATGAATATTTTACATCAGTCTTTACAGTAGAAGACACTAAGAATATCCCAACACTGGACAAACAGGGGGCTAAAGGGGGGGGAGGAGCTAAACACGATCAAAATCACTAAGGAAGTGGTACTCGGTAAAATAATGGGACTCAAGGCGGATAAATCACCTGGACCTGATGGCTTACATCCTAGGGTCTTGAGGGAAGTGGCGGTAGGGATTGTGGATGCATTGGTAATAATTTTCCAAAACTCCCTGGACTCGGCAAAGGTCCCGGCAGACTGGAAAACTGCTAATGTAACACCCTTATTTAAAAAGGGCAGTAGACAGAAGGCTGGAAACTATAGACCGGTTAGCCTAACATCTGTGGTAGGTAAAATTTTGGAGTCCATTATTAAGGAGACAGTAACAGGACATTTGGATAATCATAATTTAATAGGACAAAGTCAGCATGGTTTATGAAGGGGAAGTCTGTTTGACAAATTTGCTGGAGTTCTTTGAGGAAGTAACGTATAGGGTGGATAAAGGGGAACCAGTGGACGTAGTGTATTTAGACTTCCAAAAGGCATTTGACAAGGTGCCACACAAAAGATTATTGCTTAAGATAAAAAATCACGGGATTGGGAGTAATATTCTGGCATGGATAGAGGATTGGCTATCTAACAGAAGGCAGAGAGTTGGGATAAATGGTTCATTCTCAGACTGGCAATCAGCAACTAGTGGTGTTCCGCAGGGGTCAGTGCTGGGTCCCCAACTCTTTACAATCTATATTAACGATTTGGAGGAGGGGACCGAGTGTAACATATCAAAGTTTGCAGATGATACTAAGATGGGAGGGAAAGTAGTGAGTGAGGAGGACATAAAAAACCTGCAAGGGGACATCGACAGGCTAAGTAAGTGGGCAGAGATTTGGCAGATGGAATACAATACTGGAAAGTGTGAGGTTATGCACTTTGGCAGGGAAAAATCGTAGAGCAAGTTATTATCTTAATGGCAAGAAACTGGAAAGTACTGAAGTACAAAGGGATCTGGGGGTCCTGGTGCACAAAACTCAAAAGGTTAGTATGCAGGTGCAGCAAGTGATTAAGAAGGCCAATGGAATGTTGGCTTTCATTGCTAGGGGGATAGAATATAAAAATAGGGAGGTATTGCTTCAGTTGTACAAGGTATTGGTGAGGCCGCACCTGGAATACTGCGTACAGTTTTGGTGTCCATACTTAAGAAAGGACATACTTGCTCTCGAGTCAGTACAAAGAAGGTTCACTCGGTTAATCCCGGGGATGAGGGGATGGACATATGAGGAGAGGTTGAGTAGATTGGGACTCTACTCATTGGAGTTCAGAAGAATGAGAGGCGATCTTATTGAAACATATAAGATTGTGAAGGGGTCGGATCGGGTGGATGCGGGGAAGATGTTCCCGATGATGGGTGAAACTAGAACTAGGGGGCATAGTCTTAGAATAAGGGGCTGCTCTTTCAAAACTGAGATGAGGAGGAACTACTTCACTCAGAGGGTGGTAGGTCCATGGAATATGCTGCCCCAAAAAGCTGTAGAAGCTACATCATTACATAAATTTAAAACAGAAATAGACAGTTTCCTAGAAGTAAAGGGAATTAAGGGTTACGGGGAGCGGGCAGGAATTTGGACATGAGTCTAGGTTCGGATCGGTCATGGCCCTGTGGGTAGCGGAGCGGGCCCAGGGGCCGTGTAGCCTGATCCTGCTCCTATTTTGTGTGTCTAATTCTGTTAGATTCAGGAGATGGTTCTGTGATAGTGGATTGGCGGTTAGGATCAGATCAGCCATGATCTTATTGAATGGCGGAGCAGGCTCGAGGGGCCGATTGGCCTACTCCTGCTCCTATTTCTTATGTTCTTATGACATACACCAAGTACATGGACAGCAGGGGAGAGCATGACAATTGAGAATACGAAGAGACAAGGAGAGAAATCAAAAACACAATTAGGAAAGCAAAGAGTAACTATAAAATTAAATAATCAAGGAACAGAAAACAAAATATTCTACAGGCACATAAATTAAAAAAAAGGAAAGTCGGGATGGGAATAGGGCCATTAAGGGACAGCCAGGATAAAATCACTGGCAGCGATAGCGAAATGGCAGAAATATTAAATAATTATTTTACTTCAGTATTTACCAGGGAGATGGATCAAGTGGACATGACATCAGAAGATGAAATTAGAAATTATACAACTGCATTTAAAATAAAAAGAGGAGCAATATTAAATAAACTAATTGAACGCAGAGGATAAAACCCCTGGTCCGGACGGATTACATCCGAGCATTCTATAAGAATCTAGGGAAGAGATAGCAGAGGCACTATTATACATATTTAATAATTCATTAGCAAAAGGTGTGGTGCCAGTGGACTGGTGGATAGCTAAAATTATACCTATATTTAAGAAGGGAGATAGAATATGTCCAAGGAACTATAGACCAGTTAGCTTAACATCAGTGGTAGGAAAAATAATGGAATCCCTCCTCAAGGAGAAAATAGAAAAACTACTAGAAACCAAAAATGCAATAATGAATAGTCAACATGGATTTCAAAAGGGAAACTCTTGCTTGACCAACCTCATTGAATTCTTTGAAGAGGTATTAGAGAGAGTAGACAAGGGTAATACCATAGATGTAATATATCTAGATTTCCAAAAGGCCTTCCATAAGGTACCACATAACAGACTAATGAATAAGGTCAGAGCATGCAGAGTCAGGGGACAAGTAGCAAAATGAATAGTTAGCTGGTTGAAAGACAGAAAGCAGAGAGTAGAATCATAGAAAGAAAGAGAAAATGCTGGCAATACTCAGCAGGTCAGGCAGCATCTGTGGAGAGAGAAACAGAGTTAACATTTCAGGTCGATGACCCAGTATCCGCAGTATTTTGCTTTAGTGTTGGAGTAGAATCATAGAATGGTTACAGCACAGAATGAGGCCATTCGGCCCATCAAGCCCATGCCAGCTCCCTGCAACAGCACTTCAGCTAGTCCCACTGCCCCGCCCTTTCCCCGTAGCCCTGCACATTTTTTTCCTTCAGGTACTTATCCAATTCCCTTGAAAGCCACGATTGAATCTGCCTCCACCACCCCCGTATCTAAGGAGGATTGGAAGATTATGGCCAGTATCTCCTCAATTTCCATCCTAACCTCCCACAGCATCCTAGGATGCATCCCATCTGGTCCTGGTGACTTATCTACTTTAAGTACAGCCAGCCTTTCCAGTACCTTCTCTATCAATTTTTATCCCATCCAGTATCTCAACTACCTCCTCTTTCACTATGACTTTGGCAGTATCTTCTTCCTTGGTGAAGACAGATGCAAAGTACTCATTTAGTACCTCAACCATGCCCTCTGCTTCCATGTGTAGGTCTCCTTTTTGGTCTCTAATCTGCCCCACCCCTCCTCTTACTACCCATTTACTATTTATATGCCTAGAGAAGACTTTTGGATTCCCTTTTATGTTAGCTGCCAGTCTATACTCATACTCTCTCTCTTTGCCCCTCCTTTTTCACTTCCCCTATGAACTTTCTATATTCAGCCTGGTTCTCATTTGTATTCTCAACCTGACATTTGTCATACGCCCCCGTTTTCTGCGTCATCTTACTCTCTATCTCTTTCGTCATCCAGGGAGCTCTGGCTTTGGTTGCCCTACCTTTCCCCCTCGTGGGAATGTACCTCAACTGCACCCAAACCATTGCCTCTTTAAAGGCAGCCCATTGTTCAATTGCAGTTTTGCCTGCTAATCTTTGATTCCAGTTTACTGTCAGATCTATTCTCAACCCACTGAAACTGGCCCTCCTCCAATTAAGTATTTTTACTCTCGATTGCGCCTTGTCCTTTTCCATAGCTAATCTAAACCTTATGATACTATGATCACTGTTCCCTAAATGTTTCCCTAATGATACTTGACCCACCTCATTCCCCAGAACCAGATCCAGCAATGCCTCCTTCCTCATTGGGCCGGAAATGTACTGATCAAGGAAGTTCTCCTGAACACGCTTCAGAATTGTTTACCCCTCTCTGCCCTTTACATTATTACTATCCCAGTCTATATTAGGATAATTGAAGTCCCCCATTATCACTATTCTATAGTTCTTGCAGCTCTGTAATTTCCCTGCAAATTTGCTCCTCTGTATCCTTCCCACTAGTTGGTGGCCTATAGAATACACCTAGTAGTGTAATGGCACCTCTAGTGTTTCTTAATTCTAACCAAATAGATTCTGTCCTTGACCCTTCCAGGACATCCTCTCTCTCCAGCACTGTAACATTCTCCTTAATCAATACTGCCACCTACCTCCTATCTTTCCTTCTCTATCTTTCCTGAACACCTTATATCGAGGAATATTCACTGCCCAATGCTGCCCTTTTTTGAGCCAGGTCTCCACATCATCATATTCCCATGTAGCTATTTGCTTCATACGTTTACACACATGCACTGTAAACCGATCTTAGACCTTCTTGTATTCTCTTAGTCTGACCCCACTAAGGGGGGCACGGTGGCATAGTGGTTAGCACTGTTGCCTCACAGCGCCAGGGACCCGGGTTCAAATCTGGCCTCGGGCGACTGTCTGTGTGGAGTTTGCACATTCTCCCTGTGTCTGCGTGGGTTTCCTCCGGGTGCTCCGGTTTCCTCCCACAGTCCAAAGATGTGCGGGTTAGGTTGATTTGACTATGATAAATTGACCCTTAGTGTTAGGGGATTAAATACGTGGGGTTACGGGGATAGGGTGGGATATGTGTCGGTGCAGGCTCGATGGGCCGAAATGGCCTCTATCTGCACTGTGGGGATTCTGTGTGATTGTGTGTGAATACCGTACTATTTCTTACTCCTGTGCTATCTGTCTCTCCTAGTCCTTTGGGCACCTTGTTTCTCCTCTAATGCTCCATCCTGGTGCCCATCCCCCTGCCAAATTAGTTTAAACCCCCCCCCCCCCCTCCCCACGAGGGTATTGGTCCTGGCTCTGTTGAGGTGCAACATCCGGCCTGTACAGGTCCCACCTCCCCCAGAACCTGTCCCAGGAATCTAAAGCCCTCCCTCCTGCACTATACTATCTCTTCAGCCACGCATTCATCTGCTCTATACTCGTGGCACCGGGAGTAACCTGGAGATTACTTTGAGGTCCTGCTTTTTAATCTCTTTCCTAGCTCCCTAAAATCCGCTTGCAGGACCTCATCCCTCTTTCTACCTATGTCGTTGATACGGACCACGACCTCTGGCTGTTCACCCTCCACCCTCAATGTCCTGCAGCCGCTCAGGGACATCCTTGACCCTGGCACCAGGGAGGCAACATACCATCCTGGAGTCACATCTGCGACCGCAAAAACACCTGTCTGCTCCCCTAACTATCGAATCTCCTATCTCTATTGCTTTCCTGATCTTCCTCCTCCTCCCCCCTTGTGCAGCTGAGCCACCAGTGGTGCCGTGAACTTGACTCTGGCTGTACTCCCCAGAGAAATCATCGCCCTCACCTGTATGATTTACAAGGATGATACCAGAAATGCGAGGGTATACATATCAGGAAAGGCTGGGTCTCTTTTCTCATGAAAAAAGGCTGAGGGGTGACCTAATAGAGGTCTTTAAAATTATGAAAGGTTTTGATAGAGTGGATACAGAGAGAATGTTTCCACTTGTGGGGAAGAGCATAACTAGAGGCCATCAATATAAGATAGTCACCAAGAAATCCAATAGGGAATTGAGAAGGAACTTCTTTACCAGAGAGTGGTGAGAATGTGGAACTCGCTCCCACAGGGAGTGGTTGAGGCGAATAGTATGGATGCATTTAAGGGGAGGCTGGACAAGCATATGAGGGAGAAGGGAATAGAGGGTTATGCTGATAGATTTAGATGAGGAAAGACGGGAGGAGGCTCGAGTGAAGCATAAACACCAGCATGGACTGGTTGGGCCGAATGGCCTGTTCCTGTGCCGTACATCCTATGGTTGAGGACTCCTCTGCTCCTAGTGCCATGGGATCTTTAACATCCATCTGAGAGGGCAGACGGGGCCTCGGTTTAACATCTCATCAGAAAGATGGCACCTCCAACAGTGCAGCACTCCCTCAGTACTACACTGGGAGTGTCGGCCTGGTTTATGTGCTCAAGTCTCTGAAGTGGGACTTAAACCCACAACCTTCTGACGCTAAGCAAAGCTGTCACACAGCCTGTATTACAGCAGCAGCTCTGATATACTTCACACAGTAACAAGGATCATCACCCACTGTGGGACCAGAGAAAAGAACACACAATTATGGAAATATCTATTTTAATTAAAGCATATAAACATCTGAATTATGTACATATCTTTGATATAATATAGTGCACAAGGTCGATTCTTGGTACAAAAGAGCTGGTAGGAGACTGCCATGTGTCAAAGGTCATTTCTCTAACATATCCACAATCAATAAGCAATTTACAATCACTCAAATTATATCACAGCTCAGGTGGGAGAAATTGGAACCATTTTTTACTTTGAACTCAGTGTTTTAGCCCCTTTCAGGAAACCTCAGTTTAACACACAGAATTGTTACAGAAATCACTCAAGAATCCAATTGTTTTCAGGACATAGAAATTAAATACTTTCCACTCAAAAGTCCCTTTACCTCAGTGCAATGCTTGCAGTACACGGCGAGTAAAGCAAAACAGCTCATCGTCACCTGATCACATGCTCAATCTATAGGACAACCATAGTAAAGGGCTGGTCGTGCAGTGGGTCATCAGATCCAGCTCAAACTGGTGGATAAACATCTCCTCTGTCCACTGGCTGGAAAGGTCCAACATCAAATATGTTTACAAAGTGTCAAACCTGCTACTACTGAACATGGGTCCACAGCACAAACAGGGCCCATAATTGGACAAGTTCACCATCACCTCAAACAAGGGTTGGGGGGGGGGGGGGGTGCTCGGGGGAGCTGCAGAAAACCCACATCGGGCAAAGAAATGAAAACGTGGCCTAGGGAGGAAAAAGAAGAGTGGTTTGGACTATGAGGCCTTTAGCTGGGTCCACGCCAGCTCTGTATTGCTGTTGCTCCCTCCCCAGTGGTTAAAGTGGAGGGAGAAGCTGCTTTTTAAATGCCTTAAGTGCCGACATAGCCCATGGACTCCCCGATACCGGCGGCACTGCCTCTATCTGTCTCAGTTCGACACAAACCACATTATTTTATCCCACATGTGATGTTTTAGCCCTGTCAGGTTCTGAATATTGAAATTATTTTGGAAGTATGTTGGGAGGGGGGAGGGTAGGAGTGAAAGTCTGTGCAACTCCTGATTCAAGTTAATGTAGCTCTCACTCACAATCCAGGCAAACTCCACGTATTCTGCCTGTGCTACATGTGTGGGATGAGATACAGAATATGATAGTACTTTGTTCTAAGTTTAATTTTATAACATGTCTGCTAACCTAATCTAGAATAGATCTGAAATGCACTTTAATACCATTCATGTCCTCACATGAAGCTTTCGACTCTTTGCAGGAAATTTTATTCACAAACTTGAAAATCTCACTAATGGGGATTAAGGTTCTAAATTCTGAGCGCACACTGCTCTGTGCCGAGTTAGGTGATCTAATCCTGACAGCAGTGGGAGCATTCATTGTCCTTAGCACCCTGGCTAGTGGGGTGGAGAACTCAGCCAAGGTCCCTGCACCTGTTCACCCCTGCTGGACAGCGTTAGGGTCAGTGGCTACCTCTCACCCTCACACCCCCCACCACTTCATGTCATCATTTTTTATTTTAAAATGCCAGATAGCAGTGGCAGACAGAATGATGCTGAGAGCTGTTATATTATGTTGGTGCCATGGGCTCCCAAGGCAAACTTGCCAAACATTAGCAAATGTGGCAAATTTATCACACGGCAGGAAGCTGCGGCATTAGTAGAGCGTAAAGGGGCTTGAGAAACACAGCAATTCTGCACATCTCAACATTTGAGAACTAAAGGAAAACTTTGAGTTGCAAAAGCTTCATGAAGTTTATTTAGTGGACGTGGGTGAGATGCGAGTGGACTAAGTGTTGGAGTTACTTTATAACATTCTGTTCGCAGGGTGAGGACAGTGTGGAAGTAACGTGTGGAGAACGTGTTACAGACACAACAAGCACCTGAGCTCAGTTCAGTCTGAAGAGGAACAAACCTTTTGTGAAATGCTGATGTTCTTTGGACAGTGTCCTCTATGAATGAGGTCTCCATATACTAGTTTAGGCAGCAACATCTGCAGCTTTAGTTCTGTATCATATAACTCCTCTTCTATATCACACCACCCTGATACTATCAGGGTTCAGTGACAAGGACTTCAGATCCCCCCAGAATGTTTTTAATGTACAGTAATTGTATCTACATCCTCCAATAGCAACACAAACATTCTGACTAAGGCTTCACATCTTCCCCAGCACAGTGCAGATACACCAAAGAAAGGTCAGGTCTATAAGCTGAGAAGCAGTGTAGTACTGGTGACATTTTAACAGTGCAGACTGACAGGTGCCAACAGTGGAATAGAAGGAAAGAACAGGAGTGCTCACTTGTGACAGAAAGATCAATACCAACCTAAAGGGACAAGTGTTCCCGGGGATTTCCTAGCTGGATCACTTACCTTACTTTGTGGTAGGTGGATTGTAATGATTGCTAACACACTGATGCTAATAACAGGTAGGAATACCAGCCCTGTAGTAGTGTGGGTAAGGCACTGTACACAGAACTTGGTGTGGGGAGAGAACAGTTCACATCTGCATGCTCTCTGATGATCATGGGATCCCAGACCAAGACCTAGTGAGTTTGTATTCTGCTGGTTACAGAACACTCGAGAGCTGTACTGAGACAGGAGCAGGCTCCTTGAAAACATTCCTCAGAAAGCAGCTTGCAGACAGCAAACAAGGAGGAAATGAATTTGGATCATTTTACGATTTGCCGTCTCATATTGATTGTTTAATAGCTCTGGATGTGCAGGTAGAGAGCAGCATCAGGGAGTGTTCTTATCAAATGTCAAGGGCGTGCAATTGAGGTAATCAATAATATTGGATTATAGTAGCTGCAAAAGATTTGAAAGCAGCAACGGATTTTTAGTGTTTTAAAGCAGGATTTAACAGATATTGAAGGAAAACAATCAGACTAGACACTTGTCCTATATAACCGTTTGTTAAATACACCAATGGAATAGCAGAGTTACATAAATTGGCCAAATATAACGGTCAATATTGTGCACCCTCTGTGGTGTTACAGGCTATACCACAAATAGCCAGTAGATGGCAGTAGGAAGAAGAGCATGCGTTTGCCTGCTGTGTTCAGTAAGAAGTGGATGGACTGCTCAGCCGCTCAAAGGATGCAGGTCGACTTTAACCTTCTCTCCATTGCTAAGCATTCCGATGGTGGGGTAGAATCCTCCAGACGGCACTGGTGCTTCTTTCCTGCCAATTATCTTTCCATTTCGAGTAAAAAATACCTGAAAGAGATTTTCAAATTAAAATTTGCACTGGGGCGTGAGGGACACTGTAAACACGGCTACAACAGAAATGGGCGATCTCAATTCAGGCTTCAACACTTTGACAATTGGCGTACTGCTCTGACTGGAAAGTGCTTCCCTCAACTCATGATCAAACATCAGTTTTATTCTGAAAAATTAAAGCAGTATAGCCTGTAACCCACAGCAGTCCTGGGTATCCTAGAGGTACAGTGTGTCGATGAAGCAAAATGTGATTTTGTGGAGAAAAGGATGTGGACTGGGGTTGGATTTACCCAACCCATTAATGTCCTGATGTGCCCACAGTTGATGTGTGATCCTGGGAGAATTCAGTCAGTAACCTGATTCATCAGTGCAAGACAAGTTAACTGTAGTCTACATGACTCACGGCCACCTCTCGCAAAAAACGCTGGGTTTCCAAATTCTCTCCCTCTCATGGAGGCCCTGGCTCCCACTGGGGTACAGTTCAAAGGTGAATATTAATCTTTCAGTTTTGTTTTCTTACAAGATAACATTTACATTTATGTAGTGCCTGATTAGCGCTCTCAACAAATCCCAATATGTTTCACTATGAAGTTAGTCACTGTTTCACTGTAAGAGAATGCAGCACACAGCAAGGTCTCAAAAACAGCAGTAAGATGAGTGCCACATTAATCTATTTCAGTGATGTTGGGTCAGGGATAAATATTGACCAGGACACCAGGGATAACTCCCCTGCTCTTCTTCAAAATAATGTTTTGGGATCTTTTATGTCCACCTGAGAGGGCAGGCGGAGCCTCGGTTTAACGTCTTATCGAAAAGACGGTACCTCCAACTCCCTCAGTACTGCACTGGGAGTGTCAGCCTGGATTTTGTGCTCCAGTCTCTGGAGTGGGACTTGAACCCACAACCTTCTGACTCAGAGGCGAGGGTGCTGCCCACTGAGCCACGGCTGACATTTTACTGTACTCAGTTCTTTATAAAGATAATAATTCCATGGCTTGAATAACACTCCAAATCTGGGCAAGATTTTCTTGCTTCTGCACAGGATAGAAGAGAAAACCAAGTTTGACTGATGGGGAATCCTTTCCCCACCTACAGCTGTCATTCTCTCTCTTCACTGCAATCTTGCTCGTCTTTCTTTTATCGATACCACAACTGTGTTGACATCAAGACTTATCGCACTGCCTCCTACTCTACCTTATTCTTTCCTAGAACCTCCAAACTATGGAACTCCTCCCTTCGCTCCTACAATCTGCAGGCTTTTAAAACCAAATTTGACATCATCTAATCATAACTTCCTGATTGACATCATCTCTTTTACTGCTGCACTGTGGCCCATGGCATTGCAGGGTCTTTACTGCCCCTCCTACGCAAACTACTTTGGCTTCTGTATTTTTCATTACTGACAAAGGCGAGTCTCAGCTACTTCTGCTCCCAGAACTATCTTCAAGTGGCCCTGACATCTGGGTAGGTTTCTGACAGCAAGCCCAGGATAATAAGCAGAAAATCTTTCTGTACATCACTTGAGCTACTGGGTCTATCCTCTTGACTCCACAGGAACTTTCTCACATTTCAAAAAGTAGATCATAACATCAGAACTCAGTTCAGGAACAGGACCATCTCCCGTGATTCCATTCACAGTGACGTTTAATTTTAGCCAGCTCATCTGGGGAGGTTAGACAAGTAGCCTGGAAGGAGCAGAGACAACAGTCGATCCAGATCACTGCTGCACATTGTCTGTTGGCACTGTCAGAAGACAAACGTGTCCATCAGAGGGGAGTACATTACCTCTTGTTCAGCCAATGATGTACAGTGGGAGGAACCAAGAAGGTGAGAGAGAGATGACTATACAAAAAGGTAGGAAATACCAGTGTGTTAGTATAGAAGTCATGGTGTTCCATTCACAAGTCCCAGGACTGCCTACTAACTCAAATGTGCCAGGGACATAACTCAGCTCCAACTATTCCTCATTCCCTTCCGGCCTGCTAGGCACAGTATTCTACAGAAGCAGTGGAAAGAACTGACTGTCTGCGGGACACAGCAAACAGTGGAAAGGAGAAGTGCCTTTGTACCGTTACTTTCTTTCCATCATATTCTTGTTCCATTTCCTCTCCTTCGTCCTCTTCATCCTCATCATTAAAATACATGATGTTCCTCACATGTCTCTGCTTGGGCTTCACTTCTGCAGCATCAACACAGTCATCACTGTCAGCTGTGGAAAGAAATGAACGTCAGTCAGGATGAAGTACTTGGAGAGAAAGATACAGGCACACTGTCAAACGACAACAGGAATTAGGAGTATGGCATGACTGGCAACAGATAGGCCACAGTAATGCTTCATCAAACTTGGACTGGATCCATTAGTCAATGACATAGCAATATGAAACAGGATCTATAGATGACAGGCACTTATGTTATAGAAGGTGGTTGCTATGTATACCCTGTTTCGTTAAATTTTTGGGGATTGAAGCATGATTATTTCATGACATTTCAGCCAAAGACTTGGACTCAAAAGTTGCAATGGAATAACTTCCTGTAGGGTTTTCCTCTTTCTTGGAATGGATACATTGATCACACACCATAAGGAGTGTGCCTATATAAGATCCTAGTCACAATCCTAACTAGCACTCTGAAGGGAAGGGTGACCCCTGTTGGTCTGGATAGGACAGACCCACAGAAAAGCAAATCCTCGCTTGTTCCAGTCAATATTTGGTAAAGTTATGAAGGTCATTCCAAGTGGAAATGTTGTCCCATATTCTGCTTTTATATTTGTAAGAAGGCTTCTTGCAAAGTCAGACGGCCTCTATCATGGCCCGAAATGTGTTGTCTTGCTAGGTGACAGCAATGTAGAATACATTTCAACTCTCAGCAAGTTTTGTTTTAAAATAGGAGCCCCAGATATAATTGTCCATAAGACACAAAGGCATGGATATTTGTTCTGTGGTGGGGTTCCCACACAAAGTAAGTCAGGCAGGACCTCCATCTACTGGTGTGCCGGTATTCTACAGAAGCAGTGGAAAGAACTGACCGTCTATGGGACACGGCAAATAGTGGAAAGGAGAAGTGCCTCCGTACCGAGCCCGCAAACCTTGCAAGATCAGGCTAAGTTGAATGTTGGCAGTGAGCTCCCAGCAGGATTAACGCCCCCCCCCCCCAATCTCTGCGATCGGCAAGGCAGCTCTTTAAATTTTAAAATCACACTCTATCTCCTTAGCAACACAGGGCAAAAGGAATACAACAGTACCGTATAACAATATTAAAGTGAATGTGGCAGCATGGATAGGAAGTTGGTTAAAGGTAAAACTACTGGTTTCTCGGAGTGGAGGGAAGTAACCAGTGGTGTCCCCCAGGGTCAGTGTTGAGACCATTGCTCTTCACTCTTTATATAATCTATCTATATTAAAAATCTTACATTATATCCATATATTACACACCCTATATATATATATATATTTATTTATTATATATGTATATAACAGACTTCCTATTCATGCTCCACAAGGATTGGTGCTGGGACCACTGTTGCTCACCATTTACATAAACGATTTGGGCTCGGGAATCGGAAGCACAACTTCAAAATTTGCAGCTGACACCAAATTGGGGGGTACAGTTAACACAGCGGAGGACTGCGATAAACTACAGGAAGACATTAATAAACTTGCAGAATGGATGTGTAATTGGCAAATTAACTTCAATATAGATTAAGTGTGAGGTGCTACATTTTGGTAGGAAGAATAAGGAGGCTACATACTCCTTGAAAAGTAAGTGTCGAAATGGTGTAGAGGAGCAGAGGGATCTGGGGGTACAGATACACAAATCACTAAAAGTAGCAACACAGGTTAATAAGGCCATAAAAAAGGCAAACCAAGCACTGGGGTTCATTTCTAGAGGGATAGAATTGAAAAGTAGGGGAGTTATGCTAAACTTGTTGTGAAAAACAACATTTTATGTTTATATAGCACCTTTAACGTAGTAATGGCGCTTCACAGGAGTATTATAAGACAACAGTTCTGAGCTCCATATTATAAAAAAGATATAAAAGGTGTAAAAAAGATTTACTATAATGAGACCAGAACTGCGAGGTTATACCTATCAGGAAAGACTGAACAGAGAAAAGAGAAAACTGAGGGGTGATCCGATTATGAAGGGGATCGCTAGGGTAGACGTAGAGAAGGTGTTTCCACTTGTGGGGGTGACCAGAACTAGGGGCCATCAATATAAAATGGTCACTAATAAATCCAATAGGGAATTCAGGGGAAACGTCTTTACCCAGAGAGTGGTGAGAATGTGGAACTTGCTACCATAGGGAGTAGTTGAGGTGAATAGTATACATTTAAGTTCAAGCTACACAAACACATAGGGAGAAAGGAATAGAAGGATATGCTGATGAGCTTAGCTGAAGTAAGGTGGGAAGATGCTCGTGTGGAGCATAAACACCGGCATAGACCTGTTGGGCCGAATGGCCTGTTTCTGTGCTGTACATTCTATGTAATTAAAAATCTTACATTATAACCATATATTACATCAAAAATTTACATCTGCACACAATTCCAGTCTGCAAACCTTACTTCCTGATGTCACTTCTTTGTTCACACTTCTGTCAATTTTCCCATTGTAAATTTCTATGTCCATGTTCCATTCAATGTTCCTATGTCATCTATCCCGTCACAAATCATCGGTCAGGCCACAGTAGAATATTGGGCCCAGTTTTGGTGCCTTACTTTAGGAAGGATGTCAAGGCTATGGAGAAGGTGCTCTAAGATACCAGGGATGAGAGGCTTTAGTTATGAGGAGAGACCAGAGACTCTGGGGCTCTTTTCATTAGAACAGAGAAGGTTAAGAGGAGCTCTGACAGATATGGCCAAAATTACCAGGGGTTTTGATAATGTCAATGGGGAAAACTATTTCCACTGGTCAGTAACTAGAGGGGAGAAATTTAAGGTCATCACCAAAAGAAGGAAGGGAGAGGCTAGGAGAATTACACAGAACGTTGTTAGGACTTGGAATGTTCGGCCAGAAACAGTGGGGGAAGCAGAATCTATAATTGCATTTAAAAGGGAAGTAAATAAATAGTTGAAGAAAAAAAAGGCAGGGGAATAGGACTAAGATATCCAGCACAGACACAATGGGTCAAATAAAGAAATGGCAAGGGGCAACAGCCCAATGGGGAAAGGGCGGAGGAATGGGACTGAGCTCTTTCAGAGAGAGAGAGAGAGCACAGGGGCGATGGGGGAATGGGGAAAGGGCAGGGGAATGGGACTGAGCTCTTTCAGAGAGAGAGCACAGGGGCAATGGGGAAAGGGCAGGGGAATGGGACTGAGCTCTTTCAGAGAGAGAGCACAGGGGCAATGGGCTCTTTTTGGGTTGTAAACGGGCCCAGCTTTAGTGTTGACGATCATCACTTGGTTTCTGCATCCAGGTCATTTAGGTCAGTAAGAAACAGGGGTCCAAGCATCATGTACCTGCATTGCTCCACTCAGTAACCCCCACCCCCCTCACCACCCCATTTCCTCATTTTTTATCCAGTCCTACATCCACATTACACCCGATTCCTGTGGCTTTCAGTTTCAGTCCACACGGCTCTTGGTGAAAAGCTTTGCGAAAGGCTGAAGAAACAATCACAGGGAGTGTCAGGCTGGAATTTTCTGCCCCAGTGCACAGTGGAATTACATTTCAGGAATTTTAATCTACATTAATGTAGGAAAAGAGAGAGATGTTCTGTTCCAAGGAGCAGTTAGAGAATCTTATGAGCAGAGACAGTTGGAAAATATCAAAAGGGCTGTTTAAAAATCTCAAAGGCAGCCAGGAGACAGTCTGAAATGTAAGGGCAGTGTGATACAACCACCTGCCTTTATGTCAGGTGCGACTCCAAACCACTCGAGGGTTTTCCCTTTGATCCCCACTGACTTCAGTGTTTCTAGGGCTACTGATGCCACACTCGGTCAAATGTTGCCCTGATGTCGAGGGCAGTCACTCTCACTTCTCTGGCATTCAGCTCTTGTGCCTACGTCTGGATCAAGGCTGTGATGAGGTCTGGAGCCGAATGGGTCTGGTGGAACCTGAACTGAGCATTGATGAGCAGCTTAGTGGTGAGTCGGTTCTGTTTGATGATACCATTGATGGACTCCTTCCACTTAACTGATAACTGGGAGGAGGACAATAGGATGGTAACTGGCAGGGTGTGATTTGCCCTGTAAATATGGGGGCAGTAATGCCTCCCCAAACGCGTGAGTACGGAAGGGGTACTCACGCGTCTGGCCGGAGGAAATGCCGGTTTTCAGCATGCACAGCGCATGCGCTGAAAACCGGCATTTCCTCTCCTCCAACCCAAGAGTTGAAGAGGCTAGCGCGTGCGCTGTAGGGGGCAGCGCGTGCGTCTTGGATTTCCTCCGTTTTGGGGGATTTGCGCATGTCTAAAGGCCGCCGGTCTTTACGCTTGTAAAAAGCACACGTAAGTATTTATTTTTACAGGTAAGTGGTGTTTTAGTGCAATTTAGAATTT
Source organism: Somniosus microcephalus (assembly GCF_052327205.1). Lineage (NCBI taxonomy): Eukaryota > Metazoa > Chordata > Chondrichthyes > Squaliformes > Somniosidae > Somniosus > Somniosus microcephalus. The sequence continues at coordinate 12,502,419 of NC_141019.1, forward strand.
TTTTTTCCACAGGTTTATTATTTTAAAGAATCTACAATAAGGTAAGTTTAGTTTTAGAACCTTTATATTAAAAATTTATTTTTTTCAAAAAAAAAAATTGTTTAAATTTTTTTTTAAACTTATTTATACTTAATTAAATGATTGGGATGTTTTTAAAAATTTTATTTAAAGTTTAAGGAGTGTTTTGGGGTGCAGTACTTCTCATGAGTTTGACAGTTCTTACTCTCAAACTTATGAATGAAGTTTCCCCTCCCCTGATTGGCTGAACAGTGCTCACCTGATCCCAGCCGGCACATCGCACTAACTACACCGCTGGGTCAGATTAGCACAGCGCGCCGACATCAGAACCGGGCCACTGACAGGAAATCCACTGAGGGCCAGGTTTCAGATGTCGGCGCGCCGGGTAAGTGCACATCGGGGGCTTGCACGCGCGGCAAGCCCCCGACACCAAGTTCTGGGCCATCGACACACTCCCAGGAACCTTCTGCAATTACTGACACACTCCCAAGGGCCCTCTGCAAATACTAACACACTCCCAGGACCCCCTGTATATACTGAGACACTCCTAAGGACCCTCCTATAATACTGACACACTCCCGGGGTCCCCCAGTAAATACTGACACACTCTCGGGGTCCCCCAGTAAATACTGACACACTCCCGGGGTCCCCCAGTAAATACTGACACACTCTCGGGGTCCCCCAGTAAATACTGACACACTCTCGGGGTCCCCCAGTAAATACTGACACACTCCCGGGGTCCCCCAGTAAATACTGACACACTCCCGGAGGCCCCCAGTAAATACTGACACACTCTCGGGGTCCCCCAGTAAATACTGACACACTCCCGGGGTCCCCCAGTAAATACTGACACACTCCCGGGGTCCCCCTGTAAATACTGACACACTCCCAGAGGCCCCCAGTAAATACTGACACACTCCCAGAGGCCCCCAGTAAATACTGACACACTCCCAGAGGCCCCCAGTAAATACTGACACACTCCCAGAGGCCCCCCAGTAAATACTGACACACTCCCGGGGTCCCCCTGTAAATACTGACACACTCCCAGAGGCCCCCAGTAAATACTGACACACTCTCGGGGTCCCCCAGTAAATACTGACACACTCCCAGAGGCCCCCAGTAAATACTGACACACTCTCGGGGACCCCCAGTAAATACTGACACACTCCCAGAGGCCCCCAGTAAATACTGACACACTCCCGGGGTCCCCCTGTAAATACTGACACACTCTCGGGGTCCCCCTGTAAATACTGACACACTCCCGGGGACCCCCTGTAAATACTGACACACTCCCGGGGTCCCCCAGTAAATACTGACACACTCCCGGGGTCCCCCTGTAAATACTGACACACTCCCAGAGGCCCCCAGTAAATACTGACACACTCCCAGAGGCCCCCTGTAAATACTGACACACTCTCGGGGTCCCCCAGTAAATACTGACACACTCCCGGGGTCCCCCAGTAAATACTGACACACTCCCAGAGGCCCCCAGTAAATACTGACACACTCCCAGAGGCCCCCTGTAAATACTGACACACTCCCAGAGGCCCCCAGTAAATACTGACACACTCTCGGGGTCCCCCTGTAAATACTGACACACTCTCGGGGTCCCCCAGTAAATACTGACACACTCCCAGAGGCCCCCAGTAAATACTGACACACTCTCGGGGTCCCCCAGTAAATACTGACACACTCCCAGAGGCCCCCAGTAAATACTGGCACACTCTCGGGGTCCCCCAGTAAATACTGACACACTCCCAGAGGCCCCCAGTAAATACTGACACACTCTCGGGGACCCCCAGTAAATACTGACACACTCCCAGAGGCCCCCAGTAAATACTGACACACTCCCGGGGTCCCCCTGTAAATACTGACACACTCTCGGGGTCCCCCTGTAAATACTGACACACTCCCGGGGACCCCCTGTAAATACTGACACACTCCCAGAGGCCCCCAGTAAATACTGACACACTCCCGGGGTCCCCCAGTAAATACTGACACACTCCCGGGGTCCCCCAGTAAATACTGACACACTCCCGGGGTCCCCCAGTAAATACTGACACACTCCCAGAGGCCCCCAGTAAATACTGACACACTCCCAGAGGCCCCCAGTAAATACTGACACACTCCCGGGGACCCCCTGTAAATACTGACACACTCCCAGAGGCCCCCAGTAAATACTGACACACTCTCGGGGACCCCCAGTAAATACTGACACATTCCCAGAGGCCCCCAGTAAATACTGACACACTCCCAGAGGCCCCCAGTAAATACTGACACACCCCTGGAGTTCCCCAGTAAATACTGACACACTCCTGGGGACCCCCAGTAAATACTGACACACTCCCAGAGGCCCCCAGTAAATACTGACACACTCCCAGAGGCCCCCAGTAAATACTGACACACTCCCAGAGGCCCCCAGTAAATACTGACACACTCCCAGAGGCCCCCAGTAAATACTGACACACTCCCAGAGGCCCCCAGTAAATACTGACACACTCCCAGAGGCCCCCTGTAAATACTGACACACTCCCGGGGTCCCCCAGTAAATACTGACACACTCCCGAGGTCCCCCAGTAAATACTGACACACTCCTGGGGACCCCCAGTAAATACTGACACACTCCCAGAGGCCCCCAGTAAATACTGACACACTCCCGGGGTCCCCCTGTAAATACTGACACACTCTCGGGGTCCCCCAGTAAATACTGACACACTCCCAGAGGCCCCCAGTAAATACTGACACACTCTCGGGGTCCCCCAGTAAATACTGACACACTCCCAGAGGCCCCCAGTAAATACTGGCACACTCTCGGGGTCCCCCAGTAAATACTGACACACTCCCAGAGGCCCCCAGTAAATACTGACACACTCTCGGGGACCCCCAGTAAATACTGACACACTCCCAGAGGCCCCCAGTAAATACTGACACACTCCCGGGGTCCCCCTGTAAATACTGACACACTCTCGGGGTCCCCCTGTAAATACTGACACACTCCCGGGGACCCCCTGTAAATACTGACACACTCCCAGAGGCCCCCAGTAAATACTGACACACTCCCGGGGTCCCCCAGTAAATACTGACACACTCCCGGGGTCCCCCAGTAAATACTGACACACTCCCAGAGGCCCCCAGTAAATACTGACACACTCCCAGAGGCCCCCAGTAAATACTGACACACTCCCAGAGGCCCCCAGTAAATACTGACACACTCTCGGGGACCCCCAGTAAATACTGACACATTCCCAGAGGCCCCCAGTAAATACTGACACACTCCCAGAGGCCCCCAGTAAATACTGACACACCCCTGGAGTTCCCCAGTAAATACTGACACACTCCTGGGGACCCCCAGTAAATACTGACACACTCCCAGAGGCCCCCAGTAAATACTGACACACTCCCAGAGGCCCCCAGTAAATACTGACACACTCCCAGAGGCCCCCAGTAAATACTGACACACTCCCAGAGGCCCCCAGTAAATACTGACACACTCCCAGAGGCCCCCAGTAAATACTGACACACTCCCAGAGGCCCCCAGTAAATACTGACACACTCCCAGAGGCCCCCTGTAAATACTGACACACTCCCGGGGTCCCCCAGTAAATACTGACACACTCCCGGGGTCCCCCAGTAAATACTGACACACTCCTGGGGACCCCCAGTAAATACTGACACACTCCCAGAGGCCCCCAGTAAATACTGACACACTCCCGGGGACCCCCAGTAAATACTGACACACTCCCGGGGACCCCCTGTAAATACTGACACACTCCCGGGGTCCCCCAGTAAATACTGACACACTCCCGGGGTCCCCCAGTAAATACTGACACACTCCCGGGGTCCCCCAGTAAATACTGACACACTCCCAGAGGCCCCCAGTAAATACTGACACACTCCCAGAGGCCCCCAGTAAATACTGACACACTCCCGGGGTCCCCCAGTAAATACTGACACACTCCCGGGGTCCCCCAGTAAATACTGACACACTCCTGGGGACCCCCAGTAAATACTGACACACTCCCAGAGGCCCCCAGTAAATACTGACACACTCCCGGGGTCCCCCTGTAAATACTGACACACTCTCGGGGTCCCCCAGTAAATACTGACACACTCCCAGAGGCCCCCAGTAAATACTGACACACTCTCGGGGTCCCCCAGTAAATACTGACACACTCCCAGAGGCCCCCAGTAAATACTGGCACACTCTCGGGGTCCCCCAGTAAATACTGACACACTCCCAGAGGCCCCCAGTAAATACTGACACACTCTCGGGGACCCCCAGTAAATACTGACACACTCCCAGAGGCCCCCAGTAAATACTGACACACTCCCGGGGTCCCCCTGTAAATACTGACACACTCTCGGGGTCCCCCTGTAAATACTGACACACTCCCGGGGACCCCCTGTAAATACTGACACACTCCCAGAGGCCCCCAGTAAATACTGACACACTCCCGGGGTCCCCCAGTAAATACTGACACACTCCCGGGGTCCCCCAGTAAATACTGACACACTCCCAGAGGCCCCCAGTAAATACTGACACACTCCCAGAGGCCCCCAGTAAATACTGACACACTCCCAGAGGCCCCCAGTAAATACTGACACACTCTCGGGGACCCCCAGTAAATACTGACACATTCCCAGAGGCCCCCAGTAAATACTGACACACTCCCAGAGGCCCCCAGTAAATACTGACACACCCCTGGAGTTCCCCAGTAAATACTGACACACTCCTGGGGACCCCCAGTAAATACTGACACACTCCCAGAGGCCCCCAGTAAATACTGACACACTCCCAGAGGCCCCCAGTAAATACTGACACACTCCCAGAGGCCCCCAGTAAATACTGACACACTCCCAGAGGCCCCCAGTAAATACTGACACACTCCCAGAGGCCCCCAGTAAATACTGACACACTCCCAGAGGCCCCCTGTAAATACTGACACACTCCCGGGGTCCCCCAGTAAATACTGACACACTCCCGGGGTCCCCCAGTAAATACTGACACACTCCTGGGGACCCCCAGTAAATACTGACACACTCCCAGAGGCCCCCAGTAAATACTGACACACTCCCGGGGACCCCCAGTAAATACTGACACACTCCCGGGGACCCCCTGTAAATACTGACACACTCCCGGGGTCCCCCAGTAAATACTGACACACTCCCGGGGTCCCCCAGTAAATACTGACACACTCCCGGGGTCCCCCAGTAAATACTGACACACTCCCAGAGGCCCCCAGTAAATACTGACACACTCCCAGAGGCCCCCAGTAAATACTGACACACTCCCGGGGTCCCCCAGTAAATACTGACACACTCCCGGGGTCCCCCAGTAAATACTGACACACTCCCGGGGTCCCCCAGTAAATACTGACACACGCCCGGGGACCCCCTGTAAATACTGACACACTCCCAGAGGCCCCCAGTAAATACTGACACACTCCTGGGGACCCCCAGTAAATACTGACACACTCCCGGGGTCCCCCAGTAAATACTGACACACTCCCGGGGTCCCCCAGTAAATACTGACACACTCCCGGGGTCCCCCAGTAAATACTGACACACTCCCAGAGGCCCCCAGTAAATACTGACACACTCCCAGAGGCCCCCTGTAAATACTGACACACTCCCGGGGTCCCCCAGTAAATACTGACACACTCCCGGGGTCCCCCAGTAAATACTGACACACTCCCAGAGGCCCCCAGTAAATACTGACACACTCCCAGAGGCCCCCAGTAAATACTGACACACTCCCAGAGGCCCCCAGTAAATACTGACACACTCCCGGGGTCCCCCTGTAAATACTGACACACTCCCAGAGGCCCCCAGTAAATACTGACACACTCCCAGAGGCCCCCTGTAAATACTGACACACTCCCGGGGTCCCCCAGTAAATACTGACACACTCCCGGGGTCCCCCAGTAAATACTGACACACTCCCAGAGGCCCCCAGTAAATACTGACACACTCCCAGAGGCCCCCAGTAAATACTGACACACTCCCAGAGGCCCCCAGTAAATACTGACACACTCCCGGGGTCCCCCTGTAAATACTGACACACTCCCAGAGGCCCCCAGTAAATACTGACACACTCTCGGGGTCCCCCAGTAAATACTGACACACTCTCGGGGTCCCCAGTAAATACTGACACACTCCCGGGGTCCCCCTGTAAATACTGACACACTCCCAGAGGCCCCCTGTAAATACTGACACACTCCCAGAGGCCCCCAGTAAATACTGACACACTCCCAGAGGCCCCCAGTAAATACTGACACACTCTCGGGGTCCCCCAGTAAATACTGACACACTCCCGGGGTCCCCCTGTAAATACTGACACACTCCCAGAGGCCCCCAGTAAATACTGACACACTCCCGGGGTCCCCCTGTAAATACTGACACACTCCCAGAGACCCCCAGTAAATACTGACACACTCCCAGAGGCCCCCAGTAAATACTGACACACTCCCAGAGGCCCCCAGTAAATACTGACACACTCCCAGAGGCCCCCAGTAAATACTGACACACTCCCAGAGACCCCCAGTAAATACTGACACACTCCCAGAGACCCCCAGTAAATACTGACACACTCTCGGGGTCCCCCAGTAAATACTGACACACTCCCAGAGGCCCCCAGTAAATACTGACACACTCTCGGGGTCCCCCAGTAAATACTGACACACTCCCAGAGGCCCCCAGTAAATACTGACACACTCCCAGAGGCCCCCAGTAAATACTGACACACTCCTGGGGTCCCCCAGTAAATACTGACACACTCCCAGAGGCCCCCAGTAAATACTGACACACTCCCAGAGGGCCCCAGTAAATACTGACACACTCCCGGGGTCCCCCAGTAAATACTGACACACTCCCCGGGACCCGCTGTAAATACTGACACACCCCCAGGGAACACCCTGTAAATACTGACACACTCCCGGGGACCCCCAGTAAATACTGGCACACTCCTGGGGTCCCCCTGTAAATAGTGACACACTCCCAGAGGCCCCCAGTAAATACTGACACACTCCCAGAGGCCCCCTGTAAATACTGACACACTCCCAGAGGCCCCCAGTAAATACTGACACACTCCCGGGGTCCCCCAGTAAATACTGACACACTCCCAGAGGCCCCCAGTAAATACTGACACACTCCCGGGGACCCCCTGTAAATACTGACACACTCCCGGGGACCCCTGTAAATACTGACACACTCCCGGGGTCCCCCAGTAAATACTGACACACTCCCGGGGACCCCCTGTAAATACTGACACACTCCCGGGGACCCCTGTAAATACTGACACACTCTCGGGGTCCCCCAGTAAATACTGACACACTCCTGGGGACCCCCTGTAAATACTGACACACCCCCAGGGAACACCCTGTAAATACTGACACACTCCCGGGGACCCCCAGTAAATACTGACACACTCCTGGGGACCCCCTGTAAATACTGACACACCCCCAGGGAACACCCTGTAAATACTGACACACTCCCAGAGGCCCCCAGTAAATACTGACACACTCCCAGAGGGCCCCAGTAAATACTGACACACTCCCGGGGTCCCCCAGTAAATACTGACACACTCCCCGGGACCCGCTGTAAATACTGACACACCCCCAGGGAACACCCTGTAAATACTGACACACTCCCGGGGACCCCCAGTAAATACTGGCACACTCCTGGGGTCCCCCTGTAAATACTGACACACTCCCAGAGGCCCCCAGTAAATACTGACACACTCCCAGAGGCCCCCTGTAAATACTGACACACTCCCAGAGGCCCCCAGTAAATACTGACACACTCCCGGGGTCCCCCTGTAAATACTGACACACTCCTGGGGACCCCCTGTAAATACTGACACACTCCCGGGGACTCCCTGTAAATACTGACACACTCCCGGGGTCCCCCTGTAAATACTGACACACTCCTGGGGTCCCCCTGTAAATACTGACACACTCCCAGAGGCCCCCAGTAAATACTGACACACTCCCAGAGGCCCCCAGTAAATACTGACACACTCCCAGAGGCCCCCAGTAAATACTGACACACTCCCGGGGTCCCCCAGTAAATACTGACACACTCCTGGGGACCCCCTGTAAATACTGACACACTCCCAGAGGCCCCCAGTAAATACTGACACACTCCCAGAGGCCCCCTGTAAATACTGACACACTCCCAGAGGCCCCCAGTAAATACTGACACACTCCCGGGGTCCCCCAGTAAATACTGACACACTCCCAGAGGCCCCCAGTAAATACTGACACACTCCCGGGGTCCCCCTGTAAATACTGACACACTCCCAGAGGCCCCCAGTAAATACTGACACACTCCCGGGGTCCCCCAGTAAATACTGACACACTCCTGGGGACCCCCTGTAAATACTGACACACTCCCGGGGTCCCCCAGTAAATACTGACACACTCCCGGGGTCCACCAGTAAATACTGACACACTCTCGGGGTCCCCCTGTCAATACTGACACACTCCCAGAGGCCCCCAGTAAATACTGACACACTCCCAGAGGCCCCCAGTAAATACTGACACACTCCCGGGGTCCCCCAGTAAATACTGACACACGCCCGGGGTCCCCCAGTAAATACTGACACACTCCCAGAGGCCCCCTGTAAATACTGACACACTCCCAGAGGCCCCCAGTAAATACTGACACACTCCCAGAGGCCCCCAGTAAATACTGACACACTCCCGGGGTCCCCCAGTAAATACTGACACACTCCCAGAGGCCCCCAGTAAATACTGACACACTCCCAGAGGCCCCCAGTAAATACTGACACACTCCCAGAGGCCCCCAGTAAATACTGACACACTCCCGGGGTCCCCCAGTAAATACTGACACACTCCCGGGGTCCCCCTGTAAATACTGACACACTCCCAGAGGCCCCCAGTAAATACTGACACACTCCCGGGGTCCCCCAGTAAATACTGACACACTCCCAGAGGCCCCCAGTAAATACTGACACACTCCCGGGGTCCCCCTGTAAATACTGACACACTCCCGGGGTCCCCCTGTAAATACTGACACACTCCCAGAGGCCCCCAGTAAATACTGACACACTCCCAGAGGCCCCCAGTAAATACTGACACACTCCCGGGGTCCCCCAGTAAATACTGACACACTCCCAGAGGCCCCCAGTAAATACTGACACACTCCCGGGGTCCCCCTGTAAATACTGACACACTCCCAGAGGCCCCCAGTAAATACTGACACACTCCTGGGGACCCCCAGTAAATACTGACACACTCCCGGGGTCCCCCTGTAAATACTGACACACTCCCGGGGTCCCCCTGTAAATACTGACACACTCCCAGAGGCCCCCAGTAAATACTGACACACTCCTGGGGACCCCCAGTAAATACTGAGACACTCCCGGTGACACCCTGTAAATACTGACACACTCCCAGAGGCCCCCAGTAAATACTGACACACTCCTGGGGACCCCCAGTAAATACTGACACACTCTCGGGGTCCCCCTGTAAATACTGACACACTCCTGGGGTCCCCCAGTAAATACTGACACACTCCCAGAGGCCCACAGTAAATACTGACACACTCCCGGGGACCCCCTGTAAATACTGACACACTCCCAGAGGCCCCCAGTAAATACTGACACACTCCCGGGGTCCCCCAGTAAATACTGACACACTCCCAGAGGCCCCCAGTAAATACTGACACACTCCCGGGGTCCCCCTGTAAATACTGACACACTCCCAGAGGCCCCCAGTAAATACTGACACACTCCTGGGGACCCCCAGTAAATACTGAGACACTCCCGGTGACACCCTGTAAATACTGACACACTCCCAGAGGCCCCCAGTAAATACTGACACACTCCTGGGGACCCCCAGTAAATACTGAGACACTCCCGGTGACACCCTGTAAATACTGACACACTCCTGGGGTCCCCCAGTAAATACTGACACACTCCCAGAGGCCTCCTGTAAATACTGACACACACCTGGGGACCCCCTGTAAATACTGACACACTCCTGGGGTCCCCCTGTAAATACTGACACACTCCTGGGGTCCCCCTGTAAATACTGACACACTCCCCGGGAACACCCTATAAATACTGACACACTCCTGGGGTCCCCCTGTAAATACTGACACGCTCCCGGGGACCCCCAGTAAATACTGACACGCTCCCGGGGACCCCCAGTAAATACTGACACACTCCCGGGGACCCCCTGTAAATACTGACACACTCCCGGGGACCCCCTGTAAATACTGACACACTCCCGGGGACCCCCTGTAAATACTGACACACCCCCAGGGCCCTCTGAAAATCGATACACCCCCAGGGACCCTCTGGAAATTGACACACCCCCAGGGTCCCTCTGGAAATACTGACATGCTCCCTCTATTAACTTTCAAAGAACATCGGAATACTGTACTCGCTGCTCTCAATGCGGTCTCCTCTACATTGGGGAGACCAAACGCAGATTGGGTGACCGCTTTACGGAACACCTCCGTTCAGTCCGCAAGCGTGACCCCGAGCTTCCGGTCATTTGCCATTTTAATTCTCTGCCCCACTCCGTCCTCAGCCTCCAACACTGTTCTAGTAAAGCTCAACGGAAGCTCAAGGAACAGCATCTTTCGATCAGGCACTTTACAGCCTTCCGGCCTCAACATTGAGTTCAACAATTTCAGATCATAACCATCTGCACGGTTTCTTTAAAGAACTCTGGAGGGTTAGTCAAGCACGACTATCCTTTTAGAAATCCATGCTGACTGGCTGCGATGAATCCACGTTGCTCCAAGTGCTCAGTAATTTCCTCCCGTATTATAGACTCTGTTAATTTACCAACAACTGATGCAAGACTGACTGGACTATCATCTCCTGGTTTATCCCCATCTCCTATCCTCCAGTTCTGTTTAACAATTTGCCCTTGCATAGAATTTTGGAAAATCAGGGCCTCTGCTATTTCTTTCCCAGCTTCCCATTGGATCCTCAATGTAAACCATCAGGCCCCTGTGATTTATCTACTTCAAATTTGAGTAACTTATTTTGTTCCATTTCCCTTTGAACAGTAACCTCCAGCAACTGTTCAACACCCGCCTCAGGTGGTTCTACACTTTTAATATCCATCTCCTCAATGAAACTAAGGCAAAGAGAAAGCATGAGAGAAAGAGAGCTAAAAAGAGAAAGCATATAAGTGCACGGCTTTCTTTTAAAGGAATGAGAGAGAAACAGAGAAAAAGGGTGAAAGAAAAAAATAGAATAGCTTATCTCTTGTAAACATCTCAGTGTTTCACATACAATGAATTACTTTGAACTGCAGTGACTTGGTAAATATTGTTTTTACGAACAGCAATGAGATGTATGGTCAGTTAATGTGTTTTGGTGGTGTTTTATGAGGGATAAATGTTGGTATCGGGAGAACTCCCTGCTCTTCTTATAATAGTGCCATGAGATCTTTAACATTTACCTGAACCACCAAAACAAGCTCGGTTTAATGTCCCATCCAAACGACAGCACCTCCAGCAGTGCACTCAAGTGTCAGCCAAGATTACGTGCTCATGTCTTGGAGTGGGGATTGAAACTACGACCTTCTGACTCAGAGCCAAACTGAATAAGCAAGCTACCAACAGAAGTGAATGAGAAGAGCAAGAATGATGACAATGCAAGTTCTCCAGACCTCATCACGATCACAAGTCATTGCTAGTGAGGTGCTATGAGAATTTTTTTTGATGGGGCCTGGTCTAAAAAAAAGTTTGAGAACCACTGATCTAGTGTTCACGTGTAGGCACTTCACTGTAGTCCTTATTCCCGCCGCCCAACCTCCCGATTGCTCAACAGCACCAGCTTGCATTTAGTTCACACCTTTAACATACAAAATGTCCCAAGGCAATTTACAGAGAAATAAGAGAAACAGACGGCAAGCTATGGGAGAGGTGAGTGAAGACTTGGTCGAAAGGATGGGTTTTGAGCATTTAAAAAAAAAGGACATACAAGTAGAGAGAGAGAGGGGTTCAAGAGGGAGTTATAGAGAGGAGGGTGAAGTTACTGAAACCAATGGTGGGGTGAAGAGGGGAGGATGCACAGAGCCAGAGGACTGAAGGGTGTGGGAGGGGAAGTAAGGCTAATGAATGGTTGCAGAGTTAAGGAGGTGCGAGGCCACGGAGGGATCTGAAGACAATGACAAAAATTTGAACTTGGATGAATGGGGGTGGGGTGGTGGGGGAGGAAACAAGGTATTAGCGTAGGTCAGTGAGGATGGGGGTGATGGGTGTGCGGGACTTAGTGTGGGTTAGGAGGTGGACAGCTGCGTTTTGGACAAGTTGAAGTTTGGAACATAGGAACAGGAGCACATGCAGCCCCTCGAGCATGTCCCACCATTCAATTCGATCATGGCTGATCTGTATCTTAACTGCATTTACCTCCCTAGCTCCAATTTTAAAGTTATGCTTCCTTGTTCTGAACTATTGAGGAAATCGTTTCTCTCCATCTACCCTATTAAATCCTTTAATCATCTTTAACATCGCAATTAGATCACCCCTTAATCTTCTAAACTCGAGGGAATACAAGCCCAGTCTGTGCAACCTGTCCTCATACTTTAACCCCTTTAGCCCCGGTATCATTCTGGTGAATCTGCGCTGCCCCCCCTCCGAGGCCAATCTATCCTTCCTGAGGTGCGGGGCCCAGAACTGAACGCAGTGTCCAGATGGGGAATGACCAGAGCTCTGTACAGCTGTAACAGAACCTCCGCCCCTTTGTAATCCAGCCCCGAGATAAAGGACAACATTCCGTTAGCCTGTTGGATTATTTTTAGCACCTGTCCACCAGCTTTCAGTGATTTCTGTACACGGACCCCTAAATCTCTCTGCTCATCCACAGTTCCTGCTTCTCACCATTTAGAGAATACCCTGATCTCTCTTTCTTAGGCCCAAAGTGGATGATCTCACACTTCCCCACATTGAACTCCATCGGCCACAGGTTTGCCCAGTTACTCAATCTATCAATGTCCCTTTGCAACTTTCTGCTCCCATCTACACTACATACTGTTCCACCTAAGTTAGTGTAATCAGTAAACTATGGATATACGGCTCTCTATTCCTTGATCTAAGTCATTGATGAATATAGTGAAAAGCTGAGGCCCCAGTACAGGTCCTTGGGGGACACCACTGGTCACATCCTGCCAATTGGAGTAAATACCCATTATCCCTACTCTCTTGTCTCCCACCTCCTAACCAATTCCCTATCTAAGCCAATAGTGCCATCAACAAACTTGGATATCCCTACCCATGTCAAAAGGCAGTCTCTTGTGTGGAATCTTACTGAATGCCTTCTGGAAGCCCATATAAATAACATCCGTTTATGAAGGGTGGACGATGGAAAGCCAGAGAGGTGAGCACTGGAATAATCAAAGCCGGAGGTGACAAAATGGTGGAGATGGGTTTCAGTGGCTGGGGGGCTGGTGGGGAAGTGGTAGCCATCGTTGGGAAGGTGAAGGCAAGTGGTCCTGATGATGTTCAAGATGTGAGACAAGAAGCTCAGCACAGGGTTGACCACGCAACCAAGATTCAGTACGGTTATTAGGGAGGAGGACGGCATCAATGGCAAAGCAGGAGAGTTTGTGGTGTGACTGAAAATTATAGATTACAACTCATCCAAGACTTGGTTGAACAGGCAGACTAACAGCACCGAGGCATGAAGGTCAATGTTCCCTTTAAGCTGCGCGGCGCTCTGGACGTCCCACACAGCTGGCTCACTGGCTTTTAAATGGAAAAACCGCGCATGCGCAGAATTTTGAATGGTCCGCACAGCCCGTTAAAGGGGCTGCGCAGCCCAAAAAAAAATTAGAAGGAACACTGATGAAGGTTAAATCTTTTTGAACGTCAGGTACAGGGGAGAGCTTGGAGCAGGACCCTAGGCCTGAAGGTTTTTTTTATATTCATTCTTGGGATGTTGGCGTCACTGGCAAGACCAGCATTTATTGTCTATCCCTAGTTGCCCTTGATAAGGTGGTGGTGAACCGCCTTTTTGAACCGCTGCAGTCCATGTGGTGAAGGTACTCCCACAGTGCTGTTAGGTAGGTGTTGTGTATGTACCTTTAAGGGAATAACTGGTCTTAGACTGCAGTACCGGCAGTGACCACCCCTGTATAAAAGGCCCTAGCAGGCTTCTGTAGTTTCAGTTTCAAGCTGCCTCTTGTTCAGTAAAGTACCTGTTAAAACTGTTCTCCCGAAGTCCGTGTATTATTGAGGCGCGGACTTCACAGTGGCGACGAGTAAGTTCAAACTCACCTGCAGTGTGGCATCATCTCACGGGGATCTCGCCTGAAAGGAAGGTCCTGGAAGGTCGTAGTCTGAGCAACGGGCGTCGACCGAGGGCAACCGCCCAAAGAATCCATCGGTGTTTGGAGAATTGCGGGAGAGGCTGTGGTTCCAGCGAATCGTGCTGGTAGCAGGTAGCGCGCTGACCCTTCCGGACTGCGGCGGGCTCAAGCTCGATCGAGCGGCTCTACAAATCGGGCCGCGCAGCGTCGCCGGGAAAAGAAACAAGAGAGAGAGGGTGGAGCGCACAGGGCGCGGTCGGTGCTTGAAAACAGGATAGCGGAGAGAAACTAAACGGGGGGGGGGGGGGGGGGGGAAGGAAAGCGAGACGCGCCGAAGCTGCGGGTCGCCGCCATTACCCCGTAGAACGCTAGGAGCAGCATGGCAGTAAGGGGAAGAAGCAAAAGCGCGGGAGGCGCCATTTTATCCCGTTGGGGAAGAAGCAAAAGCGCGGGAGGCGCCATTTTATTCCATTGGGGAAGAATCAAAAGCGTGGGAGGCGCCATTTTAAATCGCCCAAGATGCCGAAAAGTGGCAGTATCACTGCTTTCGACAACGAGGTAGAAGACTGGACCACGTATGTGGAAAGAATTGAAGTGTACTGCAAGGCAAATGAGGTGGCTGATGGAAAGAGGGCGTCGGTATTATTAAATCTGATGGGTGCAAGTACGTACGGCCTATTGTGGAATTTAATTACCCCAGCTAAACCAATGGAGAAAAGTTTTGAGGAGATTGTTCATATCTTACAGGAACACCTAAGCCCTACACCACTGCTGATAGCAGAAAGATTCAAGTTCCATAAAAGAAACCAGCACAAAGATGAGAGCAATGCTGACTATCTTACGGAACTACGCAAGTTATCGAAGCACTGCCAGTTCGGAGCAGGACTGGCAGACACCTTACGGGATAAGTTTGTCTGCGGGCTCCAGAGTGAAGGAACCCAGAAACGACTACTTTCAAAAAAGGACCTGACGCTAGAACAGGCTTTCAGCGTGGCAGTATCCTACGAAGCAGCAGCACGGGGAGCTGCGGAAATACAACAGAAACCACAAGAATACAGCGCTAACTAAATGGCGTATGGAGCCGAAAAGTGCTATCGCTGCGGCAGAACAACCCATGAGCAGAGGACTGCTGGTTTAAAGACAAAATATGCAGGCAATGCGGGAAAATGGGACATATAGCAAGAGTCTGCAGGTCGGGAAAGAAGACCAACACGACAAGAACTACTAAGGAACAGTACAGGAAAGTAAAGAAACTGACAGATAGTAGTTCAGAAGATCAGGAGAGTGATAAGGACTCCGGGAGCAGGCGACTAAGTTGTTTAAAGTTACACAACGTGATCGCAAAAGAAGATCACCGAACCATTTGGGTCACCCTCATGATAGCAGGGTCCCCAGTGAAGATGGAATTGGACACAGGATCAGCCCTAACTGTCATGAATCGACGAGACTATGAGCGGCTATTCTCACACATACCCTTAAAGGACACGTCCATTGTATAGAAGACATACACGGGGCAAAAGGTCTACCCCAGAGGAAAAATAAGGGTGCCAGTTGAATATAACGGAAAGGAAACACAGAAACTATACATGTATATACTACGAGATGGAGGACCACCATTATTGGGACGTGAATGGATCCGAAGACTACAATTGGATTGGCATTCCATTCTGGCACTACCTGTGACTGACAAAAAAGATGATGACGTCGCACCTGGACGTCTGTCACAAATTCTATCTGACGCGGAAGAGGTGTTCCAACAAGGACTTGGGACTCTAAAAGGAGTAAAGGCAACCATAAAGATTGAGGATAACGCAACCCCAAAATTTTTCAAGGCCAGACCGGTGCCATACGCGATACGCCCAGCTGTGGAAGCTGAACTGGAGAGTCTGGAGCGTTCGGGGGTGCTGTCTAAGGTGGACTGGAGCAAGTGGGCCACACCCATCGTTCCTGTAATGAAGAAAGCATTGAGCAGCACGCCTGGGGAGCCAAGGAAGGTTCGCATCTGTGGGGACTTCAAGGTGACTGTGAACCCAGTCCTGCACACAGTACAGTATCCGCTTCCGCGGATAGAAGATATTTTCGCCTCACTATCTGGAGGGAAACGTTTTACAAAGATTGACCTGGCTCAAGCGTATCTACAAATGGAGGTGGAAGAAGCATCTAGGAAATACCTCACGATAAACACTCACAAAGGTCTTTACCAGTACAATCGACTGGTATTTGGGGTAGCATCGGCCCCGGCTATGTGGCAGAGGGCAATGGAACAAGTCCTGCAAGGGATCCCGGGGACCCGGTGTTATTTGGACGACATCCTGGTTACGGGCGAAAATGACAATGAACACCTTGCCAACCTGGAACAGGTGCTCACGAGATTGCAGGAATATGGGCTACGAGCCAACTGTCCCAAATGCGAGTTCTTCAGGAGACAAATCTCGTATTGTGGCCACATGATTGATGAGGAAGGGTTGCATAAGTCGCCGGACAAGATTGAGGCTGTAGTCAAGGCTCCAGCACCAGGAAATGTGTCGCAACTGAGGTCGTTCCTCGGGTTGGTGAACTACTACCATAAGTTCTTGCCAAATTTATCTACAATTCTGCACCCACTGAACGCCCTCCTTCAAACTGGTGTAACATGGAAATGGAGTGATGAGTGTAAGCGTGCCTTTCAGGAATGTAAATGCCAAATCACTTCAAAAGAAGTATTGACCCACTACAACCCAACACTACCGATTCGGTTGGAATGTGATGCGTCACCTTACGGCATTGGAGCGGTGCTGTCACACAAATTCCGTGACGGTTCAGAGAGGCCAATAGCCTTTGCATCGTGCTCGCTAGCCTCAGCCGAGCGTAACTACACCCAGATTGACAGGGAGGCCCTCAGCCTGGTGTGGGGGGCGAAGAAGTTCAATCACTATCTGCACGGGCAGAAATTCACCCTACTGACTGATCATCAACCCCTGGTCTCAATTTTTAACCCAAAGAAGGGCGTTCCGGTGATGACGGCGCAACGGCTGCAAAGCTGGTCACTTTTTCTAGGGGCACATCAGTATGACATAGAGTCCAAAGGTACAAAACAACATGGAAACGCTGATGGGTTGTCGCGCCTACCGTTGCCTACGGCGGAAGAAGCACCTGCAGTGGACCCTGTGGAGATATTCCATGCGACCATAGTCGAATGTTTGCCTGTTACAAACGCAAGTATTGAGAAGGAAACCCGAAATGACTCGACACTCTCTCGGGTCTATGATTTGACGGCGAAGGGATGGCCAGCATATGGCGACTCACTGTTGCCAGCATTCTCGCCAAGGAGGGAACAGCTGTCAGTGTGCCGGGGAACCTTGATGTGTGGATCCCGAGTGGTAATTCCACCCAAGTTGAGAGATAGAGTACTCAATGAGCTTCACGAGGGTCATCTGGGAGGGGTAAAAATGAAGAGCCTAGCCAGGGCGTTTGTGTGGTGGCCGGGAATCGATAAAGAAATCGAGGATATGACCAAGAGATGCACAGGATGCCAGAAGGTCCAAAACGCTCCACCACAGGCCCCGCTACATCCACGGGAGTGGCCCTCATCTCCATGGCAACGGGTACACATTGATTTCGCTGGTCCATTTATGGACTCGATGTTTCTAATCGCTGTGGACGCCCATTCGAAATGGCCAGAGGTCATTAAAATGTCCTCCACCACCACGGAGAAAACTATTGCAGTCCTAAGAACTATCTTCGCCAGGAATGGGTTGCCAGAACAGATCTGTTCCGACAATGGCCCACAGTTTGTGTCTGAGGATTTCCGGAGGTTCCTGAAGAATAATGGGGTGAAACATTACACATCTGCCCCATATCATCCAGCCACAAATGGATTGGCTGAGAGGTTTGTTCAGACCTTTAAAAAGGCCATAAAGGCAATGTATAATGACGACATACCACTGCAACACAAGGTGGATAACTTCCTGTTTGCTTACCGGAACTCGCTAACCAGAACTGCAACACATGCAGTAACCAACCAAACTCCAGCCGTACTGTTTTTTAACCGGAGACTAAGATGTCGCTTGGATTTGCTCAAACCAAACATAAGACGAGATGTTGAGGATAAGCAGTTCCAGCACATAAATGAGAAGCCAACCAGGAGCTTCAAGATAGGGCAACCGGTCTTGGCCCGCGACTACCGAACAGAAAAATGGCAGCCAGGCATGATATGCACACAGCAGGGACCACTAATGTACACAGTGGACGTTGGAGAGAGCATCGTGAGTCGCCATGCTGACCAGATTCTAGAGTCACAGGAACAAGCCAAACCTGTACCACAAGCATGTGCACCTGGTAATGAGCCCGAAGTACAGATTGCGTCTACCTCAGAAGCAGGGGTATTGGAAGCTGACGAACCAACCAATGACAATGAGCCAGAATTGACTCCACCGCCAGAACAGGATACTCGAGAAAGGCGCTATCCAGTCCGGATCAGGAAGCCTCCTCAAAGACTGAACTTATAAATGACTATTTCAGTTGATGTATATATTACTGAGAAAATTGTAATTAGTTATTATTTAGTTGTTAAATGAATGTTATGTACTGTTTATCTAAAAGGGGAGGAATTGTTGTGTATGTACCTTTAAGGGAATAACTGGTCTTAGACTGCAGTACCGGCAGTGACCACCCCTGTATAAAAGGCCCTAGCAGGCTTCTGTAGTTTCAGTTTCAAGCTGCCTCTTGTTCAGTAAAGTACCTGTTAAACTGTTCTCCCGAAGTCCGTGTATTATTGAGGCGCGGACTTTACAGTAGGGAGTTCCAGGATTTTGACCCAGCGACATCTTTCCAAGTCAGGATGGTGTGTGACTTGGAGGGAAAATTTGGAAGTGATGGTGTTCCCATACACCTGCTGCCCTTGTCCTTCTAGGTGGTAGAGGTTGTGGGTTTGGGAGGTGTTGTCGAAGAAGCCTTGGTGCGTTGCTGCAGTGCATCTTGTAGATGGTACATCGG
This sequence comes from Somniosus microcephalus, assembly GCF_052327205.1. Classification (NCBI taxonomy): domain Eukaryota; kingdom Metazoa; phylum Chordata; class Chondrichthyes; order Squaliformes; family Somniosidae; genus Somniosus; species Somniosus microcephalus. The sequence continues at coordinate 12,521,705 of NC_141019.1, forward strand.
TGGTGGAGGAAGTGAATGTTTATGGTGGTGGACGGGGTGCCAATAAAGCAGGCTGCTTTGTCTGGATGGTGTCGAGCTTCTTGAGTGTTGTTGGAGCTGCACTCATCCAGGCAAGTGGAGAGTATTCCATCACACTCCTGACTTGTGCCTTGTAGATGGAGGAAAGGTTTTGGGGAGTCAGGCGGTGAGCCACTCGCCGCAGAAAACCCACCCTCTGACCTGCTCTGGTAGCCACAGCATTTATGTGGCTGATCCAGTTAAGTTTCTGATCATTGGCGACCTGCAGGCTGTTGATGGTGGGGGATTCGGTGATGGTAATGCCACTGAATGTCAAAGTGAGATGGTTAGACTTTCTTTTGTTGGAGATGGTCACCGGCACTTGTGTGACGCAAATGTGACTCGCCACTTCCCAACAACAACATGCATTTATATAGCACCTTTAACGTAGTAAAACTTCCCAAGACGCTTCACAGGAGCGATTATCAGACAAAATTTGACACCGAGCCACATAAGGAGATATTAGCACAGGTGAGAGGTAGGTTTTAAGTAGCGTTTTAAAGGAGGAAAGAGAGGTAGAGAGGTTTAGGGAGAGAATTCCAGAGCTTAGGGCCTTGGCAGCTGAAGGCACGGCCGGCAATAGTGGAGCGATTAAAATCGGGGATGCTCAAGAGGTCAGAATTGGAAAAGCGCAGATATCTCGGAAGGTTGTAGGGCTGGAGAAGATTACAGAGATAGGAAGGGACGAGGCATGGGAGTTGAAAACAAGGATGAGAATTTTAAAATCGAGGCGTTGCTTGACTGGGAGACAATGTAGGTCAGCGAGCACAGGGGTGATGGGTGAACGGGACTTGGTGCGAGTTTGGACATGGGCAGCCGAGTTTTGGGTGACCTCAAGTTTACGTAGGGTAGAATGTGGGAGGCCAGCCATGAGTGCGTTGGAATAGTCCAGTCTAGAGGTAACAAAGGCATGGATGAGTGTTTCAGCAGCGGATGAGCTGAGGCAGGGGCAGAGTCAGGCGATGTTACGGAGGTGGAAATAGGTGGTCTTAGTGATGGCGCGGATATGTGGTCGGAAGTACATCTTGGGGTCAAATATGACACCAAGTCTGTCTGGTTCAGCCTCAGACAGTTGCCAGGGAGAGGGATGGAGTCAGTGGTTAGTGAATGGCGTTTGTGGCGGTGACCAAGCATGGATGTCGTCCAGGTATTGCTGCATGCGGGCATGAGCTGCTTCATTATTGGAGAAATTGCGAGTGGAGCTGAATAGTGTACAATCATCAGCGAACATCCCCACTTCTGACCTTATGTTGGACGGAAGGTCATTGATGAAGCAGTTGAAGATGGTTGGGCCTAGGACACTGCCCTGAGGAACTCCTGCAGCGATGTCCTGGGGCTGAGATAATTGACCTCCAACAACCACAGCCATCTTCCTTTGAGCTAGGTATGACTCCAGCCAGTGGAGAGTTTTCCCCCCCGATTCCCATTGGCTTCAATTTACTAGGGCTCCTTGATGCCACACTCGGTCAAATGCTGCCTTGATGTCAAGGGCAGTCACTCTTACCTCACCTCTGGAATTCAGCTCTTTTGTCCATGTTTGGACCAAGGCTGTAATGGGGTCAGGAGTCGAGCGGTTCTGGCGGAACCCAAACTGAGCATCGGTGAGCAGGTTATTGGTAAGTGCCGCTTGATAGCACTGTCGATGACACCTTCCATCATAGAAACATAGAAGATAGGAGTAGGAGTAGGCCATTCGGCCCCTCGAGCCTGTTCCGCCATTTAATGAGATCATGGCTGATCATCCAAATTCAGTACCCTGTCCCTGTTTTCTCCCCATATCCCTTTAGCCTTAAGAAATATATCTAACTCCTTCTTGAATATATTTAATGAATTGGCCTCAACTGCCTTCTGTGGTAGAGAATTCCATAGGTTCACCACTCTCTGGGTAAAGAAATTCCTCCTCATCTCAGTCCTAAATGGCTTACCCCTTATCCTTAGACTGTGACCTCTGGTTCTGGACTCCCCCGCCATCGGGAACATCCTTCCTGCATCTAGTCTGTCTAGTCCTGTTAGAATTTTATAAGTTTCAATGAGATCCCCTTTCATTCTTCTAAACTCTAGCAAATATAAGCCTAATCGACCCAATCTCTCTTCATACGTCATTCCTGCCATCCCAGGTATCAGTCTGGTGAATCTTCGCTGCACTCCCTCCATGGCAAGAACATCCTTCCTCAGATAAGGCGACCAAAACTGCACACAATACTCAAGGTGCGGTCTCACCAAGGCCCTGTACAACTGCAGCAAGACATCCTTGTTCTTGTACTCGAATCCTCTTGCTATGAAGGCCAACATACCATTTGCCTTCTTAACCGCCTGCTGCACCTGCACACTTTGCTGATGATTGAGAGTAGACTGATGGGGCAGTAATTGCCAGATTGGAATTGCCCTGCTTTTCTGGACAAGACATAGCTGGGCAGATGCCAGTGTTGTAGCTGTACTGGAACAGCTTGGCTAGAAGTGCAGCTAGTTCTGGAGCACAAGTCTTCAGCACCACAGCCGGGACGTTGTTGGTACCCGGAGCCTATGCTGTATCCAGTGTACTCAGCCGTTTCTTGACATCACGTGGAGTCTCCACAAGGAGTGTGTGGTGGTTACTCTTACCTGTACTGTCATGGACAGATGGATCTGCGACAGGTAGATTGGTGAGGACAAGATCAAGTAAGTTATTCCCGTGTGTTGGTTCTCTCACCTCCTGCCCCAGGCCCAGTCTGGCAGTTATGTCCTTCAGGACTCAACCAGTTCAGTCAGTGGCGGTGCTACCGAGCCACTCTTGGTGATGAGCATTTAGGCCCCCACCCTTGCTACCCTCAGTACTTCCTCCAAGTGGTGTTCAATATGGAGGAGTACTGATTCATCAGCTGAGGGAGGGCGGTAAGTCTTAATCAGCAGAAGGTTTCCTTGCCCATGTTTGACCTGATGCCTTCAAACTTCATGGGGTCTGGAATCAATGGTGTGGACTCCCAGGGCTACTCCCTCCCGCCTGTACAACTATAACTTGCATTTATATAGCGCCTTTATCGTAGTAAAACGTCCCAAGGCGCTTCACAGGAGCGTTATCAAACAAAATTTGACACCGAGCCACATAAGGAGATGTTGGTGCAGGTGACCACAAGCTTGGTCAAAGAGGTAGGTTTTAAGGAGTGCCTTAAATGAGGAAAGAGAGATTTAGGGTGGGAATTCCAGAGCTTAGGGCCTAGGTAGATAAAGGAACAGTCGCCAATGGTAGAGCGATTAAAATCGGGAATGCTCAAGAGGCCAGAATTTAAGCAGGGTAGGTATCTCAGCGATATATCACTGTCTCCGCACCTCTGGTGGGTCTGTCCTGCCAGTGGGACTAAACATACCCAAGGACGGTGATGGACGAGTCTGGGCCGTTGGCTAATAGGTATATTTCTGCGAGTATGACTATGTCGGGCTGTAGCTTGACGAGTCTGTGGGACAGCGCTCTCAATTTTGGCACCAGTCCCCAGACGTTAGTGAGGAGGACTTTGCAAGGTCGACTGGGTGTGCCGTTGTCATGTCCTAATCCAATGCCCAGGAGGAAGCACAGAGCTCTTTCAGAGAGAGAGAGAGAGAGAGAGAGCAGGGGCGATGGGGGAATGGGGAAAGGGCAGGGGAATGGGACTGAGCTCTTTCAGAGAGAGAGCGCACAGGGGCGATGGGGGAGTGGGGAAAGGGCAGGGGAATGGGACTGCGCTCTTTCAGAGAGAGCGCACAGGGGCGATGGGGGAGTGGGAAAAGGGCAGAGACTTTAGGAGACTTTTAAGAAAAAATCATTTTGGGCATATGGGCATCACTAGGAAGACCGGCATTTATTGCCCATCCCTAGTTGCCCGAGGAGGAGCTGGCGAGCCTTCTTCTTGAACTGCAGTCTATGCGGTGAAGGTAGTCAGAGTGCTGTTAGGTGGTTAGTTCCGAGAGATGAACCACTGGCTGTAGAATGCCCAGCGCCTCTGACCTTCTCTAGTAGCCAAGGCATTTATGTGGTTGGTCCAGTTGAGTTTCTGGTCAAAAGAGGATAGCTCTTTGAGAGACAGGGCACGGGGCGAGGGGGGAAATGGGGAAAGAGCAGCGGAATGGGATCGAGGAAGAGCTCTTTCAGAGAGAGGGCAGAGCGGCGATGGGCCGAATGGGGAAAAGACAGGGCAATTGGACAAGGGTGTGGGGGGGGGGGGGGGGAGATCTTTCAGAGAGGGGGCAGAGCGGCGATGGGCCGAATGGGGAAAGGACAGGGCAATTGGACAAGGGGGTGGGGGGGAGATCTTTCAGAGAGAGGGCAGAGCAGCGATGGGCCGAATGGGGAAAGGACAGGGCAATTGGACAAGGGGGTGGGGGGGAGATCTTTCAGAGAGAGGGCAGAGCGGCGATGGGCCGAATGGGGAAAGGACAGGGCAATTGGACAAGGGGGTCGGGGGGGGGGGGAGATCTTTCAGAGAGAGGGCAGAGCGGCGATGGGCCGAATGGGGAAAGGACAGGGCAATTGGACAAGGGGGGGGAGCTCTTTCAGAGAGAGGGCAGAGGCCCGGTGGCCAAATGTGGGAAACGCGGAGTAATGGGACTAAGAGGATAGCTCCTTTAGAGAGAGAGAGAGAGCAGAGGGACAATGAGCCGAATGGGCTCCTTCTGTGCTGTAAAATTCTATAAAGTCAAAAATATGTTATGTTGCAATTTTGCCTGTGTTGTGGGGTCAGCATTCCAAGTCAGAAATCAGTACGTCCAATCTCAACTCATAGGGCATTCTCCATATAGTAATATGTCATACTAACGATGTTCTTACCATCACTGTCTAAAATATAATCTCGAGGAAACATGATACCACAACCCATGATATCACCCTTGTAGCAGCGAGGGCCAAAGGGATCGCCCACTCCACTTCCTTGGAAAAGTTTGCCATCATCTGAGAAAAGAAATCAAAGAATTCAGTAACACACACGCACGCACAGGTCACGACTCTCTCTCCGTCACACACAGGCACAGGTACACAGGCATATACTGACATTGTCTCCCACACACACACAGACAGGTACTGGCACTCCCCCACACACAGATAAACTGCCACTCACACAACCACAGAGGCACTGTCTGCAGCTCTCTCACACATACAACAACTTGCATTTATATAGCGCCTTTAACATAGTAAAACGTCCCCAGGCGGTTCACAGGAGTGTAATCAGACAAAATTTGACACAGGGCCACATAAAGGAGATATTAGGACAGGTGACCAAAAGCTTGGTCAAAGAGGGAGGTTTTAAGGAGCGTTTTAAAGGAAGAGAGAGGTAGAGAGGTAGAGGGGTTTAGGGAGGGAATTCCAGAGTTTAGAGACTAGGCAACAGAAGGCACGGCCACCAATGGTGGGGCTCTGCCAATACTCTCCTGGCCAGCCTCACATCTTCCATCCTCCATAAACTTGAACTCATCCAAAGCCCAGCTGCCCGTATCCTAACTCGCATCAAGTCTCGTTCACCCATCACTAATGTTCCCTTTAAGCTGCGCGGCCACGCAGCGCTCCAGGGAACCCGCGCTGCTGGCTTTTCAATGCAACAACTGTGCAAAATGGGAACATTGCCCATCACCCCTGTGCTCGCTGGCCTGTACTGGCTCCTAGTCTGGCAACGCCTCGATTTTAAAATTCTCATCCTTGGTTTCAAATTCCTCCATGGCCTCACCCCTCCCCATCTCTGTAATCTCCTCCAGCCCTCCGAGATCGCTGCGTTCCTCCAATTCTGGTATTTAGCGCATCCCGATTTTCATCGCTCCACCATTAGCAGCCGTGCCTTCAGCTGCCTAAATCTCTCCGCCTCTGCTCCTTAAAGTCACTCCTTAAAACCAACCTCTTTGATCAAGCTTTTGGTCACCTGTCCAAATATCTCATGTGGCTCAGTGTTAAATTTTGTCCGATAATTCTCCTGTTAAGCACCTTGGGATGTTTTACTGCGTTAAAGTTACTCGGTTAACTAGTACTGTTGGGGAGGGTTTGAACTAATTTGGCTGGGAGCGGGGAACCAGAAAATAGCAGAAAGGAGCAGTAATGAGATCAGAGGAGAGAGAGATATAAACAGCAAAATTAGAAATATCCCAAAAATTGCAGGGACCAGATTGAGGAAAATAGCAAAAGTGATGAAGTAGGTATTAAACTGTATGTACGTCAATGTCGGCAGTGTAACTAATAAGGTTGCTGAGCTGCAGGCACTGGTTACATTAACAGAGACATGGCTCAAACAAGGACAGGAATGGGTTCTTAATATTCCGGTTCTGGGACTGAATCTATTTGGCTTGAGTTAAGCAACAGAGGGGGAGCTGTTACATTGCTGGGAATTTTTTTTTATATAGAGTTCCAAACAGTGAAAAGAAATAGATGAGCAAATTTGTTGGCAAATTTCAAAGGCTTGTAACAAAAATAGAATAGTAATATTTGGAGACTTTAACTGCCCTAATATAGACTGGGACAAACATAGTGCTAAGGTTGGAAAGAAGAGGAATTTCTGATATGTGCACCAGAGAACTTTCTCGATCAATATGTCTCCAGTCCAACAGGAAGGAAGCAGTGTTGGAGCTGGCTCTGGGAAATGAAGTAGGGCAGGTGGAGTGTGTTACAGTCGGAGAGCATCTCGCTAACAGTGACCACAACAAAATTCGGTTCAGAGTAATTGTGGAAAGAGACCAGAAAATATCCAAGGTCAAAATGCTCAACTGGGGAAGAGTTAATGTCAGTGATTTAACAAGGGGCCCAGCACAGGTGAAGGAAAGGTGATTGCAGGGAAAGCAGTAACGGAGCAATGGAGGACATTCAGGAAAGAGAGTTCAGGTACAAACTGGGCAGATCCCTTTGAAGGGGAAAGGTAGAGCATCCAAAGCTAATGTGCCCTGGATGACAAAGGAAATAAAAGTTAAAATAAAACAGAAAAAGGAGGCTTATGACAAATGTTAATAACCAGGAAGATTATGGAAAGTACAGGAGGGAACTGAAAAAGTTAATACGGGAGGAAAGAGAGGTTATGAGAAAAGATGGGCAGGCAACATTAAACTGAACCCTGAAACATTTTATAAACATGTAAAGTGTAAGCGGTTAGTTGGGCCTATTAAGGGAATCTTCATGTAGAGGCAGAGGACATGACTAAAGTATTAAATGAGTACTTTGCATCTGTCCTCACAAAGGAAGTGGATGATGAAGGTTACACTAAAAGAGGAGAGGGAAGTTATGGACAGGATAGTAATAGATAGAGAAGGCATATTAAAAAGATTAGCATTACTGAAAGTTGGTAAGTCACCTGGTCCAGATGGAATGCATCCTAGGTTGCTGAAAGAATCAAAGGTAGAAACAGCAGAGGCATTGGTCACAATCTTTCAATCCTCATTGGATACAGGAGTAGTGCCGGAGGATCGGAGGGTTGCTAATGTTATACTACTATTCAAGAAAGGGGAAGAGAGATAAACCAGGAAATTACAGGTCAGTCAACCTAACATTGGTGGTGGGGAAGTTATTGGAAACCATTATCAGGAACAAAATAAACTTTCATTTGGAAAGGCATGGGTTAGTCAAGAAGAACCAGCATGGATTTGTTAAAGGCAAATCGTGCCTGACTAACTTGATTGAATTCTTCAATGAGGTAACAGAGAAGGTTAGCACGGTGGCATAGTGGTTAGCACTGTTGCCTCACAGCGCCAGGGACCCGGGTTCAAATCCGGCCTCGGGTGACTGTCTGTGTGGAGTTTGCACATTCTCCCCGTGTTTGCGTGGGTTTCCTCCGGGTGCTCCGGTTTCCTCCCACAGTCCAAAGATGTGCGGGTTAGGTTGATTGGCCATGACAAAAATTGGCCCTTAGTGTTAGGGGGGGATTAAATACGTGGGGTTACGGGGATAGGGCTTGTATGGGATGGCTGTCGGTGTAGGGACCGGGTGCTAGGGTTTGGATGATCAGTCATGATCTCGTTGAATGGCGGAGCAGGCTCGAAGGGCCGAATGGCCTACTCCTGCTCCTATCTTCTATGTTTCTAAGGTTGATCAAGGTAGTGCAGTAGATGTTGTATATATGGACTTTCGGAAGGCATTCGACAAAGTGCCACACAGGAGGCATGTTAAGAAGATGGCAGCCCATGGGATTAAGGGGAAAGTGGTGGTATGGATACAGAATTGGTTCAGTGACAGGAAGCAGAGGGTGGTGGTGGATGGATGTTTTTCAGACTAGGAGCTGGTTTGTATTGGTGTTCCCCAAGGGTCAGTTTTGGGTCCATTACTCTTTGCAATTCTTATAAACAACCTAGACTCGGGTGTAGGGAGCAGCATTATAAAGTGTGCAGATGATACGAAACCTTGCAACGCGAGGAGGATTGTTGTAATCTTCGGGATGACAGAGACAGGATGGTGAAATGGGCAGAAGCACGGCAGATGGAGTTCAATGCAGTAAAGTGTGAAGTGATGCACTTTGGGAGGTCTAATATGTAAAGACAGTAACTATAAATGGCACAATTTTGAAAAGTGTAGGTGAGCAGAGAGACCTCGGTGTCCATGCACACAAATCCTTAAAGGTGGCAGGACAAGTTGATAAGGTGGTTAAAAAAGCATATGGGTTATTATAAACAAAGGAATAGAATATAAAAGCAAAGAGATCAGGCTGGAACTTTATAAATCACCGGTTAGGCCTCAGCTGGAGTATTGTGGACAATTCTGGGCACCACACTTCAGGAAAGATGTAAAGACCTTAGAACGGGTGCAGAGGAGGTTTACCAGGATGTTACCAGGGATGAGGGACTTCAGTTATGAGGAGAGGTTGGAAAAGTGAGGACTGTTCTCCTTGGAACAGAGAGGGTTAAGAGGTGACCTCAGAGAGGTTTTCACAATGATGAGAGGTTTTGATAGAGTAGATGGAGATAAACTGTTCCCTCTGGCGAGTGGATCAATAACCAAAGGTCAGAGATTCAAAATCATTGGCGAAAGATCTAGAGGGGCGATGAGGAGAAATATTTTCACTCAGAGTTGTTGGGATCTGGAACGCTCGACCTGAAAAGGTGGTGGAAGCTGAATCCAGCAATAATTTTAAAACCGAGTTGGACAGGTACTTGAGGATGAGGAAGTTCCAGTTTTACGGACAAAAAGGGATGTGAGACGAAGCAGGACAGCGTCTTTAAAGAGCCAGCACAGGCACGATGGGCCGAACGGCCTCCTTCTGTGTTGTAACTTCCTATGATTCTATGAAAGGTGCTATATACATGCAAGTTGTTGTTGCAACACACACAGGAAATACGGCTAATTTTAACCGAACCTGTGCAGAAGGAAACAGACAGGATTGGGTCAGTCGCCCATTTTACAACACGGCCAATGTAACCAACACACACACACAGGCAATGTAACTAACACACACACAGACAATGTAACTAACACACACACAGACAATGTAACTAACACACACACAGACAATGTAACTAACACACACACAGACAATGTAACTAACACACACACAGACAATGTAACTAACACACACAGACACACAATGTAACTAACACATAGACACACACAGGCAATGTAACTAACACACAATGTAACTAACACACACAGACAATGTAACTAACACACACACAGGCAATGTAACTAACACACACACAGACAATGTAACTAACACACACACAGGCAATGTAACTAACACACACACAGACAATGTAACTAACACACACAGACACACAATGTAACTAACACACAGACACACACAGGCAATGTAACTAACACAATGTAACTAACACACACAGACAATGTAACTAACACACACACAGGCAATGTAACTAACACACACACAGACAATGTAACTAACACACACACAGACAATGTAACTAACACACACACAGACAATGTAACTAACACACACACAGACAATGTAACTAACACACACACAGGCAATGTAACTAACAGACACACAGACAATGTAACTAACACACACACAGACAATGTAACTAACACACACAGACACACAATGTAACTAACACACAGACACACACAGGCAATGTAACTAACACACAATGTAACTAACACACACAGACAATGTAACTAACACACACACAGGCAATGTAACTAACACACACACAGACAATGTAACTAACACACACACAGACAATGTAACTAACACACACACAGGCAATGTAACTAACACACACGCAGACAATGTAACTAACACACACAGACACACAATGTAACTAACACACAGACACACACAGGCAATGCAACTAACACAATGTAACTAACACACACAGACAATGTAACTAACACACACACAGGCAATGTAACTAACACACACACAGACAATGTAACTAACACACACACAGACAATGTAACTAACACACAGACAATGTAACTAACACACACAGACAATGTAACTAACACACACACAGGCAATGTAACTAACACACACACAGGCAATGTAACACACACAGACAATGTAACTAACACACACACAGACAATGTAACTAACACACACACAGGCAATGTAACTAACACACACACAGACAATGTAACTAACACACACAGACAATGTAACTAACACACACACAGACAATGTAACTAACACACACACAGACAATGTAACTAACACACACACAATGTAACTAACACACACACAGGCAATGTAACCAACACACACAAGCAATGTAACTAACACACACACAGGCAATGTAACTAACACGCACACAGACAATGTAACTAACACGCACACAGGCAATGTAACCAACACGCACACAGGCAATGTAACCAACACACACACAGACAATGTAACTAACACACACACTGACAATGTAACTAACGCACACACAGACAATGTAACTAACACACACAGACACACAATGTAACTAACACACAGACACACACAGGCAATGTAACTAACACACATACAGGCAATGTAACTAACACACACAGACATTGTAACTAACACACATACAGGTAATGTAACTAACACACACACAGACAATGTAACTAACACACACACACAGGCAATGTAACTAACACACAGGCAATGTAACTAACACACATACACAGGCAATGTAACGTGCGTACAATGGCTCTGTATATCTTTCATAAAGGCGCTATCACACACAGGCAGACACCTGTCCCCAATCATAGATGCCGTCTCACAAACACACGCACAGGTACAGCCTCATACACAGTCATGCACTGTCGGAATCACAGTCTCACGTACACACTCGAATGGTCACTCACACTGGTGCTTCGTTATTTATGCACGAACGATGCTCTATTATACATGTGCATTGGCAGTGTTATCTTAGCGCATTGGCGCCGTTATATTATACGCATTGCGCGCTGTTATCTTTGCACATTGCAGCACGGTGGCATAGTGGTTAGCACTGTTGCCTCACAGCGCCAGGGACCCGGGTTCGAATCCGGCCTCGGGCGACTGTCTGTGTGGAGTTTGCACATTCTCCCCGTGTTTGCGTGGGTTTCCTCCGGGTGCTCCGGTTTCCTCCCACAGTCCAAAGATGTGCGGGTTAGGTTGATTGGCTATGATAAATTGACCCTTAGTGTTAGGGGGATTAAATAAATACGTGGGGTTACGGGGATAGGGTGGGATATGTGTTGGTGTAGGGGTTACGGGGATCGGGTGGGATATGTGTCGGTGCAGGCTCGATGGGCCGAAATGGCCTCTATCTGCACTGTGGGGTTTCTGTGATTCTGTGATTATATTATACGCATTGCATGCTGTTATCTTTGCACATTGGTGCCATTATATTATACGCATTGCATGCTGTTATTTTTGCGCATTGGCACCGTTATATTATACGCATTACGCGCTGTTATCTTTGCACATTGGTGCCATTATATTATACGCATTGCATGCTATTATCTCTGCGCATTGGTGCCATTATATTATACGCATTGCGCGGTTATCTTTGCACATTGGCACCGTTATATTATACGCATTACGCGCTGTTATCTTTGCGCATTGGTGCCATTATATTATACGCATTGCGTGCTGTTATCTCTGCGCATTGGCGCCATTATATTATACGCATTGCATGCTATTATCTCTGCGCATTGGTGCCATTATATTATACGCATTGCATGCTGTTATCTCTGCGCATTGGCGCCATTATATTATACGCATTGCGCGCTGTTATCTTTGCGCATTGGTGCCATTGTATTATACGCATTGCGTGCTGTTATCTTTGCGCATTGGTGCCATTATATTATACGCATTGTGCGCTGTTATCTTTGCGCATTGGTGCCATTATATTATACGCATTGCGTGCTGTTATCTTTGCGCACTGGCGCCATTATATTATACACATTGCGCGCTATTATCTTTGCGCATTGGTGCCATTATATAATATGCATTGCGCGCTGTTATCTCTGCACATTGGTGCCATTATATTATACGCATCGCGCGCGGTTATCTCTGCGCATTGGCGCCATTATATTATATGCATTGTGCGTGGTTATCTCTGCGCATTGGTGCTATTATATTATACGCATTGCGCGCTGTTATCTTTGCGCATTGGTGCCATTGTATTATACGCATTGCGTGCTGTTATCTTTGCGCATTGGTGCCATTATATTATACGCATTGTGCGCTGTTATCTTTGCGCATTGGTGCCATTGTATTATACGCATTGCGTGCTGTTATCTTTGCGCATTGGTGCCATTATATTATACGCATTGTGCGCTGTTATCTTTGCGCATTGGTGCCATTATATTATACGCATTGCGTGCTGTTATCTTTGCGCACTGGCGCCATTATATTATACGCATTGCGCGCTATTATCTTTGCGCATTGGTGCCATTATATAATATGCATTGCGCGCTGTTATCTCTGCACATTGGTGCCATTATATTATACGCATCGCGCGCGGTTATCTCTGCGCATTGGCGCCATTATATTATACGCATTGCGCGCGGTTATCTCTGCGCATTGGTGCTATTATATTATACGCATTGCGCGCTGTTATCTTTGCACATTGGCGCCATTATATTATACGCAATGCGCGCTGTTATCTTTGCACATTGGTGCCATTATATTATACGCAATGCGCGCTGTTATCTTTGCACATTGGTGCCATTATATTATACGCAATGCGCGCTGTTATCTCTGTGCATTGGTGCTATTATATTATACGCAATGCGCGCTGTTATCTTTGCACATTGGTGCCATTATATTATACGCAATGCGCACTGTTATCTCTGCGCATTGGTGCCATTATATTATACGCATTGCATGCTGTTATCTCTGCGCATTGGCGCCATTATATTATACGCAATGCGCGGTTATCTTTGCACACTGGTGCCATTATATTATACGCAATGCGCGGTTATCTTTGCACACTGGTGCCATTATATTATACGCAATGCGCGCTGTTATCTCTGCGCATTGGCGCCATTATATTATACGTAATGCGCGCTGTTATCTTTGCACATTGGTGCCATTATATTATACGCAATGCGCGCTGTTATCTTTGCACACTGGTGCCATTATATTATACGCAATGCGCGCTGTTATCTCTGCGCATTGGTGCCATATTATACGCAATGCGCGCTGTTATCTTTGCACACTGGTGCCATTATATTATACGCAATGCGCGCTGTTATCTCTGCGCATTGGTGCCATTATATTATATGCATTGCATGCTGTTATCTCTGCGCATTGGTGCCATTATATTATACGCATTGCATGGTTATCTTTGCGCATTGGCGCCGTTATATTATACGCAATGCGCGCTATCATCTCTGCGCATTGGCGCCATTATGTTATACGCATTGCGCGCTTTTATCTTTGCGCATTGGTGCCATTATATTATACGCATTGCGTGCTATTATCTCTGCACATTGGCGCCATTATATTATACGCATTGCGTGCTATTATCTCTGCACATTGGCGCCATTATATTATACGCATTGCGCGCTATTATCTTTGCACATTGGCGCCATTATATTATACGCTATGCATGCTATCTTTGCGCATTGGCGCCGTTATGTTATATGCATTAGCGCCGGTATATTATACACATTGACGCCAGTACATTATATGCAACCTCAACCCCACCTTCTCACCACATCCCTCAACCAATGTTCCCGCTAAGGTGCAGCAATCTGCAAGGTCCCGCGCAGGCCGCTCACCGGCTTTTACATTGTAAACATCGCACATGTACAGAAATTTAAAGGGACCGCCCATTAAAAATGCAGGCCACGCAGAACAAAGCACAGCTTACAGGGAATATTGCCTTGAATGCCACCGTCTCACCATATCCCTCAGCCCCACCTTCAATGTTCTTCCCTGATAAATTATTCCATAACTTGATTACCCTTTGGCTGAAAAAGTTCCCCGGACTTCCCTTACTTCCTCATTTTTGAAATGATATAGAATATTTGATGCTTCCCTACAGAAATGTTAATTTCCACAGTAAGGCTGACTAAATCATTCAAATTAAAGGGAAAGGTGCAGGAACAGACTCATGTGGTGATACCACAGGGCATCAGTATTCACATCAGTCCCCGTTTCTCCCCTCCTTTCCTGAAGGTGCCAAGTCCTTGCTGGGGTACAGCTCCAGAAGCATCAGTGGCTCTCTCGCACCTCAGCCAAATGGTCATTATTGATGGTGAGTGTGGGTGGGCTATTGATCTGTTGAAGGCATCATAGTCGAGTCTGACCCAGTCCTTGCCCAATGACCATATGCACCTCCACTTTCCAGCAGAGGTTACTGGACAGTGATCAATAGTAGGAGGCTTGGCTGAATTCCCCTCCCTAAACAGGGGCACCACTACTGGTGTCACAGCTAACTCAGCATAGACCAGGCACTGAACCTCGATCTTCTGGTCTATGACACCTGGCGGCAGATTTACCCACTCAGCCATGGTTGTCGCTGTTTTGTCTCAAAATTCAATTTTCTAAATGTTGGGAAAGTGGAGGGAACTTCAAGGAGAATTAACTATGCCACTGGATGCAGAAACTGTGGAAATATGGAAAATAGTCCCAGAGCTGCCAGGCCACAGGAGTGGGATAAAAGGATATCGGATTTAAACCAAATTTCAGATTAACGCTCATTTTTACAATTCCAATTTCGCCATTTTCCAAACAGCTGCTTTCTATTGCCCTTCACATTTACACAGCTTTCCATCGAATCCCACAAGGCCACCTCTCATTTACCGAGCCAAACTTGGCATATTTGTCTTGTATCCCATGTTGACTGACATCTTACCCACGTGCTGTATCTCATGGAAAAACTGACACGACGTGAGCAAAGTAATGAGCAGAAATAAGGCCAAATGAAGGAATTCAAAGAAAAAACAAACAGCATAAGTTTTTAATAGGATCTGTTACAAAAACAAAACAGCAAATGCCAACATTCCTGTTCAAATCAGGAACCTAGATGTTTTCAATTTCCCTTCTAAACCTACCAGGCAAAACTATTTCCCAGTTTCAATTGCAAAACTTAATTAAATTTGAGCTGCATTCATCCAAATTAAGTTCAGCTCCTCAGAATAACTTAGCAGTTTACATTTGGCATGGTGCCACTATCTCTCCAGGACAGAAATGGCCATCTTAGACCAGGAAACATCAACCTCAGCCACTACAAGTGCTTAATAAGCCACATCAGTTGAAGGGTCTGCACCAACACTTCAGTAAAATGCTAACCAATGCAACTTAAAAATGCACGTTAAGCCTTAAGAGGTATTTGGTTATCTGTGACCAATAATGGAGTGCCCACAATAGGCCTTCAGTCCACAATGGGCTAGGAGGCTCAGAATACAGTAGCTTGCATTTGTCTACATTGAACTTCATTTGCCACCAATTAGGTGTTTTTTCTAATTGTCTCACTTGGTCGATTCCAGGGCCTTGAATCAACAATGGCTGTTCCAAAAAAAACACAGACTTCATCCCTCTGTCCTTGCAAACTACCACTCCATCTCCAACCTCCCTTTCCTCTCCAAAGTCCTTGATTGTGTTGTCACCTCCCAAATCCGTGCCCATCTTTCCCACGGCTTCATGTTTGGACCTCTCCAATCAGGTTTCCGCCCCTGCCACGGTCCCGAAACGGCCCTAATCAAAGACACAAATGACATCCTCCAAGACTGTGACTGCGGTAAACTAATGCTTCTCATCCTTCTCAACCTGTCTGCAGTCTTTGACACGGTTGACCACACCATCCTCCTCCAATGTCTTTCCTCCGTCGTCCAGCTGGGTGGGACTGCCTGGTTCTACTCTCATCTATGCAGTTATAGCCAGAGAATCTCCTGCAATTGCTTATCTTCCCACCCCCACACTGTCGCCTCTGGAGTCCCCCAAGGATCCTTGGCTCCCTCCTATTTCTCATCTATATGCTGTCCCTCGACGACATCATCTGAAAACATCAGGTTCCACATATAAGCTGACGATACCGGGCTCTACTTCACCACCACCTCTCTAAACCTCTCCACTGTCTGGGATTTGTCACACTGCTTGTCAAACATCCAACAGAGCCGGAACCAATATCCTCACATGGCGGGGGGGGGGGGGGGAGTGGTGGTTTGCTAGTGCTGTTGGGGAGGGTTTAAACTAATTTGGCAGGGGGGTGGGCACCAGGATGTAGCATTCCGGACAGTTAACCTCCAGATAAACCAAAGTTTCCTGTAGTGTAAAGGGCAGAGAGGGGGAAGAATTTCTGAAGTGTGTTCAGGAGAACTTTCTTGATCAGTATGTTTCCAGCCCAACGAGGAAGGAGGCATTGCTGGATCTGGTTCTGGGGAATGAGGTGGGTCAAGTGGAGCAAGTGTCAGTAGGGGAACATTTAGAGAAGTGATCACAGTATCATAAGGTTTAGCTATGGAAAAGGACAAAGAGCAATTTAGAGTAAATACTTGATTGGAGGAAGGCAAATTTCAGTGGGTTGAGAATGGATTTGGCCCGGGTAAACTGGAATCAAAGATTGGCAGGCAAAGTTGTCATTGAACAATGGGCTGCCTTTAAAGAGGAGATGGTTCGGGTGCAGTCGAGGTACATTCCCACGAGGGGGAAAGGTAGGGCAACCAAAGTCAGAGCTCCCTGGATGACAAAAGAGATAGCGAGTAAGATGAAACAGAAAAAGGGGGGCGTATGACAAATGTCAGGTTGAGAATACAAGTGAGAACCAGGCTGAATATAGAAAGTTCAGAGGGGAAGTGAAAAAGGAAATAAGAGGGGCAAAGAGAGAGTATGAGAATAGATTGGCAGTTAACATAAAAGGGAATCCAAAAGCCTTCTATAGGGGTATAAATAGTAAACGGGTAGTAAGAGGAAGGGTGGGGCCGATTAGGGACCAAAAAGGAGGCCTACGCATAGAAGCAGAGGGCATGGTTGAGGTACTAAATGAGTACTTTGCATCTGTCTTTACCAAGGAAGAAGATACTGCCAAAGTCATAGTGAAAGAGGAAGTCGTTGAGATACTGGATGGGATAAAATTTGATAAAGGAGGTACTAGAAAGGCTGGCTGTACTTAAAGTAGATAAGTCACCAGGACCGGATGGGATGCATCCTAGAATGTTGAGGGAAGTAAAGGTGGAAATTGCGGAGGTGCTGGCCATAATCTTTCAATCCTCCTTAGATACGGGGGCGGTGCCAGAGGTCTGGAGAATTGCAAAAGTTGCACCTTGTTCAAAAAAGGGTGCAAGGATAAACCCAGCAACTACAGGCCAGTCAGTTTAACCTCAGTGGTGGGGAAGCTTTTAGAAATAATAATCCGGGACAAAATTAACAGTCACTTCGACAAGTGTGGATTAATTAAGGAAAGCCAGCACGGATTTGTTAAAGGCAAATCGTGTTTAACTAACCCAATTGAGTTTTTTGATGAGGTAACAGAGGGGGTTGATGAAGTGAACATGGACTTCCAGAAGGCGTTTGATAAAGTGCCACAAAATAAGTTTGCCAGCAAAGTTGAAGCCCATGGAATAAAAGGGACACGAAACTGGATAAGTGACAGGAAACAGAGTAGTGGTGAACGGTTGTTTTTCAGACTGGAGGAAGGTATACAGTGGTGTTCCCCAGGGGTCAGTACTAAGACCACTTTTTCTTGATATATATTAATGACTTGGACTTGGGTCTACAGGGCACAATTTCAAAATTTGCAGATGACACTAAACTTGGAAGTATAGTGAACAGTGAGGAGGATAGTGATAGACTTCAAGAGGACATAGACAGGCTGGTGAAATGGGCGGACACGTGGCAGATGGAATTTAACGCAGAAAAGTGCGAAGTGATACATTTTGGTAGAAAGAACGAGGAGAGAACATATAAACTAAAGGGTCCAATCCTGAAGAAGGGGCAGGAACAGAGAGACCTGGGGGTATATGTGCACAAATCATTGAAGGTGAAAGCATACGGGATCCTGGGCTTCATAAATAGAGACATAGAGTACAAAAGCAAGGAAGTTATGATGAACCTTTATAAAACACTGGTTCGGCCTCAACTGGAGTATTGTGTCCAATTCTGGGCATTGCACTTTAGGAAGGATGTGAAGGCCTTAGAGAGGGTGCAGAAAAGATTTACAAGAATGATTCCAGGGATGAGGGACTGCAGTTACGTTGATAGACTGGAGAAGCTGGGGTTGCTCTCCCTGGAGCAGAGAAGGTTGAGAGGAGATTTGATAGAGGTATTCAAAATCATGAGGGGTCTGGACAGAGTAGATAGAGAGAAACTGTCTCCATTGGCAGAAGGGTCGAGAACCAGAGGGCACAGATTTAAGGTGATTGGCAGAAGAACCAAAGGAGACAGGAGGAAAAACCTTCTTACTCAGCGAGTGGTTAGGATCTGGAATGCGCTGCCTGAAAGGGTGGTGGAGGCAGATTCAGTCGTGACTTTCAAACGGGAGTTGGATAAGTACCTGAAGGAAAAAATTGCAAGGCTACGGGGAAAGGGCGAGGGAGTGGGACTAGCTGAAGTGCTCTTGCAGAGAGCCGGCATGCGCTCAATGGCCTCCTTCTGTGCTGTAACCATTCTATGATTCTATCCAGTGCTGGTTGAGCAGAAATTTCCTCCAATTAAACATTGGAAAGACCGAAGCCATTATCTTTAGTCCCCGCTAGAAACTCAGTTCCCTGGCCACCAGCTCCTTGGCAACTGTCTCAGGCTTAACCAGACTGTAACCTCTGCGTCCTATTTGACCCTGAGCTGAGCTTCCAACCCCTCACCACAAAGGCCTCCTGCATCTACCTCCATGACATCACCCACCTCCGCCCCTGCAACAGCCAATCTTTTGCTGAAACCCACATCCATGCTTTTGTTCCTCGAGACTCGACTATTCCAACGCTCTCCTGGCTGGCCGGCCTCCAAAAACTTGAACTCATCCAAAACTCCGCTGCCCATGTCCTAACTGGCACCAAGTCCCGTTTACCCATCACCCCTGTGCTCGCTGACCTACATTGGCTCCCAGTCCTCGATTTTAAAATTCTTATCCTTGTGTTCAAATCCCTCCATGGCTCTCAATATCTTTATAACCTCTACCAGTTCAACAACTCTCCAAGAACTCTGCAATCCTCCAACTCTGGTCTTGTGCATCTCCCACTTCCTTCACCTCACCATTGGCGGCCGTGCCTTCAGCTGCCTCGACCCTAAGCTCTGGAATTCCCTCCCTAAACCTCTCCACCTCTCTCTCCTCCTTTAAGACACTCCTTAAAACCTCCCTCTCACCCACCCTAATATCTCCTCCTTTGGCTCGGTGTCAATTTTTGTCTGGTTACGTTCCTGTGAAGCGCCTTGGGACATTTTCCTATGTTAAAGGTGCTATGCAAATGCAAATTGTTGTTCTATTCAGAGCTATACATCTCCGCTCTGGTCCAACCTATGGTGAAGGGTGCATTGACGCTGAATTAGGCCCACATGGAGATTTTGTCCAGTACATTGCAACCAATCCCTTTCCTTCCCAATCTTTCCTGGCTGGCTTTCCGTCGTGGGTGTGGGCATGGGAAGAGGAAAACTTTTAGGTCAACTTGTTGTACTTTAGGGCCTTGGCACAAAAAGAAGCCGACACCTTTGACATCCTGAATTTTATCAGCTCTGGATGCAACTGGAGCCTCTTCATTTTCGACTTTCCTTGGAACCTTTGGCAGAGCTCACAAGATATGAAGTTGGAATGTATGGAAAAGTGCCATCAGTTAATGGAAAGACTTTGTGGTTCACAGATTTTTAATGTAGAACTTGGCAAAAGTCAGCTGTGTGAAATAAAAGAACTCAACTGTACTATTCTGAACTACAGTCCAGAACAGGCAGGAGTTCTTGGGCAGCCACCCGAACTCTCCTGATCACCTCCTCAACTCCCAAGCCCATTGAAACCCAAAGCCTTACATACCCCATCTCTCCCTTGCTTGCCCTGTAGCCACCTGTCATAAACTAACACCAACCCCAGTGATGTGTAGTGCTAGCCACGTGCACACATCTTTCTTTTTTCCTGTTTGTTTGCATCAATGACTGCTGGTCCATTTTATATGCATATGTACGATAAATCATTTAGATAAATAAACTTAGCGTATTTACAGCACAGAAACAGGCCATTCAGCCCAACGTGCTGGTGTTTATGCTCCACACGAGTCTCCTCCCACCCTTCTTCATCTAACCTTATCAGCATAATCTTCTATTTCTTTCTCCCTCGTGTGTTTATCTAGCTTCAACTTAAATGCATCGATACTATTCACCTCAACCACTCCCTGTGGTAGCGAGCTCCACATTCTAACCACTCTCTGGGGAAAGAAGTTTCTCCTGAATTCCCGATTGGATTTATTAGTGACTATCTTATATATCTTATAATATTTATGGCCCCTAGTTCTGGTCACCCCCACAAGTGGAAACATCTTCTCTACGTCTACCCTATCAAACCCTTTCATAATCTTAAAGACTTCGATATGGTCCCCCCTCAGTCTTCTCTTTTCTAGAGAAAAGAGCCCCAGCCTGTTCAATCTTTCCTGATAGGTATAACCTCAGAGTTCTGGTATCATTCTAGTAAATCTTTTTTGCACCTTCTCCAGTGCCTCTATATCCTTTTTATAATATGGAGATCAGAACTGTTCACAATACTCCAAGTGTGGTCTAACCAAGGCTCTATATATAAGTTTAATATAACTTCTCTGCTTTTCAATTCTATCCCTCTAGAAATGAATCACAGTGCTTGGTTTGCTTCTTTTAATGGCCTTGCTAACCTGTGTCGCAACGTTTAGTGATTTGTACCCCCAGATCCCTCTGTTCCTCTACCCCATTTAGACTCTTACTTTCCAAGGAGTATGCGGCCACATTATTGTTCCTACCAAAATGCATTCCCTCACACTTAGCTATATTGAAGTTCATTTGCCAATTACACGCCCTTAACTTCCAAATTACCTTTTATTTAAAACACACACCAAATGGTCACAAGAAAATTCTTCGAGAAAGGTTTCTTCCTGTTCACAGGAATAGCTTAAGAAAATTTAAAAAATCTTTTAAGTAGTTATGTAAAGATGAGGCTCGGAAAGGTCTAAAAAAGCTGCTCGACTCCAGCGTCTTTAGTTCCTTAGAGCTGGCGTTAGCCTTCTATTTCCATACAACACTGATCCGTTATTTAAGCCAGAAGGGATTATTTCGGGGGGGGGGGGGGGGGCAACACTCACTGTGGATCACTCAAATTGGACATGGGACTGTCAGAGGAACAGCCATCAATCAAGTCTGTAACATCAATATGCATTATTTTATGTCTACCTAGAATTCAAAGTGCACACCAGATATTTCAAAGGCAAAAGGAAGATTTTGCTTATGGACGGGAAGGGGGGTGAGGGAGCGAGAGACGGACGGGAAGGGGGGTGAGGGAGCGAGAGACAGGCAGAGCGAGAGACAGACAGAGTGAGAGACAGAGCGAGAGACAGACAGAGAGAGAGACAGAGAGAGAGACAGAGAGAGAGAGACAGACAGAGAGAGACAGAGAGAGCGAGAGCGAGAGCGAGAGAGCGCGAGCGAGAGAGAGAGAGAGAGCGAGAGAGAGAGCGAGAGAGAGAGCGAGAGAGAGAGCGAGAGAGAGAGCGAGAGAGAGAGCGAGAGAGAGAGCGAGAGAGAGAGCGAGAGACAGAGAGAGCGAGAGACAGAGAGAGCGAGAGACAGAGAGAGCGAGAGACAGAGAGAGCGAGAGACAGAGAGAGCGAGAGACAGAGAGAGCGAGAGACAGAGAGAGCGAGAGACAGAGAGAGCGAGAGACAGAGAGAGCGAGAGACAGAGAGAGCGAGAGACAGAGAGAGCGAGAGACAGAGAGAGGGAGAGACAGAGAGAGGGAGAGACAGAGAGAGGGAGAGACAGAGAGAGGGAGAGACAGAGAGAGGGAGAGACAGAGAGAGGGAGAGACAGAGAGAGGGAGAGACAGAGAGAGGGAGAGACAGAGAGAGCGAGAGACAGAGAGAGCGAGAGACAGAGAGAGCGAGAGACAGAGAGAGCGAGAGACAGAGAGAGCGAGAGACAGAGAGAGCGAGAGACAGAGAGAGCGAGAGACAGAGAGAGCGAGAGACAGAGAGAGCGAGAGACAGAGAGAGCGAGAGACAGAGAGAGCGAGAGACAGAGAGAGCGAGAGACAGAGAGAGCGAGAGACAGAGAGAGCGAGAGACAGAGAGAGGGAGAGACAGAGAGAGGGAGAGACAGAGAGAGGGAGAGACAGAGAGAGGGAGAGACAGAGAGAGCGAGAGACAGAGAGAGCGAGAGACAGAGAGAGCGAGAGACAGAGAGAGCGAGAGACAGAGAGAGCGAGAGACAGAGAGAGCGAGAGACAGAGAGAGCGAGAGACAGAGAGCGAGAGACAGAGAGCGAGAGACAGAGAGAGCGAGAGACAGAGAGAGCGAGAGACAGAGAGCGAGAGACAGAGAGAGCGAGAGACAGAGAGAGCGAGAGACAGAGAGAGCGAGAGACAGAGAGAGCGAGAGACAGAGAGAGCGAGAGACAGAGAGAGCGAGAGACAGAGAGAGCGAGAGACAGAGAGAGCGAGAGACAGAGAGAGCGAGAGGCAGAGAGAGCGAGAGGCAGAGAGAGCGAGAGGCAGAGAGAGCGAGAGGCAGAGAGAGCGAGAGGCAGAGAGAGCGAGAGGCAGAGAGAGCGAGAGGCAGAGAGAGCGAGAGGCAGAGAGAGCGAGAGGCAGAGAGAGCGAGAGGCAGAGAGAGCGAGAGGCAGAGAGCGAGAGGCAGAGAGAGCGAGAGGCAGAGAGAGCGAGAGGCAGAGAGAGCGAGAGGCAGAGAGAGCGAGAGGCAGAGAGAGCGAGAGGCAGAGAGAGCGAGAGACAGAGAGAGCGAGAGACAGAGAGAGCGAGAGACAGAGAGAGCGAGAGACAGAGAGAGCGAGAGACAGAGAGCGAGAGACAGAGAGAAAATCACATGTATGGCTAAAATTAGATAAAAATATAGGAATAACAAAAAAAGATGTCTACTTATGTGCGATCTACATACCTCCAATAGAATCGCCATATTTTGAAGAGGAGTTATTTGATACTCTCCACATGGAAATCAGCCATTTCCAGGCCAAACGAAAGGTGCTACTATGTGGGGACCTAAATGCAAGGACCGGATGTGAACCCGACTTCATAGACCCACAGGGCAACAACCATGTGTTTGGCCAGACCCCTTTATATGTCACACCAGCCATCGCAAATCGGAACAACCTTGACTGTGAAATAAATAAAAGCGGTAGGGAGGTAGTGCAACTCTGCCGAGCCTTAGGCCTGTACATAGTTAACGGTAGGTTCAGAGGGGACTCCTTAGGGAGACTCACATATTCCTCAACTCTTGGGTCTAGTGTGGTGGATTATACAATCACTGACCTGGACCCCTGCGATATCAACGCATTCACTGTCAGGCAGCAATCCCCCCTCTCAGACCATAACCAAATAAATGTGTACCTTAAACTTTCTGCCCAAACTACAGACACAAAAAAGGAACCCAGTAAGCTCCATAAAATAAAGCAGACATACAGATGGGCCCCAGACAGTGGAGATAAATTCATCACAGCACTAAATTCACCTGATCTCACAAGTAAAATATCAAAATTTAAAGAAAATCTATATGAGATCACCAGAGATGGTGTAAACATGGCCATAGATGATATAAATATGATCTTCCATGAGGCAGCTGTAAAAGCCGACCTTGTGAAACAGAAGAGGAAACGTTACAAAAGACAAAATAAAAATGAGAAATGGTTTGACCACGAATGCAAAAATGCCAGAAAAGACCTGAGAAAAATATCAAACCAAAAGCATCGCCAACCAAACAATCCAGACCTACGTATTAGATACAATGAGACCCTCAAAAGATATAAACACACCATTAGGAACAAAACACAAAATTATACCCACAAAATACTCGAAGAAATTGAAAACTCCATTAATCCAAATCAATTCTGGGATATGTGGAATAACCTGAGTACAACACAATTGCAAGCATTACCAATCCAAGATGGCGACATCTGGAGAACACATTTTGAAAACCTCTACAAAGGCATCCCAATAAACAAAACAAACCCAAGTCAACATCATGTCACAGAAAAACTCCACACATTAGAAGCAACAATTAAAGACAACCAAAGCCCTCTAGACTCCCCAATCACATGGAAAATCTCTCCACCTAAAGAAAGCCTGTGGTCCAGACAACATCAAAAATGAAATGCTCAAGTTCAGCAATATGGAGATGCAGGGTGCTGTACTCAAGTTATTCAACATCATATTACGTTCAGGCTGTTTTCCCGATATC